>NW_027279574.1:600000-1078299 GCF_046629955.1 Centroberyx affinis | reverse complement strand
TTCACCAAGCATGCCAACTGATAGGACTGACATTATTCATTCAAATCATTATTCATAATTTTTAGCAATACATTCCTAAAGCCCATCCAATGCCCTGTTTAAAAAAATTGCATGCACCAAAGAGAGCACTCCAGTTCCCTCGCAGTGGAAAACATTAGAGAAAATCACAAATGAGTTTGCTTTTCTTGACACCATTTGGCTACCATTGTAAACATGCAGCCACTCTGCTGCACCCTCTCCTTGGCCAGAGTGCGCTCTGAGCACTCCGAGAGTGCAACGCTTTATGAGCAGGAAGTCTGATAGCGCTTTGAATTCACAACAGTCTAGTGTAGTGCTAAAGCACACTTCATCACGCTGAGTGCCAATTTACAAGCGCACCTGACTTTTGGATAATATGCAAAGTAATGAGGTCCAACCAGGTTGCGGCTGTACCTGCATCTGCTTCGAGTTGGGATCACTGTGTGTTATTAGTTTGACTGCACGCTTCCAAGGACCTCGCCGTTTCACAAAATGTTGTTACATGCAGCATAGGTTTGAATGTCACCTCCTTCATCAGTAGAAAATATTCATGTTTAGTATACCTGCTAGCCTTTGACTCTGGAAGGCACCACCTCAACATGGGAGTGATTGATTAGTATTTTGTCTGCATAATACTTTCCCAGCATATCAGTTTAGTTGAAGAATCAAGGAAGAATAAGTCTTTGTATTTCAATTTTTTATGAGAGCACACATCAAAGGCATTTTTCACTGTAGAATAAATAGACATATCTATGCAACGCTTGCCGCAGTATCTCATATCATCCCACCTTCAGATGTAGCATTGGCCCAAATTTCAACTCATATCCCCTCTGAGAAGAGTAGTGAACACATAATCTTTCCCTGAAGACAGTTTGCAAAGTTGAAGATTATTATGAAAGATTTATTCAAAAAGTTAGGCAAACAGCAAGACACTGCAAATCAGTTGAAATATAATATAATTATAATTGTATATAAGTGTCCATTCAGCCAGACCCTCCCTACACATATATCTTCAGAAAGAAAACACTAAAAGCCTATGGTTCATTTCTATTGTGCTATGGGGGAAAATAAGGGAAACCACATTTAAACCGTGTTTAAATCGCAGTTCCAGAATAATAAATTCAGTGAATGTGGAAATGTCAGTGGACTAATAAGCTAAAAGATGGTTTGCTTTCACATAATGAGCCCTCTGTGTTGTCCTGTAAAACCACTGGTCCTTGGGTAATTTACTCAAGTTATCTTCTTGTCGGCTGCTGCACATGCTGAAATATCGTATCCTTTAGCCTGCTAATCAACTTGAAAAATTCCATTTGCAAATCCCAAACCGGTGTGAGAAAGAAATGCTGAAGGACTCGGCCATGTACTATAGCCATAAATATTTAAAAACTTCAGAGACAGTGGGCAAAGGTCTGTTAAAAATGAGAGTAAATGTTCCAATTTCACTTATTCCTTTGACTAATATTGTTATAAAATCTGCCATAAGGTCATTAATGTGGCAGAGACATAACAACTCTGCATACTTAAAAAAAAAAAAAGCCCTGGCATTATGCCAGAGGTGCCAACAGTTTATATATATCAGTATATCTTTATGTAGGATATATGTAATTAAATATACAGTTATCTGATAGCTGTTAACACCCATGATGACAACGTGCTCACTAAACTGTTTATGTGTTTTAACACTTCACAGTTTTTCATTTAACAATGTGACACATTAATCAGCCACATTGTATGAATATTAATTTACTCAAAATGCTTTGAAATAGGGCTCATTATTGACTATTGCTGATTACTTTTGATAAGCTCTCATACACAACAGGTTCCCGGTGTGTATACCAACACTCAAGGCAATTTGGCAATTACTGAAACTGAACTGATGCTTCAGCTGAGCCAACAGAGAGCTGTTAGAGGGCGAAGCCTGGGTGAAATACAACTGCAAGGTCCTTGGAAGAGTCAAACTCTCAAAGTCAAACTAATGAAGCGATCGCAACTCGAAGCAGGTGCAGAGAGAGCCGCCACCTGGGCGGACCTCATTACTTTTGACGACGTGTGAACTTTTATTTAGAATACTGGAAAGACATTCACTCTCAACATTTTGAGGAAGTTGCCTTTTTGAACTTGACACGCTATATGCACAATAATCCCCCCCCCACCCCTAATGACCACAAATACACATTTTTAGCATCTTTGCAGAGGGCAGAATAACATACATTTGATTAACACAAGGTTCAGCTGCCTTCCCCTTTATGTTACCGCCGTGGAGCAGGGCTTTCGCTTCCGTGTCGACTAACAACACATTAAAAAGTTTCTTGAGGCGATACGAGGCTGTCATGCCTGTTTGTGAGTGTTGTTCTCTTGTCTCTTTGTTTACGTTGCTCCTTTCAACCTCCCTATCTTTCTGTTTCCAATGTTCGAGAATAGCCCCCCCCCCCCTATACGTGGCTTCCAAGTTTAGCTCTGCCAGGCTCATTTGAAAGTCAAATGTTCGCCTTCTCTTTTTTCCTCGGCACACTTCGAGCGTCACACGGTGGCTGAAACACTTAATCAAGCCGGTGCCACGGCGCGGCAATCAGAGATAACAGGGCAGGAATATGGGTCATCCCGTGCTCTGCGCTGAGCTTATAGCGAGTGGCACCAGATACACGCTAATGAAGGGAGACCCCACTGCGACTATTGTTGTCAAGACAGTGTTTGCGTGAGGTCTCTTGACTGGCGCTACCAGGAGCCATCCTCACAAGAATGATGAATGGCAGAGCGTGCGGTAAGAAAAGATGTTTTGTGTCATGAACCGGATTGTGTCCCATTACTTTATAACAATGTATGAACTTATTGTTATGGCCTAGGAAAGCAGTAGGAAGTCTATGTTATCATACAAGCAAAACTCCATAGAGCATGAGGAAAGATGGGCAAGGTGACTGTGACAGTATCCGGGAATCCAGGAGGATTTTCTGAAGATAAGCAAACATTTCCCGGTTTCTCACTATCTATCAAAGCTCAGACAAACTGCCACCATGTAGTCTCTCTCCTATTTACTATCTGCGGTACATATTCAGGCCATACAATGGTATGACACCACCTATTAATATGACAATATGGCATCACAGGAGAGTCTTGGTGTCTTAATCTCTGGTTTCTATCTTCTAGCTGTAGAATTGTGTGAATTATCAATGTTCATAAATGCTGTTTGGACTCTCCTATACCACACAAATAGTATACAGTTATTATTAAATGGAGTGGTACTGGATTAAATACATATTTTTCACTCATTTTCTGGGGGAAAATGTCTTGAAAGAGTAGAAGGCATCTGTTTTGCTTATACTTTTCAGAGGTGAGTTTCACCTGAAATTCAGCATTAATGTCAGACTAACTAAAAATGTCACTATAATATAGAACTGACAGTGTCTCTCTGGCTGACAGCACCACATTATTAAGGACCATTACAGGCCACACATCATCTTTCCACAATGCTTTTCTGAAGTGTGAGACGCACTGAAGGAAATTAGCTTAAGGTGTAATGAAGTTGATGATGGCAACATTGTCACATAGGTCTGATTACCTCCACTATTATGGGCCCCCCCATCCAATTCCAGAGGGAAATACAGCACATTGTATAGAATTGAGAGGAACAATATAAGGTATGAAACATACCAAGCATACCAAATTGAACACCATGGCTATAGATTTGCTAATGCGGCGTTATGTAACATCCTTTTATTCCCAGTGAGAGACTTATTTCCAGAAGATGAATTTCATTATAACTGTATTTGATTATAATCTCATATACTGCTATGGGATGACATGTGTGCATATGAATGGGGAGAACAATGGGCGCAAACACAAATGACTAAATGAATAAGTTATTGAAGGCTTTTTCGAGGAGGAACAGTTCTCTGCGTTCGTGTTTTGGCGCTGAGAGTCGGATCCATCCAGCGTACCTTCCCTCTACGGTTCTTCCCGTGCTTGTTAAACACCATGGGATATCCATTAGGGTGCGCAGGCCCGTCGAGACTCTTTGGATCTCGATTCAAGGCCTAAACAAGCCAAAAATGTCCGCTACCAGTCGGAGCTGCGGGTGCTCTTGTCTTTGAGGGAACGTCCCGGGGGCGGCGGACGAGCGTAATGGACAGAGAGCATTTTGCACGATCATTCCCGACGTGAATGAGAAAGCCTCCGAGTCATTCGCCGCCTGTCATCTTTTGACAGTGTTGATGTTCTTTATTTTCAGATCACTTGACATTTTCCTCCGGCCACAATTTTCTCCATTTCTCTACTTTTATATACACTAGGATAAAAGAAAAAAAAGCAGAAATCCAGCTGACATTACTCTAACCTCTGGTGAAACCCGCTGGACAATGGATTTTTCTGATGGACTGGTATTTTTTCATTTTAATGTCATGCGAGGGGAGCTGTGGGATCCATTCCCTCACAGGCAATGTCAAATTTGAGACCTAATTTACAAAAAATTGAATTTCTGTGTGCTGTATCTATTCTGATGAGAAAGAGGCGAATGTCACTGGTGTTTAATTGCATAGCCCCAACCACCTGCAGCTACCTACGGAACAGGAGAATACATTTCTTAATTAATCGCTAATATACTGTCATTTTCATCATCCACTTTCCAATGCGTTCCCTCTGGTTAAAAGAAAGTGATTTCTTCATATTCTTCATGTATTCTACACCATTAAACAGCTCATTCAGCCTTTGATTCAGGCCGACAGTTTTACCAGACAATATAGTACAATTTCATTTGTAACATTTGAAAGGCCCACTGTAAAAGCAAGATTGCCGCTCAATTCAAATTGCCGATTCAAATGTCATGACAAATTGTGGTTATATCTCCAAAGCAAAGGTGCTTTCACTTTCCGAGGTTAACAGAAACCTTTAATTAGAAGGACAATCCACCATAAAACAAAAACGAGTCTCTCCCAAAACTAGAAACGAAGGCAATGAATGGGAGACTAAGTTTGTAGTCTCATAGAGCGCTTTATTGAGCTTTCAGACCCAAATGGAAATCACTGCATGAGACTGCGAACATTTTGGAACTAGAGAATGTTCCAGTATCTGTGGAAAAATCAGTGTGGCTACTCTCAAACTAGTCACTAGTAAAAGTGAATCAACCCCCAGCAGATATACTGTATGATGGACCTTACTTATTGCCCCTTTAACTATTGGAATAAACCATAAAAGAGGTAAACTAATATGACGCATGCTTTGGTGGCCACATTTTCTCTTTGTCCTTTTCATTTGGACCTGTTTCTCTCTTTTATGTGCTAATTTGTGAAATTGACCCCGTTATCACCTTATAGTGTCACACAGCTTTGGCTTTCTTGCATTACAGTACTGATTGGTGACGCTCTGTGTTCCTAGACCAGACATCAGAGTGAGATTTCTCCTTTCCTGTGCATTTGGCATGTGTGGGCGTCCTGAGCTTTAAACAGGACCACACAATGGCTAAATTTACATAAATATTGTTAAATCATTGTGAAAGGTTATTTAGCGATTTTGCTTCAACATGGGTTGAAAATCAGAAAGGTTGACATTCTTGAGATGGCCTAATGAGTATACACGGAAATTCTCCCAAAGAGGCAGGCAAATTATGCTGTATACATCATTACACATAATACACAAAATATGGGTGAGACTACATTGTGTTTTTTTTCCCTGTTGTCTGTAAAAGGTTGACATTTGCATATAAATTGACTGTTTTATTTCCTCCCAATGCAGCCCTCGCATTTTATTTAATTTGTGGTCATGTTAATGAGTTTTGCTAGTATGGCACAATGTGACACTGCCATACAGTATATCCACATCCATATTGTCTGGTTTAACATGGCTCAAGCCAGACTATGTTAAACTTAATGTAAGATTTTTCATGAAAGATTTTACATTTTTCAAAACTCATGAATGAAAAATGATGAATGAATATGTCTTGATGTGACTGATGTGTTCAAACTTGAGTAAAATCCACTGGTTTTGTAAATTGTCATATTTCAAGCTTTTCCAAGGCCAGTGTTTAGCATGAATCATTACAGAAACAAATGCATTCCATAATAACACAAATGTCATACGTTTAGATAATTTCTAACCAATTTTAGTCTATTAAATAGACCAATACGGCAGGTGAGGCAGAATTTAGGTCACATGCTGCAATATTATTAAAACCCTTGCAAATGTTGGCTACACCAGGAGTTGTTAAGTTTTCTTAGGTCATTACATTATCCTTAGATCAATTACACAAGTTCAAAAGAAATTCATCTGTTCATTTTCACACCAGATTAAAATCACTGAAGTATGAGCCTTTCCACCATGAGATGTAACTGTTTGAATTTTGAGGACTTCAATACCCAGAAATCTGGTAATGTGACATCATCTTGGCCAGTCTGTGATCGCTTTATACCAACGGATACCAAAGGGACAGGAGATCAAACATGTTCTACAAAAAGTGGAAATGTATGGCAACTTGGTACCTTTTCGATGCTCATAAAGCATGTGCATTCAAGTTTTGATTTGCCAGTTCCTCAGAAGAAACGTTGGATTAGGAGGAATACATTATCAGCAGGTGTGGTAGAATCACCTCTTTTCCTTCCCTTTAAAAGCAGTGCGCTCTGCACCACGGTGCTCTGACAATTCTATGATAGAAAGAACCCACTGAGCAATTTTACGTTGATTAGATGTTTAAAACACATCTAAATGGCCCATAGCCGTCTAGGCTAAATTAAGTTTAAATGGGGTTGAAAAGTGAAAGTTTATTAGATGTCTATACATAGACAAAATTATCCTGGACTATATGAGAGCTACGCATAGACGCAATGTTTAAATTTTTCTTGTGCTCAGATAATTATCTTGTAGGCTAGTCTACAGGACTTCTCTGGTGCATATTTTTGGTATTTACAGATGTTTATTCATTGTAATAATGTATTTACTGCTTGGTCTAAAATAGGTCTATACATAGCCGTAATGATCCTGGGCTATATGAGAGCTAAAGCATAGACGCAATGTTGAAATCACGTCTTTTGCTCAGTGGGAACAGTCCGGAGCGGATCTGCCACAAAAGCTTCTCCCAAGAGGAAACTGATGTCCTTGTGCGGGGAGGAGCAGAATTGCCACGAGCAAATACACAGCAAATTAAATTAGCTTTGGAGGAGATATGTGCTATCTCCTCAGTGTGTAAGACATTAGGAGAACTGTTGCCCAATGTAGGAAACAGTTCAGTGATATTAGCCGAAGAGCCAAACAGAAGCTGGTAGTGAACTGCAGGGGTTTGGCTATGGGAGGGGCGCATCCACCAGCCAGTCCCGGACATGTATAGAGGACTCAGCCGCCTCCACAGCTCCACAGCACACTGACAGCTCTACAGTATGTTGGATGAAAATCATTCTCACTGCAGCCACATGTGTATACAGTTAGAATGAAAAACCTTATTTTTTCCTGCTTGAGGGAAATACGTCAAAGTCAAACATATCTAACATATCATCCACAAAAAGGCTTGGTAAGCCTTTGAATAGGACCTGTTCTCACACACATGGCTTGATAAAACCACAAAAACAGCATAGAACTTGCCTGTGCTTTGTGCCGTACACTTTTGACCTGGTCTAAACAGGCGGGCGACTAAGTGCAAATCTCTGTAATGCTTGACACCAAAACTGCACTGCGCTGCTTGATCGTTACTGACACAATCCCTACTGTGCCTCTCTTCCCACGTTAGGCGCAGGCAGGTTCACGACTCTGACAAAATACCGAATGGGAGGCAGGTGAGAAAAAAAGCTGCGTGTGACCGACGGAAATGCCACTTCGCCAGCCCAAAGCCCCGGTATCCGCCATGGGTCATCACGAACAGAGCCCATAAACTTATATGTGAATTCTCTGCATCGCTGATGGGTGGATTTTCTCTTGTTAAGCCCAAACACATTACTTAGATGGAAAATAAGGCAATTTTTTTGGAATATGTTACATAGTGGATCTTTAAGTGCAAGAATCCCAAGAAAGAGCTGTAGTCTAAAATGCAAAGTTCCTATAATCACCTTCATTTTTATGCTGTCTCTATGAAACCTACTTTTCAACCCACTGTCAGATTATCACTTAGACATTTGTCCACATCAGCATATTTTCAATAGCACTCCTGATTTGCAGGAAACTACAATACAATGTTTTCAGCATCTTTTGGACGAATTTCATTTGCTTCTTGCAGTTGGCAATTACCTCCTCAGGTTTGAATGCTGACAAGGCATTGTGCAATGGGTGTACCGTAAGTGGCAAATATTGTATATTCTCGCATATTATTCAGGAAATATGTATAGGAATATGTAATGACAGATGAACAGCTGTGGCGGAGGAGAGATAAATCGTATTATTGAAACGCAGATGTAGAAAATCAGCAAATGGTTAATTCATGCAGGGGCCATTTTGCAAACACGTACTCCTCAGATAAGGAAATAAGTGAGCCTGTCTCATTATGTAACTGTTAGACTTTCTGCACTTATACTAGCAGGTGTAATTATTGTCTTTCTGATCATCCACAGAGACATTTCACCGTAAAACAAGCACAGATCCTGTCCAGGCCTACGGCGCCCTCTAGAGGCCTGTTAAAGAAAGTGTAGATGACAGACTGACTTTTGCCTGACCTGAAAATGACTCAAAACAAGCACAGATCCTGTACAGGTCCACTAATGTTACTTCAATACCACAAGGTAATAACAGTACCTACTGTTAAAGTGCGTAGGGCAGCAGAAGACGAGTTATCAAGTTACTGTTTATAAATCCCGTCACTAACACAGATGAGTTTGACGCAAATTGTGGAATATTAAGTTTCACTTTTATTTTCACAAGAGACTCTGATTTAATACAAAGCTGTTGGTCTGCCGTTAAACATGTCAGATTAATTGAAAAAATTAACATGTTAATTTTCCCAGCTCTATATATAATATATTTCATAAAGCCAGTGTTGTAGTTTTGAGCTACAAAAATTTTATTATTTTTTGGATCATGTTCCATTCTCTCCATATTAAATCACTGTCAATGTATTACGACCTCATCTTACAAATAAAAACAGTTTCAATCGAAACAGAGGTATAATCACTACTAAACATGAATGAAGTTATTACTAATCTTGTACCCTTTAATAACAAAATAACAGTTCAGAGGATGGAATTGTTTTTTTAACACTGAGTTTTTCCAAAATGGATACATGGTGTATTTCAGGCAACACTGATATCTTAAACCTACCAAATGTATTTATACATTTTATGTTAATTTTTGTCAGGGTCAAACTTAAAATTTAGAATATAGCGGTCCTTCACGGCCGCACTGGGGCTCCGACTGGGACACCTTGCTGATGTGGTACTACATGTGTTTGTGTGTAAAAGAGTATACGGGCGGAAACATGCTGTTTATTACAGAATCTGTACGTTATTGCTGCAGACACCGAGAATTTCTAGGAGATTAACTTCTATAGACTTGAGAAAAACAATGTCTGTCTTTCTCACTGATGTATTCTTTGACATTTTACTGGTCATTTTCATTTGGTTCATTTGGCTTTTGAACAGAACAGACAATGGAGAGCCCTTTTTAAATGGTTTTTAATACCTTAAATACCCAGCTACTCATTTCTTTATAATGATGCATTCAACTTTCTTATATATAAATATATACTGCATGAGTAGTAATAATCTGGGTGTTCAATATGCAGTATACTGTATGATGAAAGCTAAGTCAATGCTTTCTTCCCAGTGAAGTGCCACAAGCCAAGCTCATCAAAGTCAGAGCATTTTCTGAGCTCAGTGAACCTGTCAGTGCCGTTCAACAGACTCTGTGGCGCAATGGTAGCGCATCTGACTCCAGATCAGAAGGTTGCGTGTTCAAATCATGTCAGGGTCAAAGTGTACTTGTGTAACACTGTATGTACAACTTTATGGATGCAAAAGGTGTCAATTTAAGAATTTGTATGTTGTTGCTGTGGTCTGTGACAGTCAAGTCAATATTTGTGAACAAGAGGAGATTCTTCCAAAGTGAATGTTTATGCCCAAGTGTGCTCTATTCTATATCAGTATTAGCAATTCTAAAGCAGAAAATATACTACTGTTCTCAGATAAAACCCAGAGTGTTCTCACAGTCTCCTTTATCATCTTTCCTAATTCATTTTCTATGGAGCAGCACCAGCACCATGTCTACATGAAATATCTTTGGTCACATATGTATATAAACAGAGGAAAATTTGAAATCCTATAATATGGAACCATTTCATGAGACAAACTGAACACCTCTGATAGTACATAAACATTTTGTCAGTTTTCCCCCTCTTTTCCAGCCCTCTGAATATATATATATTATTTCTCCACAGCAGTCTGGTATACCTGAAGCGCTCCAAACAGCATCATCTCCTCCTCGGTGCAGTCGATGTCCTCCAGCAGGACGGCCCAGGGGGCCTGCTCATACAGCTGGGTCAGACGCACTGCATCGTACTGGAGGACCAAGGAGAGGGGCGAAAAGAAGAGAAGGGCGAGAGAGGGAGAGGAAAGAGAAGGAGAGGTAGAGAGGGAAGAATGGTGAAGGAGATATGAGATAGGGAAGGAAACAAAGGGAGAAGGAACAGCCAATACAAGGTCAGTAATCAGTACTGCAAGAAGTGAGAGAGAGAGAGAGAGAGAGAGAGAGAGAGAATTTTTAATTCCTGTGAGCATAGGCATAATATACATGTATGCACAATGCGTAACTGCATGTGTGTGTATACTCAACTGTTGTTTTTGTGTGTGTGTTTGTGTGCAGCGAAGTGAGCTGGCATGCCGTTCGTGGTCAGATGTTTGATCTGTTTCAGCTGATTAGTGAACCTGCCAGCAACACAAAACAGGACTCTGTGGCGCAACGGTGGTCTGACTCCAGATCAGATGGTTGTGTGTTAAAAACACATCAGGGTCAAAATTTGTGCTTCTTCATGGGCAGCTCACTGTATGTGGAACTTAAAAGGAAGCATTCATATATGTTTGTGTGACTTTGTGCTTCTTAAGGGTCAGAGCTATGTATGTATAACACTGTATGTACAACTTCATAGATGCAGCACTATATGCACTCGGTCAGACTCGAACATTCACTCTTCCACTGAGGTTACCTATGCTGAAAATTGATACTCATGATGAAAATTATGTATTTCATAATTTTTGTCAGCTGTTTGGTTTGTGTCAGCTGATTAGTGAACCTGTCAATGATGTAAAGTGGACTCTGTGGCGCAACTGTAGCGCGTCTGACTCCAGATCAGAAGGTTGCATGTTCAAATCACGTCAGGGTCAAAATTTGTACTTCTTCATGGACAGCCTGCTGTGTCGCTGTCTGATCAATGTCTGAAGTTGGGGCTTTAAACAGTACAAATTATGTATATTTGTAGTTCTTCTCTCTCTCTCTGCCAGAATTGAACATCCATTTTCTACTTTCCTGGCTATTGCATTTTCTTTTACATTTTACTGGTCATTGGTCATTTTCACGTGGTTCATTTGGTTTTTGAAATGTTTTTTACACCTTAAACACCTTGCTACTTGTTTCTTTATGATGATAGTTAGAACAGTCTAGAAACCCACAACAGTCCCATACCTGTATGTCTCAGTGGTGCTGCAGGGGGTCGAGCCCTCTGCCTGACCCCCAGGCCCCAACCTGGCTGCAGCGAGCCCCTGCACCAGCTCTCCCCCCGGGGGCAGAGGAGGGGCGTCCTGGGTGGTATTGGCTAGGTCAGGGTTCAGAGGGGTCTATTATTAGAGACAGACTATTGCTAGAGGCCTCCTCAAAGCGAAGGAGGTTCTTCTCTAGACATGGAGTGCAAAGAACAACTCTACGATGAGGAGACCATGGACCCCTGCGAGCTAGCCAGGAAGCTGAAGGTGTGTGAGGCAGAGAAGGCGCAACTACAAGGACCTGCTCTACGAATACGAGGACCGCACACACGAAAATATGGGCCTGCAGCAACAAGTGAAGGGACTCAAGAAACAGATGGCCCAAAGCAGACGCGGGCGGCATAAGGCAGACAAGGAATATGAGTTCCTCTGCCAAGAGAACGAGGACCTCCGCAGGAATATGAAGAAGCAGGCCATGAAACTCGAGGCCTGCGAGAAGGAGATTAAGGCCCTCCAGAAAGAACGTGAGCAGGCCACTAACCTTCAGACTTCCTCCCCCGAGAGAATGAGGAGCTCCGCAAGGAAATGAAGGAGTGGAAAGAAAAGCTCCAGAGTGCCCACGAGCTGGAGAAGGCACATCAGCAGGACATGGAGGAGATGAAAATGCTCCAGAGACAGATTGCCTTGACCACTGAAAAGGTTGCAATCAGGTTCAAGGAACAGATTGAGGAGAAGATGCTGAAAAAGCTCCATGCAGAGGAGGCCTTGGCCAGCCAGAACCTTTCCATTGAGCTCAAGGCAGAGGAGGAGAAGGAGGCCCTATGCCAAAAGATGGAGGAGCAGGCCAACAACCTGAAGGCTGATGAGATGGAAAAGGAGGCCCTCAAGTACAAGAAACAAATGTAATTAAGACATCAAATCTGGAGGAGAATAAATTGGGATGGATGGTAAAAGGCACCCAAACAGATTTTCTGGGGATAAAGGCACATTTTCTAGTTTAGAACTGAGAATATTAACATATGACCACAGAATGGATCTCATTTTTAGAATAAAACCTCAAAGAAAACAAAGAAAATGTACTCTGCATCCTCAAAATAACTGTCCCTTTGAGTTTCTATGGAGCAGCTCCAATTTTCACAAGATGATATAGCGTCCAAAAAAAATCTAATCTTAGTTTCTTTGGTTTCTGGCTTTGGGAGAGAATTGTTCTTGTTCAAATATTGACTGATTGGAGACAAGCCTTCTATCAAAGCCAAGTAAAGTAAGCAAAAACCTTCACTGAGGTGTACAAAAAAGTAATGACTTGAAAACCCCAGTAAAACCAAGAAATGTCCAAGAAGTGTCACTGAACTAAGGTCACTTCAGGGCACAGAAATGCTCTCAGTCGCCCGTGAAGATGCCGCAGTGCAACAACAGCAAAAACTTTTTTGATTGAAACAAGCATTCAGAACGGTACTAAATGGTATAAAAAAAAAAAAAAAAAAGAACAAAGAAAAAATAGGAAGAAAAAGAAAAACAAATAACTTGAAAATGACAAATGTGATGGAACAGAACTCTCTCTCTCTTTCTCCCTCTCTCCCACACACACACACACACACACACACACACACGGACTGACAATCCCTGCCGATTAAACACCCAACCTTTGACAACATTTAAGCTCCAGATCAATATATAATTACCAGCAATTTAATTACCCATTCACCGTGTGGATAAGCTTCCTTTTTACCGCAATCAATAGGCATGCTTTATGTATAACTGCTGGAGAGGAACATTCAAAGCCAATTATGATTACATTAGTCATGCAGGAGGGGCGTTGTTTTGGCTCAGCAGGCTAGGGCTTAGAGTCCAGCCCTCAACCTGTGTCACATGTCTTCCACTCTCCCAGTACCACACTGTTCAGTCTCAAATAAAACACCCAGGCCATAAAAATAATTCTTTAAAAAAAATGTGCATATGTAATTTCATTCCAATAGAAAAATGATTAATAATGCATCTTGGTTATTAGGAAACAAAAACGTTATTTAGCAGTGTTTTGTTACAATTTACATAATAAAAAAACAAAACAAAACATAATATGAATTACTTGTACCACACAGTTCATCTTTCAGACTCAAGCCTTTCAGCTCCTGCTCTTTACATAATATAACTGCAAACTCCACCTCAATCCACCAAAAAGAGTGTCTCAAAATATACGACAGCACTATTCGCCCTTTGTAGAAACAGATTACAGAGAATTTGTGTCAGCTAGGATGTAGAGTGGCGTTTAAATCCTTACAGTCCCTCTTTTGTTCAATAAATGTGGTCTTGCGTCTCCCGCATAGGAAAAGCTATGTCAGAGCACAGCTGTTAAATGCTATTGGTTTATAGGGAAGGGTTAAAGTGGAAAAGTTGTTCTTGATTTCTCATTGAACTCTATGGGACTGATGAGCTCTAGATGGCGTAGGTGCAGGAATCCAGTCTCCTCGGTCTTACAATTTAACCCCCATGTATAGAACATATGGTATAAAATCAAAAGGTAATTCATCATATAACATCAAATTAATATTCTATCAACCATTTCAAAGAATTACAGTATCTCTGTTTTTCTCATTTTAAATTCAAAGCACTTCATTTGGACAGATGGCACTCTTCTTTTTGGTACCTTCTAAGAACTTTTTTTTGCCATTTTGTCTATATCCATTTTTTCCTGTCACCCACCAGGGATTTTTGAAATGACTTTATCTGGGCCCAGAAATTGGTTTATGATGGTGTGATGATGACAGGATTCTGTGGGGACCAAGAATGTGGCTTATAGACCAAGCACCAATTTCACCTCGTGCTACTTTTTTTTTTTTTCCATTCCAGTGGTGGTGGCCATCATCGGGCCGGGTGTGACTTCAGCTATTATTCCTCTGGAACTTTGATGCTCAAACCAAGGTGCTGTAGAGTAACATGAATATTAGACTCACTGTCAGAGGCCTGTTGCCTCCAACAAATTATCTGCAGTATGGACTACATGCTCCAGTGCTAGTTTTTTTTTTTTCCATTCTCGTGGTTGTGTCCATCTACATGATCAGGCCCATAGGTGAATTTAGTAATTACCCATGGGTAGCTTGGAAGGAGAAGAAGAAGAAGAGAAGGTCAAGGAGTCAGAAAAAGAGGCAGCAGAGGAAGAGGAAAAATACCAAGACAACTTAAAACAGGTCATCCCCCATGAATGATCCATTACCCCTCTGAACCAAATACGTCACCTTGTTTTGACCTGCAATTGTAGCGCCTCCCTTGGGCCTACAAGGGGTTAAGAAATGGGTTAATAAACAAGTAAAATATAAACTTTACTGTCAGAATTTGCTTCTTACACTGCAAAGTATTGTGCGCATTTCTTCTCTCTCACAGGTTTTGGTATATTGCCGAGGGAGTTTTATTCTGAAGGACTGTGTGACCTGTGTAGAATCAACGTCATCAGCGAGCTAGTAGGTCCCAGCTCCTCAAAGCTGTTTGGGGAAAACTAAAGACTTTATCGGAACTTTGATAGTAACGTCTACATGATACTAAGACCTAGGAGGACAGGTGAACATTTGAGCCACTACGGAGCAGCCGTTTGGAAACGCACACAGAACAGAGGCACTTAGTAGGTTGTTTTGTATAGAAGTCTTTGGGACGCTAGTAATGGCACGTACAATCAACACCATTTAATGTCCCTTTGGGGCTAGAAACAGAAAAAGCAAATTAGCGAAGGGATGGAAACCATCCAATCCAAAAGAACAGTCCTAAATCCTGTGTTACTTACCTAAATAACTAAAATGACATGTATTTTATGCCATGTATGACATGCTACCTGAAACTAGCATGGACTCCTCTACAAGAGCTTGTAACTCTTAGAGACTTGTATGGCTGATCATTTATTGGAGAGGACTGTGAAACAAACATTTAAAAGTTACAGAGGCATTAGCTTATTCTTGTTAGCTGGGATAGAACCAAACGCTCAAAGGCATTGATTTCAGTGAATAGGGAAAACTGAGCAAAAATCAAATGTGCAAACTAAGCAACTGTCATCAATTCTGTTGCATTCATTGAAATGCATTGCAAGTTGCTCTGGATAAAAGAGTCAGCCAAATGCCTATAATGTAAATGTAATGTAAAATTTATTTTCAAAAGTGAAGTGAGGTTTTTTTAGCTGAATTGCTCAAGAGCTTTCACAACAAGAAAATTCAACAGATGTCATTTGTTTGTTTATTAGTTGTAGTCATAGTTGTAATATGTGTTGGAGAAAAAAAATGAAGCAATAATCACAATTGTTCCTCTGATCTTAACATGAAAAATAGTTCATGAGAGTGGTGAGCCATTTCAGTGTATAAACTACCTTTTAATTAACAATACAGACGGTATCAGTGTCACAAAGGTGTCAATGGTAGACCAATGAATCAGTTGAATCATTTATTTTCACTCCTTATTATGTGCTATAATTATGACAGTCTTTGCTGGAATCAATTTCTCACAACCTTTGAGGATTTGTTTCTTGTCAAAACATCCCCACCAGATTTGCAGCATGGATCTGGGAAGTGAATTAATGAGGAATCAAGCTCAATGGCTACATAGACGAATCCCATAATCACCGGAGCACAGAGAGTAACCTATCAATAGTGTAGTGCAACAAAGCCAGACTTGTGTGATTATATGATTATCACACAACTCTGGCTTTGCGCTGCACTATTGACAGGTTACACTCTGTGCTCCTGGACAAGAGATCAGAGAGAGATCTCTCCTTTCTTGTGCATTCAAAAGTAATTGATGAAAGCAGAGCAGACCTTCTGCTTTTCCAGAAACAATACACCATCAAAAGGAAAGTAATGCACAATACATTTCTTTTTCAATATGCTGGCCAAAATAATGCTTGAAGCAATCAGATTTTTTGAAGCATTATTTTAGCATAGATTCTATAACCAGGAAAAGTTATTGCTTGGTCAAGGACTTATTTTGCAGTCTTGCCAGATAAAATGGATGCTACAGTGCAACAGCAGTCTCTTGTAGGACCACTTGAGAGATAAAGAAAGGATGCACTGATCAGCTTTTCTGGAATCGATTCCTAACAATGCCACATTATGTAAAAGTGTACAGCAAGGATAAATACTAAAATTCTCTCTTGTCCCTGCTGTTTCCGCCAATGAGATTTGTTGTCTTATTTCCATGGGTACAGTGTTGCTGCTGCACTCGCCTGCAGCTAGAAACAAAGTGGCATGGAGGGTTTCCTTACAGAGGAAGATTTTATGAGGAAAAAAGATTTGACAGAGACATCAACGCGGTATATTTTTATGGCCAAAAGAAGGAATTTGGGAGAAAGGTAGCTAAGCAGTTTATTGTTTTACTATGTGGTGAATTACGTTTATCAACTAGTAAAAAAAAGTAATGAACAATGTAGCTTAGTCACACACATACACAATCTCTCTCTCTTTCTCACTCACACACACCCACACACACACACACACACACACACACACATACATACCTATATACAGTATATTATTCATACACATTCAAAAAATAAAATGTATTGTATATGAATGACTGCATTTCTAAAGCACTTTTCTTGTAATATGAAATAAGGCATAACCTGAATTCCTAGCATGGCACTTTCAGAAATTGCTCAATCATTTCTTATAGATACTATCTTTATAATGCTATAGGCCTAATGAAAGCCATTTATAATAGCAATGTGATGTGTATGACGAATATGATGAGTGGTGATTACCAGCTGCATAATGTTGTCAGCTTGAATGCGGTTCTATGTAAATAGATTGTACACTTATTTTTGCCAAAAATCAAAATAACAGCCTTATCTAGATGAGATGGCACTATCCAGCTAATTATGTAGGTATTTGATAACGTAACGTTGTGTGTGCAACTTTTGCTCATAAGCTACCACAATTGCCTCTCCTTTCCAGTTGTGAGATGTTCTGAGTTGCTGCGAGCCTGCGACAGATCTCACTGGTTGAGTCAGGAGAGACGAGGCGGAGCTTCTGTCCAACCTAGCTTGGTGAACTAGTGACAGGAGTCACAGGAGACCGGAGCGTATCCCAGCATGCACTGGGCAGAAGGCATACAGGGAAACAGCCTAGACAGGTCTCCAGTCCATCACAAGGCAATTAAGAGTCCCTGAGCCACCTGACTTGCATCTTGCATGTCTTTGGACTGTGGGAGGAGACTGGAGACACCCAGGCGAACACAGGGGCTGCGGTCGAATAGTCTTTTTGCTTAGGAAGGTTTCTAACTGAGTGAAATGACCCGCAAGTATCTAAGTGGCAGCCATGATAAGAGCTGTTGAAATTCTCTAAATGCTAAGGAAAGGTGCTTCAATGCTTCCTTACTTAGCTCCTTTAGCATAGGATACACTGGACCATCTTTTCCGAAAGGAAAGGAGATAATGCCGTCCCACAATTCCTTGCGGCAGCAAGCGACGCACCATTTGGCCGTTCACGAAAACAAACGATCATAACCGAGGGACGCAGACCATCATGCAAGTTACCGTTGCTTATTAAGCATTTTCCATCTTATGCCATAAGTTGCTAATATGCTTATATGTTTTAAACAATATGTTAGGTGAACTATGAACGTTACGCTGCCGTAACATGCTTGTAAAATGGTCAAAGTGAAGTTAACGTTGTAGAGTAACCTATGCTCAGTTTGCATTAGTTATTTCTTCATTCTGAGCGTTGTTGTATTGCAGCCTTTAGGAATATCATTCATTAATTTTACTTCAGTCACAGATGTTGAAACCCTTGCCTCAATAAAGGCCTGTATCAGCCAGAACAACTTCAAAGCACAATCAAGTCAACATTTCAAGGTGTTTACTGAGTTGTGTGGTGGTTCTTAAGATATTATATGCATAGGCTTATAATCAGATCATAATCAGCATATTAACCATAACACAGAAGTCTGTCTTTCAAGAAAAAGGGATATGAGACATTTTTAGCCAGATGATGTTTTTAATTCAACATGTTTGAAACTTAAGAATGATGATATGTGCAGTAGTAGATTTGTAGGCCTAACATGTTATGCCTATCTTGCATGAATTTAACAATTATTTTCATACAATCAAACTAATTGGGATTCATGTCGATAAATATGAGTGGACAGGAGGGTGAGCGTGAGCAACCATTCTCAATGTGACAACCATTTAGTTTTTGTGACTGGTAGCCTATATTCCTTTTTCATTTCAATTCCAACCTTGGTGATGAAGTAATATTTTTCACCGGGTTGTCCACGTTTATATAGCCTGCATGAAACAACACGGTAAGAAGTAAGTATCTAAGTATCTAAGATGCGCTTTTAGTAGTCCATCTTCAGAACACTGTAGTTTCACCACAGCAGACCCACGTCATTAACAGCCGCCATCGCATAATTACGTAGCCTAGTGTAAGTGCAGTCGGATTCTCTTAGCACCGCGGTTGTCTTCCTAAGCCCTTATGAATTCTCCTTCACATCTTTCCTTGACCTCATGACGTTTTCCAACGAGGTCAAGGAAAAGCGGTTAGGAATAGGAGTTAGGGCGTATTTTTTTGACTATTCGACTGCAGCCAGGGAGAACATGTAAACTCCACACAGAAAGGACGGAAAAGGACGGGGTGCAGATTCTGCCATGCCACCGGCAAGTTCTTTAGACACATAAGGGTTTGACGTGAGAGAAACACATCTGTTTCCTTATTTTCAGTAGTGCCCTGCAAGCACTAATACTTCAAAGATGCATTCTTTGCTGCTTAGTGCTCCATCCACTTATGTGACATTTCACTTTGATGTTTTTTTTATTCATTCTTCACCACTAAGAGACATCTATTTCCTGTTTCTGTATTCCGACTGTGATCATTTGTAACATATGACGCAAATCACAGCAATGATCACAAGGTTACTGCCACTGTGTTCGCAGAGTTTGTCATTAGCCTGTTTCATTTTACGGTTCCGTCACATCCAAATCACACACTTGCAAAAAGTTAACTTCACTATAAATCTTGAGCTGCAATTTTTCACAAATCTCCCAGAATCCTCTTCTCGCATGGAAATTAATTTTGATGACATTCCGAGGCATGAGACCGTACTTCTGTTTTTTTTTTTTTTACTCTATTAGATTGGACGGACAGCTGTAATGCAGTGATTTATGAAGATATATATCACTGTTCAAGTAATATGCTACAAGGTATGTTTGCTGGTTCAGTTGCTGATGTTAACTAGCAAGCCAAGTCGCCTCATGTTACATAGGAGAAATGAACTTATCAACTAGGGAGCCAGAGAGCAGAGACTACATTCAAATACACTGATAATTAAATGGGCCTATGTGGCATCATCATGCATGCATCGCTGAACTGTAGAAACTATACACAAAAAATGTTCCAGTGTTACTGAGTGTTGATTTTCCTGTGACAATTATTTGGAGTTGACAAGTGTTGATTGGAGATTTGTTTGTCACTCACAGAGCTGAAATGGCTGTGCTGCGGCTTGTTCACTGTTAAATTAACTCTGATGAATGTGGACTTGAATAAACACTGGCATGGTATTGATTGTTACCCTCTCAGAGTTTAATTAACACTGAAGTCTTTGCTATGTAGAATCTGTACTGGCAGGTAATGGCAGAATCTTAAAATGAATTGAAGTATAACTCGCATTGACAGTCTTATCGTTTCACTCTGGCAGTTCTCTTAAGCTTTGGAAGCGTTCTTCGGGGTAATTATCATTAGTTCATGATCAGGTCCTAAACGTGATCTAAGCACAACAGTTAATCAACACTCAAGATGCTTAATGGTCCCACTACCTTGTTACAACACAGTGGGAGATTGCCCACAGCCAAAACAGAGAACTACTGGTGCAAATGGAACATTGATGAGGGGAAGCGACAGCAGGCCAGATCAACAGGCCTGGGCATGTGGAGGAAGAAAAGTGATGATGCTCGCTTATTCCTCTGTCTTGGTCCGGGTCGTCTTCATAATGGTACATAAAAGCGGTGAGCCACCTGTTGGTGCACCGGGCCGGGATGGTGGTGCAGCTCCTTGAAGCGGCGTGCCAGGCTTATTGATAATCAAGGGTGGAAGCTCAGTCCGCACAGGAAGCTGGGCAGAGGTGCACAAGAGAAAGGAAGAGATGAAGAGAGAAAGAGGGGGGGGGGGGGGGGTGCTTTGAGAATGCTAATGGTCTTGCGCATAAATCAAGAGGCTTGCATCCTCCGTCCCAACGTGAAGTCTTTCTCATCTGTTTCAATTAGGTTTACGTTGTGTAAATCTCATTTTTACGCGCCTCCATCAATTTTTTTAAACAGAAACATTTTAGTAACACCTCGGCAAAATAGCATTTGATACGTTTTTTATGGTTATGTCATGATGATTTGAATGAATTACGCTATATATGCATACTAGCACAGTTGAAGTGATAAATCGGTTTTACTTTCCCAGTAATCTCGACGATTCATTACGTAATTTATGATATTCACTCAGAATTGGCGACTACTCTTTTTCTTACTCATCCAACACTGCCTTTGTATTTTACCAGGACAGTACTCCTGATTCATGATTAATTCAAATGGTCGAACCAAATATAATGTAATTATAGCATCTCACATAAGGGCTGTTACTTTTAAATGAGCTCCGGTGAAGGCCATGACAGCAACCCAAGTAAATAATTGGAGAGACCTAACAGGAATTTCTTGCCAGCAATTGTTAATGTTGTAGTTCCATTAAATGTCTCAGAAGCCTTCATTTTCATTCTAGGCTGTAAGGGTTTAAATTGAAAATAAATTATGAATTGCCCATTCTACAGACTGTGTATGCAGCGTAATTGTTCCGAGAGGCATTCCAAGAGCAGAGGCAACTCATTCTGTTATCATGCTGCTTTTTGTGTGACCATAGGAAAACAGCGAGGCCAAGGATGAGCCCTGCATGCACAAACACTTTTGGGTGCTTTTGGTGTACTGCAGACTGACTCTAATGGTGAAGTGAGGTCAGCGAAGTTAATAAAGCTGCTCAAAGTGGGAGTGCATATGTCCTTTGGTTGTAGATTTCTCAGATTGGAGGTTTACTGTATGTCAATCATGTAAAGTAACCTAGTGAAAAAATGAATTTTTCACCTTATTAGATGATTTTCCATGTCATAATATACACCTATTTAACAATAAATGCCCAAAAGTGTACACAAAATGTATTTTCTTGTATCCCATTACTTTTACTTCCTGGGAAATAGTGTATCTTTAATGGTTACTTCATTGTGTGCCAGTAGGCGAACATAACAATTCCAACCCATTAAAACACCACAGATTTCTTAACAATTCTGCTCTCAAAATGCAGTTTCATTGTGTTGAGTTGTTACCAGACACAAGTGGGTCATTTCTTGGTTAACCAGTTCAAGTAGGTTTTAAACTCTGTTTGGCAAAAATACAGAAACAGCATGTCTACTGTCTGAAAAATCCCACCTAATGTGATCAGACACCAAAGACAGAGTTTTTAGTGGATTTTTGGAAGGTCTAAGAGCTTAGACAACTTGTGCAGTGCTGTAACAAGCTCAGATGTTTCAGCCTACTGTTAAGAAGATTGGTTAAAAAATAATAAAGGAGCAGACCAATTCCAGTAATGATGGTCATTTACCTTGACTTTTTCCAATGACACTGCATTAATCACTGATAATATCAACCACAGGATGATAAGAGAAGAGGAATGCTGCAAAAATATAGCCCTTATACTGTAGTCTTAATGCTAAGAAAACCCAGCATATGACATCAAGGGTCTCAAAGGAGCTTGAGATTCCCCACCTCTAAATTCCTAGGGGCCTATAGGTGAAAAGAAGAGGAGGTAAGAGACTGGAGAAGATTTGAAGATCCACATTGCACTATGATGGAAGGAACTGTATGAACTATGTGAAGTCAAAGTTAGAGCTATCAAGGAGCAGAAACAAAGACTCAACATCACAGTAACATCACAGTTCCTGTACAGGCATGGACCCCGAAAAAATACCCTAGAGCAGCCAGGATTGCATGTGCATGTACATGTTACTGTACTATGTTACTGCTTGAGGGGTTTCATAGGTTGCCTTACTTGACAAATCAATAACTGTAACCCTACCAAAGATCAGGCAGGAGTAGGGCAAGGAGGCTGAGATTTGCAAGAGTTTATCAGAGCTGGACAACCACAGCTGGACATCAGCAAGCCGGTTCTATAGTGAACCTTCACACAACGAGGAAGACTACAAGAGACACATACAAATAAAATATACGACATATAGGATTTGTTCTTTGATATTCAATATAACTGCCAAATCCACTGTGATAGTGCTTTATGATTCTAGCAACAATATGGGATTGTTACAAGCAAAAGCCCCAAGGTGCAGCATTATGCTTTCATTTGGGAACAATTTAAGAAGGTTCAAGTTACGTTTTTTATGAAATTGAGAAATTTCTTTCTGCTAGAGTGGTAAGTAATGTTTTGAAACCAGCACAGAGGTGAAGTACCCTGTTCTGAAAGAAAGCAGATAGCGTCGTGCTACCATAGCAACGATGATCATGATAACAATGAACTACTTTTTGGTATCTTTCAGGAATTATAATGGGGTATTTGAAAATCTTACATTTAGCAGCATTACACAACAATTGCAAATGAAACTGATAGATTTAACAATCTGGGAACATGCTCAACTATATGGTACAACAGTTCATCCTTTGAGACTACAGATGAGGGAAACAAAAATGGCTACACTGAATGGACAAAATATTAGGGACACTTACTCTTCATGAAGTACACTGATGAGGTGAATCCAGGTAAAATCCATTGATTTCCCTTATGAAATCTCTACCAATCACAAAGGAGGAGGTGAAGCAGATGAGTTAGAGTTAGACAATTGAGGTATGGATTGTACAAAAGGGGCTACAACTCAATATCAGGAAGATGTCCCACAATAGTTTGTACATTTAGTGTATTTTAACTTGCATTGTACCATTCCCCTCACACATACTTAATACTATGCACTTGCCATAGGGTTTCAGCATAAATAATACTCCACTGGACTGTAGGCTTATGGAAAAACCCTGGAAATACTTCAGGGACGTTTACCTTTTCTTCAGACTCTCTCATTTGCATAGTGGGCCTCTCTCTAAAGCAAATAAACACATTGTCCCCAAGGATCAAGTGGTCAGTGATCGGTAAATAAATCAACTGTCAAGAGAAGACGGATGTGTCTCTCTCTCCCAAGGGTGGCATATTGACTGACTGACTGATTTAGGCACCGACTGTCATCTGGTCGGTTAATTCATCATCTAGTGTCAATGACACTGACTAAAAGGCTTCAGTAATTGCACCTATGGATGAAAGAGCGTGTATGAAAGATTTATTGTAGGCATGAGATAATAAAAGTGACAAGGTGAGTTCACTTTTTTATAGAGAAAATCGAGTGTATACTAGAGGTTTCATAGTGGATGTCTACCTTGACCTGAAAAAGGCAAAACTCAAGAAGTATTTGCAGTATCTGCTACCACTAATGTGCAGAGGGATCATCCCATAAATATTTGATTTGTTGAGTGCACATATATAATTTCATATTAGAATTTAAAATATACTCTAGGTGATTTTATACTGTAAGTTATTCAAGATGTTCATTTCAGATATTTTTCAGTTAGGAAAAGAATCAAATTCTCAAGTAGCTCACAGAATGAGACATTCTAAGGTCAGCATGAGAACAGACAGTACAAGCTAACAAACAGTTTCAGCTGTTATCTTCTTCCACTGTGGCCTTCAATCTTTACAATTAAACCAACTCTTTCCATCATCATTCTTGGTCGTGTGGTCATGCATGCTGTCATGATGGTACATGTTATGTTTAATGCACCCACAATTGATATGATTGCAGTGAACAAGTCAATTACAAATGTTCCACAGGTCATGAAAGGTCATCTGACTGATTGTGGGAGTGATAGAATTAGCTGTGGGGACCGTGAAATTATGATGTCATGCCGATAACTCAATCCGATCTTTCTCTGTTTCCGTGTTATAACCGTGTTGTTAAGGAGATTATCCAGAGTCGCGTCGTCCCTAGAGAGGCTGGATGGTCAGCAGGTCATACACACGGATAGAGTTTGATCCGAGAGCCAATCGACATATGCAGATGTGAGATCAATAGAAATGGAGAAACAAACCAAGCTCTATCAACCTCACCTTTGACGGATTGCACACGGAATAACATGCGATCGAGGCCATGCGTCTTCACCGCAAAGTTGTCAGGTCGCCTTCACATCACAGAAGTCAAAAACATCTAATTGGTGCAACTGGGAAATTCTTCCCCATTTTCTATTGACATAAATTATGTTAAATCTAGATAGATGTGATTGTTAATACATTGAAATTGAATGGGAGACGCCACTCATCAAGTGCATGGCATTGTGGCAATTGTCAGAAACATCAAAAGCAATATTTCTCATCTTTTCCTCAAGAGACAACTTTAAAGTTGTTGGGGATGTTTCTAGTGACAAGTGTTTTCATTTTCTGTTTCCATTTTACAACTGCCACAAGCCCTTTCATTTCATCAGATCTGCGTTAATTGCCTTATTCTATCCCTTGATAGGACTGGAGAGCATCAAGAGGCTGGTCTTGAGGCCATGAGATCAGATTGCAAGAACTAATAATAATAATAATTTTGAGTGGAGCCCTTTTCAAAACACAGCTACAAAGGAGTAAATAAAAACAAAACACATCAGTGAAAGTAAATAGCACTGTAAGCAAAGCAAGAAATATCAAAGTAAAACTTAAAAAGGGAGGGCAAAGGAATTACAATAATAAAAGATGATTCCATAAAAGCAAGTCGATAAAAGTGAGTTTTAAGAAGTGATTTCAAAGATGATGCGGAAGATACTGAAAAAGTCTGACAACAGTGGAAAAGGTCTGTGTTTGCGAATCCCCTAATTGTATGCAAACTACAGAGACCAAGTACTGTACTAGACAGAAGAAAGGACTTTTTTGAATGTACAGTACAGCAAAGAGTCCATTAAGATACCGCATGGAGCCGAGTTTTAACTGACGGAGCGCACGGAAAACAATACCAGGATAAGCGTTTCTTTTTCCCCTCAAGAAATAGAGTAACGGCACACGTGCGGGTACAGTAGTAGAGCAGGTTTTGGGGGAGGAAGGGGGGGATAGGTGCGGCTTGAAGATGTGTTTCAGTGTATGATGAAAGATGAGGAGTGACTGCGGTTCTGACGTCGATGATTCCGCTCAAGCGGGAGTGCTGATCTAGTCGACGCCGATCACATTCCCTTGTCAGCTCATTGTAACGACTTACAAGGCAAAGCTGATTCTCGTTCCGACGCTCCCATGTTGTGATATTTGTTCAATAGTGCCTCAGGTCAATGTGGATGACCTATTTTCTATATGCACAGGAAGCATACGAATGAGCACGCTATACTTTGTAACCAATTCTCCCCAGAAACCCTTGTGATGCACTCTGTTAGATGTTCTAGTTAGTTCTCTCACCAATTACATCATTCAAGCGTCTCTGATGCTTCAGAAATTGGGTTAGGGTTAGAGTTGTTCTCTCATTTTAAAGGCACAATGAAATAAAAAAACACAAGACTTTTCCACCTTGTTCGCTAATGCTCCGTATCATAACGTTTCATTTTCTCATTTATTTGTAGGCTATGTGGTTTACCGAACAGTCCGCACTCCTATATGTATTACAGGTTCTCAGAGTATGAGTGCGTCATTAAACTATAAAGAAATTACTCAAGCACACTGGTATTCTTGCTACTTCACTTTATGTGGAAATAATTACCAACGATTCGGTCACAAGACCTTCATCAGGGCTTTAGGACTCGTTCATTTTTATATCCTTACTTTTACCTGGAAAGCAGCATATTTTAGTGCTGACTTCATGGCGCACCAGTAGGCGTACATAAAATTCCAACCAATAATATAATATCACTGCAGTGATATTATGTTGACAGCCTCAAGATTATGAGCTAAGCATTTCACAGTGGATTGCTTCACCAACATAGTATGCAATGGGCTGCACTGCTTTTCTCTTTTAAAGTCCAACTTTTGACCAGGCCCTCCCCACATGACTGTATGTCCCACCGCAACATCCTGTTTCAACTGGAAGGGTCTCGAACTACGGAAGCAAGACCCCGTCAAAATCTAGTTTTCTTGTGATTTTGAGAATATAAGTAGCGGAAGTCAAGGACTAAGCTTTGAGGTCAGAGAGTGCCTCCAAGAGTGTCAAAAAGTGCCTCACTCCTAGTGGAACTGCTTCCCCCACTGCCGGTCCACCCTGCCTCCTCTATCTGTATCCCACTGAATCTGCTCAAAACCACATAATCGTCACTGTCTCACCTGCCCACTTACTGACATGGTGTTTGCCCATGCTTTGATTGTGTTTGTTGTCGAGTACGTGCGCAACAATGTGTTTTGTCTGTCTACTGTCTGGTTCGTTCTTGTTTCCAAGTCCTTTTACATTTTTCTCAACAGCAGATTTCTCTTTGTTTTCATCCCGTATCTGTCAGTGTAAATTGTATTGTGACAGTTTTGAACTGAAGTGCACTTAAAAATATAATAAATACATCAGACGTGCCTTGTCTCCATTTCCATTTACACAGCATGGGGACAGTGCAGTTTTGTGTAAAATTGAGCTCATGAACAAATACTTAAAGTGCTTTTGCTGTAATTAAACTACAGCTAAAAGCCTTGTTTGGAATCATTATCATAATGACTTCTATAGCTCAAGGGCTATGCACAAGAGTCACAACACCCATAGCTATGTGTCAAAGTGAAATTAGAAACAGCCTGTTTCATTAGCCTTTTCACCAGCCAACACAGTCATTTTTTGAAATGAGCACAATCTCTGAGACACAGACTATGTTGTGGACACAAATTATGTGAAGATTACGTTCCACAAATTGTATTATGTGACAATAGCACGAATTGGACTTGTCATTTTCACTTGTTCGTCACATCAATAGGTTAGCTAATGGTTAAGTTTAGGCAACAAAAAACTTTGGTTAAGGTTAGCTAACTAAAACAATCTGGTTAAGGTTAGTACTTGAATTTGTTATCTCTTTTCTAGGATCTCTTCAGATGCAGTTTTGCTACTAATGTAATTATAACATTAAATTCCTTATCAACAGCATTTAAGTTTGAACTGTAGTTGTGTTTGAGATAAATGTAAGACTACTGTACATCTCCTTTGCTGTCTTCCGAACATTTGCAAAGCTGCATCATCCTGCATGCTAAATGCAAAGCAATATATACAATATTTCCCTCTGGCATAGTTTTCACTATAAGAGAACTTGAGTAGTCATTGAAATAATGAGATATTTTACCCCTCTGAATGTCGCTTTAAGTGGATTTGAAGAGGGGATCTAAGCACAGATCAATGGCGCAGTGGGCAAGACAGGCATAGCAGCCCTGTTTCCTACCGTCTGCATCGATAATGAACAGAGGGAAAGGAAAGAAAAGGAGGGAGAAGGGGAGGGAGAGACCACCTTGTGCACTCCACCCATAGAGTCCAACAGCTGTGTGTCAGCCGCCAAAGGTTTCTTTTGTGGTAACTAACACTCAAGGAGGAAAAAAAAAGACTTCTGGTAAACTGTTGTGACAGTGGGAGAGTCCTGCCTTATGTCTATCTGCTAAAGCTAAAGCACTGCCTTAACTCTGACTTTGTGGTAAATGGAGTCAGTGGGAATTGGTGTCAGCAACTATTAACCTAACTATTAACCAGGGATTAAACAGGAGGAGACTGTCAATAAGCCCAGATCACTTATAACAGACTAGCATACAAAAACAAGCTAGCATGGGTGCAGTTTTGGTGATTGAAAAATTAGATATTCAAGAAAATACACATTGTCCGATTAGGAATTACTTGTTATGTTACATTTGATGAATAGCTAGGCTATTGTATGATAGCAAACGTTTGGTCTTAGGTTTACAAGGAGGTTTGTTAGGGTAGACCGTATGTCCAATGTTGGGTTACAGTAGGCGAATTTTGTTACTTTTCCCAGTGAGGAACCGTGTAACAAATTATGTCAGTTTCTATTATAGTATTACAGTTACCAATCCAAATTCTAAGTCGTTATCACCCACTCTAAATATCAGAAAGCAGTTAAATGATCCCAAAACCAAATATTCCACCACCATTTTTGGGTTTGTTTTCCTCAAAAATCCACACTTTAAGCTAATTTAGGTGAGAAATGGCAGTAAACTTTACTTTCTCTGGGTGTAAGTATTCCCTTTAGTTTGATTTTATCGAGCAAAAGGTTGACAAAACGGTTGGACATTGACGTTATTTTTGCCTCCCTGGTCATTCACAGGAGAGGGAAGTGCAGTTTTTCCAGATTTTTGAAGGTGAGGGAGGATACAACGGCCAATTCTGGGGTGTGTGTAACGGACGTAGTGTAACGAATTGTAACTGCTGCGTGGGAGGAATCAGCAACGTAATAACGTCGCTTTAGTAACGAGTAACGAGTAATGAGTAATGTATTCCGTTTCTTTGAAGTAACAAGCCCAGGACTGCGTCTGTCCACAACCTGATAGGCTCCTTTGCTGTGGCTAAATACCGCTAAGCACACACTAATCCGTGGTCGGTCCTTAATCTGCTACGGGCAACACTGTACTGCCTACACCGTGCCAAAGTGGCTCCAGATTTTACGCATAATACGTGTAATCGCTACAGTAGGGCTATGTCTCTCTGCGTAAAGGCACCTGTACTTGCCGACCCGCCTGTGTCCGCCCTCTTCTTCTCACGGGTGGCTCTGTGATAGTTCATGTTGTTTGTGCCATCTAGGGTTATCCGCCGCTTCATTGCAGTCTTTCTAGCGCAGAGAGACTTCGCGCCAAAGGGTCGCACCTCTCCATCTGCTCGCCCTCGGCAAAATAAACAAGACTTGCATCGTTTAAAACGTTTGGATGTATTATTTGCACCTTTCGTTTTCGACTTGGACGAGTGTGTTTTGCGCGAGGGGCCGCTGCCAAACAGGAGGGAACAATTTACACACATTTGTCACTGACAAGTAACTACTGTTACCGCCGGGAGTAGCAGCACTCTTAAAACCCCGTCTGGAAATACTGGCTGCTGGAGGTATACAGCGCGCGCGCACACACACACACAGTATCCGACCGAGGTAGTTATTTTTAAGATACAACTTGAAGGGGAAACTACAAATATGCTGTGAGGCTCTCTTCGTCGCAGCTCGGCTCCCAGCACAGGTTAAGAAGAGCATTTGCTGGTGAGAATTGTCAAGGAGAGAGGTGCGGAGAAGCAAAACGATGCGGCTGGGTAGGTAGTAGCCTACTTGGGTTTTTTTGCAGTTCGTCTCCAGGAATTAGTAGATGCATGGGAAGGGAGCGGCTGTAGCCCCAAACCAGGGGGAAGAGAAGACAGAGCTGACGGCGGCACACAATGGATACTTGTTCGTCTCTCAAGGTAAGGAATGACCTTAAAAGTGAGCGTTAATTATATCATACGAGTCATGCGAGAGTTCACGATGGCATGCACTCAACACAGATTCAAATTTCAGCCGTTAGTTGATTAGATTGTTTTTTTTCTGCCCTGTGTGCTGGGTTTGTTCAGCGGCAGTTCACCTTCAACTAGATGGGTTGTTTGAATTATTTGTGCCGATTAGTGTTCACTTTTGCAGAAATAATGGCATTTGGTGGGTGCAGCCGATTTTTCTCATGCATTGGATTTGTATTGCCTATAGATATAATGAAAGGCACTGTGTTGACGGGCTTTAGAAGGTGGCTCTCACTCCTCAACAATTACAGGTATCCATAGAAAGTAAGGCAGGCTGCAAGCTGACCGCTGGAATCGACCAGGCATGCAGTCCATCCAAGTTCAGTCTGTTTTTTATTTATTTGTCTCGGAAATGTTGTTGCGTTGCACGAAAATCAAGATTGCTCAGTGGTTGTGTGGCTGCGCCTGATGCATATTAATGCTGGGTGTGTAAATGCGTGCGTGTTTTGTGAGTCGCCCAGAGTGCGTACGTGTGTGTGTGTGTGTGTGTGAGAGAGAGAGCGAGAGAGAGAGAGAGAGAGAGAGAGGGAGAGAGAGAGAGAGCGAAAGACAGAGAGAATGAGTACACTTTTCTAAATGTTCCCTTGCGGTTACAGTGAGAGATTTATTAAGCTTGTATAGTCCCTTTAAGTTGCGTGAATGCACTGCTGTGTGAGTGTGTGTGTGTGTGTGTGTGTGTGTGTGTGCGCGCGCGCGCGCGTGTGTGTGTGTGTGTGTGAGAGAGACAGCGAGAGAGAGAGGGCGAGAGAAAGAGATTACACTTTTCACAATGTTCCCTTGTGGTTACGGTCAGACATTTAGTGGTCCCTTCAAGTTGCGTGAAAACACCACTGTGTGTGTGTGTGTGTGTGTGTGTGCGCGCGCGCGCGTGGGTTAGGTTAGGGATCGATGGCCGCCATGAGGCACCGTGGGCAGGAGCACTGCGCCCCCACCCACTTTAATCACCACCCTCTTGCGGATCTTTGCTGGTAACGTGGTCGAACTTGCCAGCCTCTTGCAACGTGAAATCTTGAGTCGCCGTCTGGACCCCGGGGAGCAGAATCAGCGCTGCTCGGACATTTCCCTGCTTACCGGAGGCAGCAGATCCGCCGCTGCACGTTTCAGCACCATGGAGAGCGCGGAGTGGAGAGAATACTGTATACCCCACACCGGCAGCATTAGACTTTACAACTAAAGTCTACCAGACTCCAAGGTTTTGTCTTTAGACAGCAAGGGAAAAGCTGAGTGTGAAGGTTTTTCGAGCTAAATCTAGTCAACTGTAGTGAACTGAAGTGATTGAATAGTGTTTTATTCATGACAAAACGATTCTCTGATGACTAGTGCACTTATATCACAGTCTTTGTATTTATTACCATAGTTATTAATAGTCAATAGATATCACTTTCCAAGTCTACAATGATCATCTCTGCATATAGCAAACATAGCTCATCCCAAACTAGAACAAAAAGCCCTTATTGCCCACTTACAAGCCTAATCGTATCATCCATCTATTTCTGCTCATATTCACCCATTGTTTCTATTTTGGCTTGTGGCCGTGCGAAATGTGGCTTGGGACAAGAGGTTCCATTGTCCACTAACTTGATTATCTTGCCACAGTAAGCAGAGCACAAAAGGGGATACGACGTGGGCAGCCATTTTTATTCATTTTAATTCAGGTCTTCACTTCCTCATTACTAACAATGGCAAAAGAAATGCCGACAGTACCGATCCTGACGTGTTGACATTACTAGGAGCTATTGTCTGTCAATGGTTGATGCCAGAATGATGGCCGAGGGTTAATGCCTCATGTCGAGGCTGCTCTCTGAAATTGATAGGCCTGCTTTGACAGGAAAGATAACCTGCGATTACAGGCAAACACAATTTACGGGTACGCCAGATGGATGCTGAGGATGCACACCAAAGTAGGCCAGTTTTACCTTAGGGAGATCCTCAACATGCACCAGAGGCTCCGAGGGAATGTTAGAAAGTTGTTGTTTTGCAAGATAAATTGGGGGAGAGAGTGGCAGGGGGGAGGTGGGTGGGTGGAGAGGGATGGTTTCTGCTGTATTCATCTCAATGGGATAATGTGCGATTGAGAAGGGCTCAACTCCAGTTCAATTCAGCCTGCGTGGCATGGAATCTGCTTCAATGGAAGGCAATTGAAGTCCAGAATTGAGTGGAAAATAACTTGGGGTTTAGCCTCAAACCCTCTCTGGTGTCTCTGCACAACTCTGATCTCAAAGCTGCGTTTTAAATCTGCTGTGTGAAGCAAAGCAGAGGTCCGTTCCTTTCCTGCATGGCTTCATTCACTTGCCTTCACCAATAGGACTCGCTGGGCGTGAAGAGAATAAAATAAATAAATAAAGAAAAGGCAGAAGCTAGGAGGAGCCAACACGCAGGAAGTCAGATGCTTTAGATCTGTTGAAAAAGAGTGAATTTACAGTAAAATGGAACAATGCTTGGGAGCGGAGCGCAGCTGCAGGACATTTTCATATGCTTCTTCACCTCAAATTGCTGTGCATTAGAGGGAGCCATTTCCCTAATGAATTTAATCATCGCTCCTGTTGTCACTCAATTGGGCTTTGTTTGCAGTCATGCCTGGTGCCTACAGCCCAGCTGCTCTGATGCAGCATATGTGAAGAGTGAAGCCGACACTTCATGCAGTGTTTAGAGAAATCAGCTGCTCGGGCTTTGCAGGAATGGACTTCTTGTTCAGGATCTTTTTCGTCAAATAATTGAGATCTTTAGCTCTACAGGACTTTTTCTTTTACAAGACCACTACTATATACTATACTGTATATATATATGGATATCCAGTCCAGCAGTGCAGCATGCCTAAAGAAGTTTGTGGCTCAGTATCTTGAACAAGTGGATTTTCAAAGCAGTGGGGACCAGCCACCCTACAGTACCTCAAATTTTAACTTGCAAGCTACAGTACTAATCAACCTCCACATGGAGTTGTGGAAAGATTCCCAATGGGACACGCCTTTTTTGAGTCACTCTGGGTTTTCTCATGGTGGGAATCTTTTCAAAATCAAGTACAATTGGGTGAATTTATCACAGTTGCAATGTTTCATGCATTTTGTCAAACCAAATTACTATTTGGTGGGTGATACACACCTACTGTAACTTGGTAAGCGCTAATGGGCATTCACATCATAGCGGGTTTACTGTAAATATGATCTGCTGACTGGGAAAAACTGTTTACCTCAGCCTCCTAGTGGTAAAGTGGCAACTACAGGTAGGATAAGTGTGAATTTCTTTGTAGGCTCCACTTGGTGTCATGAATTGTGGAGGTGTGTCAACACAGATGGCAAACGTGGGATGAATCCACCGATGTTGGTTTCCTTTGCTCCTCTGGGGCTTTCGAAAGAAGATAATATTGGTTGATCATAAAAAAAAACATTATGATAACAAGAAGAAAGCACACTCTACCAATTGCCATCTTGGATATGTTTGTTCCACATGTGAACTCTTTAAAGTTGTGGCAACAAAATGGCGGCTTTTTCCATTCTGACGTGAACGCTGCATGAATCCGCCCCCTCCAAAGTGGGCTAGTCAGGGCTAAAAATAACCCCCGAAAGGAAACTTCACTATTTCTGTGAGAGGTGGCCCACAAAATGGATTGATAAAATGAATGAGAAAAGTTTTTGCATTGCATCCGCGCGTGGCCTTTTGGTGGCAAAGAAGAAGTACAGTCGTTCAAAGGGGAACGGGGCCGGGTCGAGCAGCGGTCCTGAGCTGTGCCGAAACCCCCCCCCCCCCCGGCCAGACTCTTCCGCCTCTGCTGCCTTTTTTTCCTGGTAGTCACAGCGGGCGGCACTCGACTCCGAAGTGTATCAAAGTGGAGCCGCAGACTCCGAGGGACAGGGCCGCCGAGGGCCGAGGGCCGCCTCTGGGAGTTCACGTAGGCGACAGCTCCCTTCCGTTGTGAAACTCAAGTCGGAGCATTAAGATGTCACCGCCGACTGACCGATGTGACCGTGGGGACGCAGGAACACAGCGGCGGCCGCGGATGTGAAACCCGAGCGCTCGCTCCAAGTCAGCGGGAAGACGTATTCTGGTGCAATAATTATGGAACCGATACAATAGATAGTGTGTCTAGAGTATGACTCACACTCTTGTTGTTATCATGAATCAGTGTCTTAACTCCATTATGGTTAAATAATACTGTTAGTCGAATTACAAGCGGCTAACTTTGAGCGCTTTCTTCTTCTTTTTTCCCCTTCATGTTTCGTCTCTTTTTTCACTTGTCACAGTTGAACTGAAAGCTGGCATTCTAATTTCGCTGTGACCCTTTTCTGTTCTCCCCGATGATTGCTGTGTTGTTGTGGCACTTTCACATTCAGTGGCCTCGTTTTTTCTTTTTTTTTTTCCAATGGCGGGTTTCGTTGGCGGTAGTCAGTGGCAGCAGCCGGTCCATTCTGCCCATAGTATTCTGACAAAACTGAAATTTTAAAAGCCTCAGAGTTTGGGCTTTGCTGCTCAGAGAGCTTTCATTATAGTTGATAGTGACTTGAGAGGATTAGCCAGTCATCTGTTGTTGTTCCATTACACCACTCACTCAAGTCATACACACACAGCAAACACACATAAACAAACACAAACACACACTTGCAGGCTCACAAAATCGCACATATTTGCATATCCTGCATTAATGTCTATGCTGCACTATTACACAACCACTGAACAGTCTTGATTTTCTTAACGCACACACACACACACACAGGCACACAATCAAAAGCCAGTAAGGTGGGTGAGTGTGCTTCACTCAACGCCGCCATCGCTCAAGTTATCACTCAGAGCATGCCAGCAAAACTCAAGTTAGGGCCCGGCTCCCCTTACTGGCTGATGGGCGGTGGGGCCCCGCAAGGTTAGCGACAAAAAAAAAAAAAAAAAGTTTTCGCTCTGGAGATCTAAAATGGAGAGCTCCTTGTGCCGCTGCGGAGCGATAACATTCAGGCTCTGCTGGGGATGTCTCCGCTGTGAAGAAGCTGTAATTTAGAGAGGGGCTGGGGAAGCTTATCTTGCCAAGCCCCTGAGCAAAATAAAGACATGAAAAAAAAAAAAAAAAAAAAAAAAGAGGGGATGAGTCACTGTCATTGGCGAACGGAGCTAAAAACACTGCCTCGATGAAGGCTCTGTGGTCAAAACAAAAAAAAAAAGTTGAAGCCCCATTTATTATTCATAGAGTTTTATGATAAGACACTGCGAGTCACCCAAACAGGGTCCAGAAGGTCAATTGCCACTACACATGGGCGAGTGCATTTACTCCGCCGCGACGGGGGGAACTGCCTTAGGGTTCTCATGGCGGGAAATGAGAGCGGGAGACAAGAAATGAGATATTCCGCTTGTCTTGCTGTGACAAAGCTGTCGGGCTCGGCGCTGGGCGGGAAGCACTGACCGCTCTGTGGGTGCGACGTATTTTTTTATTTTATTTACGTTAGCGCGCTCGGGGATTGTTTTCGCCATTATTCTTTCGCTTACCGAGAGGGGGAATCCACCCTAAAAAACAAGAGTTCACTCATGTTATGTTATATGAATTATAGATTTGTGCACATGAGCTTGACACAAGACTGAGGAAAGAGCAATGAAACTGTCAAGCGAAGGTTAGTGGAGATGCTCCATTTGACAACTTAGTTGATGTTCTGGCTTTTTTTTTTCCAAGGTAATTCTCTGGGGATATAAGCACTTATTTTGTTCAGACTTGTACTATCAAGTTAAGCTCAAATGGGTAAAACTTCAAGTGAACATTTTCCGACTAGACCCATAATTGGCTTTCCGGATTTTGGTTTTGGGAGAGAGTTGTCCACACTCAAGTTATAAATTACAGTCATTAGGCGTAAAACTTCTGAATTCTGTTCTAATGTGAAAGTTCCCTCTCAACGGTGTCTTTGATGAATTGATAGCAAGCATTTTAATCTCACTGTGCTCCTTTCTGGTCCTCCCAGATGATTGCTCTGTTGATGGGTTCTTTGCAAAGCAGTGTCCTTGTCTTACAGCGGTGAGTCTATTTCTCTTAGTCAGCACCGGCCTGCTATATGCACAGCACTCCCACAGCGCTACAACTTAAAAAGCTTTTGAGCATCAACCTTTCTTTTGCTTGTTTATTAGGCATTCAGCTGAGAGAGATTGCAGTCAGTTGTGGGAATCAGATGTTATTCACTATATAACTCCGGAGTTGTATAACCTCACGCACTCAAAAGCGCATACACACACACACACACACACACACACACACACACACACACACAAAGCCACATTTACACTTCAATCATTTGTTTATGCAAACATCAATGCAATTTGACACTTTGATTCTGGCAACCGATCAAGACACACAGTCCCCACAGGTTGGGGGTTTGCATGGTTACAGCTGCAATAAGCAAGTTTTTCCACATTAAAATAACACTAAATAGGATATATGTTGCATTATCAGTCTGTCTCTGTCTGTGACCTTGTGTGCAAATGCCTAAATCCCCCCTGTTTGCCTGAAATTGTCTTTTGAATGATGTCCAGGACGTTTTTGGGCGTGTACCATTTGCTGTGGGCGTGGCTGGCGGCGAGCTGGTTGCGGCTATCAAGGACAGGGAAGTCATGGCAACAACAACAATGGAGGAAAACAGTAAGAAACGAAAGAAAGGCGAAGCTGAACAGAAAATGGACATGGGCATTACTTTCTTTTTTTTTTAATGCAGATTGCTTTCCTTTTCCTCTTCAGCGCCTGCGGTGGCTTCACGAATGTGGTTTCGAGGTAGAGAGCGAGATGAGTGACGAGTGTTGGGGTGTGAGCCGGACCAGCTGAGGGGGAGGAAGGGCCAAAAGTTGCATACTGCAGTTAAAAATAGTGCAGGTAAACAACTCAAGGGATTGGCATAGGATCTGCCCTCAAGAGACCGGTGGCCTCTAAAGCCTGGTGGCACGATGCTTTTGGTTCTTGTTATGTGATGTTTGATTTCACATGATTAAGCTGATCCCAGTAAAGAAGTGAAAAAAATAGCAGTGCTGGAACACGTGAATTGCTGTTTTGCCTTGGAAAGTGCTTGCCTTCCCCTCAGCTGTATTCCTTAGCAGTTACTATACATGCTATCTAGATCCCAGTTATTAGAGGTATATAAGTGTTATAATATATATTATTAGTATACCCCGAATACAAGAATTCTGTTGGCAGCCTTCCCTTATACTGTCACCAAGAAGTTTGTTTATGGCTGTGTTGCACTGCATGTTTTGCGTTCCACATGATTACATGAAGTGGTGTAATTAGTTATAATAAGATGCTGGCACGCATATCCCGCGATTCAGGGACAAATGCCAAAAAGAGGAAAATTGTGCGAGAGCTGAAAAACGTAGCACTATGTGCCTCCAATAATTATTTGTGCATCGGCAAATTCCCACAATAAAACAGTAGGCTTCATAAACATGCTTGTGGATTTTCACAAAAAAAATAAATAAATTTTGTGTTTGACAGAATTGGATGTAGGATGGCGAACGCCCGCTGAAACCCTGCCAATCCCATTTGATGATCTGGCGCTTGTGATCTGTCACGACCAATATGCACGGTGCGCACTGGTGGCTGTAAATTGTCCTCATGAATTGAGATTTTGTGTTGCTCCCAACGTTTGGCCTGTGCCAAAAAAACCCCACAATGGCTTACTATTATGTTTTTCCTATTGCTGCCCCTATTCCTAAACTAATACATAGGAAAGATACACCACATAGCCTCAGGCGCCGAGCCCATGTAATCTCACAGCAGGTTATTCTTTGGATGTAGACAGTGGAGACACTGGCTCAGTTTGTTGCTTGTAAGAAGTGAGTGCTCAGCATCACTTCTTACTCTACACCACTGCTCAGTACCGGGTGCTGAGCAGTGGTGCAGAGTAATAGGGGTTATAACACATAGTTGGGACTCCTCTCTATTCAATGGTATACAGTTCAGCAGCGGGCACAGTTGTCCCACTAATTAAAGTACTGAAGTATTATGGCTAGAGATAGTTGAGTGACTAATCTGTGAGATCCTTATTGTTGTTTTTTAAAGTTTTAGCACCATCTTTGTTTCCCATTGTCATTGCTGTGGTGTTTCTGCACTGCTCTTCCCAGAGATCACCTGTCAATCAAACAGTGTGTCCAGTACTGTGACATCTTTTTTCTCTGATTTTAGGATTCTAGGAGCTACCAGACCCCGGGTGTTTAGAACAGCCAATGTAAAAGCTTTCATGAACTGGCCATAGGTTGAATCACTATTGTGTTAAATAAAGTACTGAGGTATAAACCAGCTGCTGAGGGGGTCTCAAAAATAAGAATTGGCTTAGGCAATCAGCCTTGGTGTATGTAAAAGTTAACATGCTCTTTCATGCAACCCTAGTCCTAACACACTTTGATGTAGCCAATAGCTCAGAGTCAGTAATGAGGAAGTTGATTTTGTTCTAATTGGAGTGCCCCCTTTTTGAGACGTACATTTGAATTCAAATTATTTACCAACCAATTAGACATTGCGCTGCAGCCTGGAAAAAAAAAAAAAATTGACAAGATGATAGATTGGCTCTTTCCTTTGCTGTAGACTTTTGCCGTATCGCTCATCGGCTAATATTCCCTGTCAGCCTGAGAATTCATCCTGAAAGCAGTGGGGAAATGGTAATGACACAGTAGGAAGCGGTGCGATCCGGGAGACTCACACAGACGCACCAACGAGTCATGTTGTTCTAAGCCTAACGCAGGTACGGTCTGAGTCAACCGTTTGAAAGGAATGTGACACGCTCAAGGGCGAGGGAGGACATGTCGGGTAAAGAATGAGAGAAGAAAGCAATGGAAACGCATTTTTACTCACTGTAATACAGCTACAGTATTAGATCAATCCTTTTGTCTTTGTTGTGAATTGTCTCTTTACATAATCAAACATCAATTGAAGGTTTGGGTAGCGCATATAGAGGAAAAAACTGACTTGAATGACTCTTTCCTTCAGATACTACTCACTAACTTCAATGTTGCAAACCGAATTTTGGATTTTACCTTATCACAACGATACCATTAACCACCAAAACGAATGCAATACTGATGCAATGTTTTCTTCCAAGTTGAACTGTTCTCCACAGAGCAACCCTCTGAACGTACCAGTGGGTAATCATTGGACAATGCCCCGCCAGGCCCGAGTTGAGATCCGCTTTGTTCACATGATTATTCCTCACCGAGGGGCAAATTATCCCCATAGAAAACTGTTGCACCATTTCTTCTACTTGAGTAAATCGCTCGCTGCTTTCGCCAGCGACAATAGCTGCCTCATTGACGGAGATTCAGCACACTGGCAAAACAAAAAAACATGTCACTCAATATTCCGCCGCCATCTATCATGCGGCTCATTTCAGGGTAACCATTTTTTCGCCTGCGTGCTCCTTTATCCCGCCCGTCACTACATGCGGTGCAGCCCCGTGGCGTCGGGCGCTCCTTACAAACAAGGCACCCGCTGATGTGAGAGAAGCTCCGATCCGAGCCTAGTCGGCCTTACATACATGACTCACCACGTTGCATAAAGTTGTCTCAGATGTAAGGGGAAGGACAAGCAACGGGGTCATCAATTAAAGTTCCACTCCGGTGACGCCAGCAGCATTTTCACATTTGCCTGACACGAAAATCAGAGGTTTCACTGAGCAAGGCAGGAGGAAGAAGTGATTCCCGTTCACTAGCTGCACACCTGAAACGCGTTTTGACTAGCTTTGCGACCGGTGGAGATCATTACATCGCTTTTGTAGAGTGTTTCCAGCGGGGTGGTGAATTCGCCAGAGGAGTTCATTTGAAAGCACCGTGGTTTTCAGAAGTTCCGCGGTCCCACGAGGCCGACTTTTGTCGAAGGCGGTTGGCATAGTTATGGCGGTCCAGACGGCATCGCGGATGGACTGGTGACATGGTTGAAGACTGCGAGCAATAAAGCAGGGCACATACATGCATACACATGTACTTTCAGCCCCGCGGCAGTGACAGTCTCAGCTGGCTACCATGGTTTCATTCGCCGGGTCTCGGCCCTGACAAGATTGCAAAGAGAGCTGTTACTGACTAATAAATGTTACGGAGTGCCAGCTCCGCTCAGACCCGGCCACAAAAACACAAAGCATCTCTGTACCCGAGCCTGAATTGATGGCTGTGGTACTTTGGCTTTCTCTTTGTGCTATCCCCAAACATTCCCCTCCCTGACAAGGCTGATGTTCAGCTGTCTCAATGGCTCCCTTCTTTCACTGGCTTCTCCCCAGCGGCTGCTCTGACACCCTTTAAACGTGCTTAATACTCCTGGCATTTATGGATGGTGAAAATGACCTTTCAGATTGGGTTGCAAGTGTTCCATAATGTTTATTCAGTAGCAGAAAAAATGTTTTTAGAGAGAGAGAAACAGAAAGTAAATCTAAAGGTTACAGCTGTAATCAAGGAGTCGACTGTGTGAGTTGCGGTTCACACTCCTGAAGTGCTATTTCTGCACCTCTGAAGTGACAAGAAACACATTAGACATACATACATTCAAAGTAGAATTTGAATTCATGCAATTATAATAATGTGGAATTACCAGTACAATGTGCTGGATGACTAACTCAGGAGGATCCCTGAGGTGTGATTTTATTATTATGTATTAGCATTATTGCTTCTCATAACTGAACACCTTAGAATCGGCTGACAGATCGGCATCATCAAGCAGACATATTGTATATATGCTGTATCTATTTCATCTGCATGATTACCATGAATGGATGCTTACAGTAGCGTCTGCACACCTCAGAATAATTGAACGAAAGTAGGGCAAACAAGCCTGGCATGTTCTTTACAATGTTGTGACTATGTGTGTCTATAAGATAATGAAGCACATTAGTTCTTCATTCATCCCAGTGAACAAGTCCAGTGTTAGTAGTGAAAGGAAAAAGAAACCGCGGAGCTCATGCTGCATCAAGTAAGGAGTTAGGTTATGATTAGATGTCAGATGAGTTTTCACAGGGCAGAATGAGCTCAATTACCTGCATTAATGGAGCTTAGTGACGGTGGAAATGGAAAGGAGATGGATGGAACTTGGCCTTTAGCGTGGGCGCACAGCAAATTATCTCTTTCAAGGGTAGAGGGCATTCAGAGCATAGATCACTCGGTCCTATTCTGATAGATAAGGAGAGCCACACCATGGTTCATTTGTGTGTGTGTGTGTGTGCGTGTGTGCACTTATGACTGCAAGCATGTGCCATGTGTATGATGTGATAGCAAATGTGTGGGTGTGCACACTTCTCAGTCTGTCACTGGATTTTGTAGGTTTCTGTGTGTGTATTTGTGCATTTGGATTTCAGTGTGTATTAGATTTGATTTGGATTGTTGGGGGGTGGTATGTGAGGGGTGGAGGTTGGGGCAAGTAAAACTCAAACAGACATTTAATTGAACTGAATTGGCAACCCCTTATAAACTCAATAGGTTGTGAATAAATCTGTTAGAAGTTACAGATCGATGTTTTAGTTCTGGCAAACGTGAATGACAAAGAGGGAACTATGGTTGAAATATGCCAAAAAATCTAAAAGGCTTCTTTTTTAATTCATTCATGGCAATGGCAGTCGTGATCTTGGAAATTCAGCAGACTAGCTAACTAGCTTACCTAGATACAGTAGCTGTAGGCTATTATGGCTAGTTTGAACTTGAAAGGTCAGCTAGGCTAACTATCTAACCTAAAAACATTTAGTTTGGCTACATTGCTTTGTTAGTAGCAGAGTGCCTGGCTTCATAATATTAGCTTCCTCCTCTCTTACCTCTTGTCTTTTTCACTGGGTCTTCAGTCTAATGTGACTTATCCAGATAAACTGCTTCTTTGGCTCCGCCCATTGAAGTTTAAATCAACCAATTAGATTATTCCGGCCTCCAGAGCAGCTCTGCCTCATAAATGTTTGTGTAATTAAAACTCCAATCTGCTAAGAAGTCTCTTGCTAGTGTTACTAGGTAGTGAGTGCACCAGATAAACTGTGAGGGCGTTCAGTATCCTATATAGAGTGCAGGCCATGAGGACAACTGTTTGCAGTTGCAGCCAGGTTGGGAAGCTGCCAGGTCACAGCCATATGGTGTCCCCACCCTTTATATTAGACACTGTTTCCATGTCACCGACTGCTTCATCTATTACAGCACACAGTAAGAAAAATATCCCTAAGTAGCAGACTGCCTGCAGCGATGTAATAATGCTCCTGCAGAAAAAGAACAACTGATAGTTTTGACACGGGGTCTCGTATGCCCACAATCCAATTAAGCGCTATTCTTTCAAATGAATGCTAAGTAGCAGAGAAAAAAAGATACAGCCCAACAGTGAGGCTGATGATCAGATCGAGGCACACAGGTGTATTTGTTTTGCTTGAGTGCAGAAAATAATCAACTCGATAATGGCATATGGTTGCATGGTAATGCCATTAACATCTTCATATAATTAGATGTAGATTGGAAATTGATATAGCCGCCCCAAAAGCCCAAATCGGGTATGTTGGATTTGGGCAGCAAAAAAATTGAATAGTGTATGAAATGGCATCAAAAGCAAGTAAAATGCTTGCATTCAAAGTAATCTGTGAGACGTTTGATTAACAGTTAAAATGCACGCAGCCCCGCTAAGCAGACTCTTCAAATGTCAGTCAGCCCGGTTCCACTACTGCCGAGATTGCCGCAGTATGTGAGCGCCGTGCAAAGCAGCCTGCCCACTCACAGAAGGGAGAGCATTGATTTTCCCCTTGGATAACAAGGCCTGACCGACTTGCGTGCATGCCTGAGTGCAATTGCTTCCTTTCCCTGTCGGTCGTCCATACAGATCTGAAAACCCCGCGCATCCAAAGATTCTAAATATCCCCTCACAGCTGTGGCTGTCGTTAGAGAGGCGTCCAGCATCCGAACGGGAGAGGACTTCAGGCGGCTTGATTAGGAACTTAAAGTGTCTGATGACAAGCGCAGATCTAATGTCCGGGGGAAACTGGACTAAAGTGTAAAGAGATACAGCAAGAGGAGGCTCACAGGCTCTCAACAGGATCTCTCAGTGATTAAACGCAGCCCTTTTACAGCCACGTTGGGTGTTTGACAGTTAAACATGGCGCAAAGGTGGGAATACTCTTGATTACAACATCTCAAGAGGGGAATTTCATGCCGTACAGCAATGCAAACGTAGCTGGAATCTATCACACCCCGCGAGCAGCAACAACTGAATCAACATGCAAAGTTTGGTGAGTCACAAGCCTATTGATGATATTCAAATAAGCAGCTGGAAACGCGTTCGTCTGTGCCTTTTTCTGTTTCGACGGCAGATCTCAGCAGCCCTTTTTGCAGTACGTCTTTGTGTCCAAAATTGCTTTTTGCAGCATGCGAGGTTCAGTGGATGAAAAATGATGAGATCAAGGAGTATCCTACTGCTAAACAGAGCTCAAATGCACAGACATGGGGAATAACAGCAACGCTTTGACAGAGTGAATATTGCTTCTGTTGCAAAGGAGCTGCCATATCCTGTTTTCTACCACTTTTGAATTGTTTTTTCCTCCGTCCTGAGGGTGAATCAGCTGGCAGAAAGCATTAGAAAGCTGCGATGTGCCCCGGCTGTCGTTTGATCTGCGCGTTCCGTCTCTCTGCGGACGGATACAGCGCTCGCAAAAGGAACTCTAAATAATTTTTTTTGGTGATGGTGTTTAAGAGATTTCAATCAAGTGTCGCGGGCTTCTTAGACATGAGGATAAGCGCTCGTGAAAGGCAGCGCTCTCTAAGTCGGCTGAAGTGCACAGCCCCCCCCCCCCCCCCCCACACCCCCCCACCCAGCTGAAGGCCAATTCACATAATGCACGAACCAGACTGCTGACTGTCTCAAAGTACTCGCAGTCCCCCCCCCAGTAGAGAAACCGAGCTTTTGTCAACAGCCTATAGTGGGTTTCTCGCAACAACAGCAGCGGAGGAGTGTCATCTGTCTGTTTCCCCCGGCTTGGCCCAGCAGTGAAATCCACTGCCGGTCTCTGCAGAGTTGATGCAGGCACTTATAAATAATAGAACGCCTTGTGGACTGGGAATACATGTAGCAAAAACAATGGGAGAGCCGCGCTGTTTCGGCCGCGCCGAGTTAACATCAAGTCATTACGCATGAATGAGGGCCGAGGCTTATAACCCACTCTTATTCTTTGAAAGCTTGTCTTCCTTTTACTTTTTTATGAACGCTCGCCGCGGGTTTTTGACACGCGTTATTTGCGCAGAGATTTTTTTCTGAAGTTTTGTATCGACTGGAAGCTTTGAAGCAAATCAAAGGTATCACGATAAAAAAGGTTTAATAACATGCAACTTTTATCGCTCTGCCTGGGTCTGAGTAGAAAATGTAAACAGCGCGCTCACAAGTCCAGAGGGGGATGGATGCCATGAGGATGAACATTTTATTTGTACCTGGCTGTAATTACTCTCATAATATTGTTACATATTTTAGAATCCGCCTTGTAAATGATTTATATGATTTGAACACGGTTTTTCCTCCCGCAGTCTAATTAGGTGACCTAAAAATAACCCCCTGTAGAAGCCGCAGTTAGGTGTTTCAGCAATTTCAGGCTTATTAGGAATCCTCTGTTCTATAATTGTATTATGCCACAGCAGGCCTTACAGAATTGTATCCCATTTTGCGATATCCTCAGTCTTGCCAAGGGGCCTGTTTGCACGAGGAGGAGTCGTTCGACAAGCCCGCGCACACCGACTGACTCTTCAGGAACACAGTTGATGCATCGTGAATTAGCCACATCTGCCTTACCCCATCATTACGCGCTCATTATAAGGCTAATTGTCCAATGTTTACTGACAGTGCTGCTGTCTTGGCATTGACTGCACTTGGCAGTTGGGACCGCATCCAGAGCGCTCTCTACAAATTAGTTTGATCGAGGCTAGACTGCTATTATTTTTCTTATTAGGAGTTTGGATTCGTATTGGACCTTTTTAAATTATATGAACAAGCGCCTTTATATTGCACAACCCCTGGGAGCCTTTAGGCAAGCAGCACTCCTTTTATTTTCAGAGTTGTGTCAGGTCAGCACAATGCTTGCGCGCTAACATTAATTAACAAATACATCTATGTAGACCTATGCTGTTGGAGATCAAGGCCCTGCACAATGTTTTGCTTTCAGAGGACAAAAAACTTGACATTGGTTAGGTTTGCCTTGGAAGAGATTATAATTATAATAAATGATTTGTATAGCACTTTTCAAAACAGTGAGAAAGCATTTAAAATGGAGAACAAAAAAGGAAAAAGTTATTCAAAAGCCTGCCTGTAAAAATGTGTTTTAATAGGTGATTTAAAGGATGGCACTGAGTTTTTACAGCCCAAGCCGTTTACTTAGACAGTAAAGGACAGTGGACAGTAAAGGTCTAGACATGTTGAGCCTAGATTTCCCAATGGCCAAGAGGATTTCAGACTGCACTCCGGCTCATAAAGTGTTAAAACATCTGAGGTGCAATGGGGGCTACGCTAGACCTACCACAGCCTCAAAAGTCAACATTAAACTTTTATATCAATTCTAACACTTCAGGCCCATTCACATCTAGAACGAGAACTATAAAGAGTACATGGTTGAGAATTAAGTCTGTGACCTGTTCCTCATCGAATTCTCCTGCCCCCTTCCTTCTTACAACTTTAATTTGATTGGTCGAAAATGTTTTATCGTTGTCTCTGCATCCATAATTATAGTTATCATTCTGAATGTTTTTATAGTTATCGTTGTAGTGGGAACACAGACATTCAATTTACTTAGAACGACTTAAATCTTTTTATAGTCATAGTTATCTTTATAGCTATCGTTTTAGATGTGAATGGGCCTTTAGAGGCAACCAGCATAGAGTTCTAATATGATCCTATGACATGCATTACAAGGCAATATGAAATAAAAGCTTGTAGTATTCTCTTAGCATCCAATCTATGACCAAATCTAATTTGACATTATTAAAGGGATAGCCATCTAAAATATGGGATTTCTCATTAACATAGCTCATTAACATAGTCACTATCTGTCCCTACTTTCATACGTTACAAGAGAGGCAGCCCTATGAAAACATGACCTAATTTTTCTGCCAAATTGAATAGGCATGTCAGTCAACTCAGGCCATGCCCACAACCTATGGGTAACGCCCACACACAAATTCCCCAAAACAAGTTTCATTTCATTATAGTTATTGATTTTTAACAAATCTCAACTCTTGGTGGAAGGTGAAGATAGTACACTGAATGATACTAATTAAAAATGGCACATTTTTAATCTAGGTTGTCCGTCCCTTTAAGTTGGTAAAAAGATGTCAAAGCCAGCATTTCAGTGTGTTGCTCAAGGTTTAAACATGAATCGAAATAAGCCCTTTATTCTTTGATATTCTTTGGACCAAGAGGTTTTTAAGGGCCAATAACAAAGCCTTCAGTTTTGTCTGAATTTAATTCAAGGAATGTTTTGGACAGCCAGTGCTTCACATCAGCCAGACAGTCAAATCACTAGCGTATTGGGATTATTTGCTTGTTTGGTTTCCGTTACCGCCTTGCCCTGGACCGGAGCTCATCGGTCAAACAAATTTTCTGCATGATCAATCGTGTCGAAGGCAGCACTTAGGTAAAGCGGCAGTAACGCAGAGTTCTCCTCGCCGTCTGCATTCATCAGCGGATCATTAGCAAACCTGACAAGGACATTTTCAGCATTATAATGATTACAACAACCAGACTGCTAACTTTTTTGAAAGAGGTTTTTTTTTGTTTTCATCATCAGGAGTTTCACTGATACCGCATTCTCCAAATGTTTGGATATAATAGGAGAGATGGAAGGACATTTTTAAAGAGACTGAACACTGAAAAATATGCAGAAACACAACCTGTGAAGAGAAAGCTCACAATAGAGAGCAAGCTATAGACCCCATCCTCTTAGAGGATATCGATCATATTTAGCAGGGATATTACCTACCATCACATCTACCAGTGTCTCCACAATAAACCTCTTATCAAAACCAAATCGCCAAAGATCTGAAAATCGGTCTTCAATACAAAAGCAGAAGCGAGCAGTGATGTGAGAATCCACTTGTTACTTGCCCTATGGACGAATACCGCGTCCATTTCGGCCATCTCCCTTTTCAGCCGGAAAGTGTAACATCCAGAGATAATGGCACAAAAGAGCCTAAGACAAAATCCGATCTGGCTACTATGGGCATTTAGCGGGACGGGTTAAGAAGGATGAATAGCGGCTGAGACAAAGGGATTGAATTCTAGGCCGGTAAGAGTTTTAACTACCGCGCCACCCCCGGGCTTTGGTAAGTTTAAGAGATTCACACACAGAAATAGTCGGGACTTTGGCAAAGTTTGCTTCGGCTATCTCTCGCCTGTCTCCTGTATATGACGAAGAGACTTTAACCTGCCTGCTCAGCACTTACATATATAGGTAAGTAGCAACAATGTGTTCCTGTCAGCGCTGCTATGTCTAGACTGTTCTTATGTTGCTTTGACAAGGCTCCATGTAGCCGCGGCCTCTGTGGGCAGTTAAGAGCACTGGCACGGTTACAAAACAGCTTTGAGAGGCTCGTTTTTCCTTTTTTTCCCCCCCTGAATTCTTCATTGTTGCGCAGTGAATGGGAGACCTCAAGGGCAGCTACAGTGTGCATTTTATTCAACTATCGCAGACAATCTGGCTGGTTTAGAGTCGTTTATGCGCTCCCTTATAGTCGGCAGATGTTTAATTGAGGTTAAAGGAATTATGGATGAATAAACTAAGCCTTGAGGGAAAACACACATCGCCGGACTGGGATTTCGTCTGGTAGAACTCGGGCTGTTGGAGCCGCGCGAGCGCTCACTGATGTATGTTTAATTCAAGAGTGCTCTCATGTGCCTGTGAAGTGCAAGTGAAGAAGAAAAGCTTTGGGTTTCTCGCTGTCTGTTTATTCCACAGCGGAGGTCAAGTCAAGGTTTCGGAGTCCTATAGTAGGTTATCCAGGATTTGAAATCGGCTTGCTTTTGCACTAAAAGTGTGTGGAACGTGCAATTTATCCCAACCTATCACCAAAAAAAACATCATTATTGAGGGAATACAGATACAGCTAAGTAAGTGGATCCAGTTTTAGTATCTAGATTCCTGCTCAAATCACAACTCAGTTTGTAAAAGTTTGTGCTTCTGTAAAAAAAACCCCAGCTAGACTGAAAAAGAGAAGTTGAAACTCTGTTTTAATAGTCACATTGTGACAGTGAGCTGACTGTCCTTCATCCAGCCACCACATATTTACTTGTGCTTTCTGTGGCAGACAGCTAACACAAAGGCTGCCCACAGGGTGCGTGTGTGTGTGTGTGTGTGTGTGTGTGTGTGTGTGTGTGTGTGTATTGTGGCAAGCCAGCAAAAAAAAGAGACAATTTGAATATGAAAAATAACAGCTGGGTTTGAAAGAAACAAGAAAAACAAAGGAAGAAAAAAGAAAGAGTTTGTTAGAGAGTGAAACTTTGGTTCTTCCCAAATGGCTAAAAGAGGTTTTCTAACACACACACACACACAGACACACACACACACACAGACGATTATTGGTTATACACAGGTAGAGTCAGGCCCATTCATCCAGCACAATCCAATACACACTCGCATTTCAATCGATCAGTCACATTTCTGGGAAGGGTACATGAACAATCATCCATCAAGCCAAAATTTGCACTCTCACTGTGTGAGGAGTGTCTGTTTGCTGCATGTCCTCCCAGCAGATTCACCAAACCTGATGCTGAGAAGAGAATGTAGGCCTTGTATGCAGATATGTGGTTTACCAAGTAATGGGAGGTTCAAGCCTGAAGCGGCTACAGTGATATTCCTGGTTACTAGTGATCTCATCTGCAGTAGTTTCCCTCTGTCAGTAAAGGTCGCTGTCCATGGTGCTGAAGACTCCTCTCTCAGCCCATATAGAGCACTCCATAGTGTGTGCGTGTGTGTGTGTGTGCGTACGAATCGCATCACATCACATCACACGGATGTTCACAAATGAATGTTAACAGCAACAATTTGGTGTATCATTTTTCCCATTACACACTTCAAACCCACATGGGTGATTGTACTTCAAAGCTCCATAGGTAGCAGCTGAGTCTGTTGCCACGGGCTACATGCCACAGCCATTATATGGCACGATTTCTTATGATGCATCTGAAACTTAAGCACATTAGATTTTAATACGCTTCAAGATTTATAAGGGCACATAGAGTTAAGGCCAACTTTCCTCTGATTTAATCCCCAATTCGCACCAATGCCAAGGCTACAGCTATCAGCTGGCAGGGCTGGAAAATATCCAGTGGCAGAATGAAAAATATCCCCGCGTTTCCGATGCATCAAAGTTTGGATCGCAACTTTCTTTGAGACAAATCATACAGGGCCGACTGTGATGCTGTTTTCTCAACATTCTGTTTGTGCTGGTGCTAAATGTTAGTTCAGTTTATCCTGTGGGAACCAAAGGAGCGATATTTAATTTTAACTTTGTTTTGCTTCTCACTGGGAAAGAGAAGGTCTGTGTCCCCTAGCATTTATACCTTTGGACACCTTTGGAAAGCCTGATTTTAGAAATAACAATAGATAAAAAAAATAACTGATAATGGAATTAATGCTTTACATGAATATCTGAGTCGTGTAACATGAGGTCTACAATTCAAATCCACTCACATATAGAAGACTGTGCTGTCCCACAAGCCCACCATGCTTGCTTCAGCACATTTTGTCACAAAAGAATACCAACTAGCAAAATCTGGAATCTTCTCTCTGGAAAAAAAAAAGCAAATTCCAATTTAATTTCTACTCATGCGTTGATACTGCATGCATAAACTAACACAGTTCTATTTAAAATATACAATATTACGCCTGCAATTTGTTTTAGCCCGTAAGCAGTATGAAATAATCACATTAACCCTGATTTAACCCTGTCTACCTCTGGGGGGAATGGTTCTTTTATGCTTGGAATTGGTATTTAGACCTTTAGCCTAGCTGTGGTTCCCAAAGAACAAATCAATTATCATTTTTTACTTTAAGTTAATGGAAGAACAATACAGATTAGAATCTTTATTAACATTTTCTCAGTCTCAGAAATGTCTCTGGTGAGGCCAAGCAGTCGATTACTTTGCACACAGAGTTAGAAAGTTATGGAACCATTTGTGGGAGAAACCGTGGCAAAGGAATCTGTTCCTGTGGTTTGTATTACAGTCTGAAAGTGAGAGTGAGCATCGGTGAGAATACTTTATACTTCATAATTGAATTATTCGGTAATTCTGAGAAATATTTATAGCTTTAGGAAAACTTGTTGATCATGTTCAGAAATGTTGACGAGACCTTTCACGACTATTTTCTTGCTTCTCGGATACAGCGGCATTTATTTTGTCTCTCTAGCTGCTCGAGAACTCATCCAACAAATCGTTTATTGCATATGAAAATAAAAAGTAAAAAAAAACAAACCCCTTTAAATACGAAAGAAAATTCAGCGGGCCACATGGCAGATGTGGGTCAATTTCCCAGGCTATAAGGCGCCATACTGTCACACTTCTTGGAGCGGAGTATAACCGCTGAAGCGTCCAGTCTGCCAAGCACATACATAAGCAATGCCATCTGCACTGACAAAAGGTCAGAAGATACACGGAACCAGGCTGCAGATAGAGCCCGATATGAGATGCAGTCACTGGTGGGTTTAGTTGGCTTTGGCTGCCTTTCAAAACCTGTTAAGAGAAGAAATACAGACAATATCGCTGTCGCTGTCTGACAAAGACATTACTTCTTAATGACATTTTTAATTAGGGTATTCCTGTTTCACGATCAGGCCATATTCATACCATACAGCGTGTATACTTGTGAAATAATTAATGACACAAACGTCTTGCTTGCTTATCTCGCTCGCCAGGAGGCAAATAGACACAACTGATGATGGATATTACCGCCATCCGTTCATCTATCCAACCGTGCGTCCATCCTTTCATAAGCGCAGCCGGCCGTACATCCATCCGGCCGATCCATCCATCCGTCCAAAAAAAACGCGCCGTGACACCCGCCGGCTTTCATGTGTCAGAGAGCAGGTGAGACCGGGGAGCCGTTACGACGCCGTTTTCCCCCCGTAACGTGACGTGGCAGCCGCGCCGAACATCTGGGACGGGTCGCGGGTGCTTCAGTGGATCTGAAAAAACCCTCGAGCGAAAAACCGCCAGCTCGCTTCAAGCGCGCTTCCGTTCGCGCTTTCTTGATGTGACTGAAATGTTCCCTCGCGTCCGATGCAAACGTGTTGTATTTATTTTAATTGAAGCGTCCCCCAGCAAGAGTTTTGTCTAAAAATACACCGGTCTTTTAAGTCTAAATCACTTTGACTGGAGTGGAGTAGAGCGTCCCATCAGGTTGTCACTAGCGACTCCACACACAAGAAGGGATAAATTGTAACTTCAGAGCAAAATATAAACTGTCTCCTAAACAGCAAGTGAGCGCTCCATCCAGAGAAGGCTGGACTCACCGATATTAGATCTTTTCCCTCTCCCGTCTCTTTGGTTTCCTGTGGTTATAAAGCATCACAGACTGGCCGGGTGTGTGCAGTTGACTGATGTTTACTGATGAGGTTCAAATTTTTCCAAGGCACCTCTCGCCGCCAACATGCAAAGTTGCCTAGTGCTGCTTTAAATCACGTTTGCTGCTTTGTCAGGGTAAGAAGTTGTTTCCCGGTCAACATATGCAGGAGATCCTCTGCAGTGTTGCCACATGACTTATTATTATTCAGTTCATGCTGGCAATGTGTCTAAAGTAATACACAAGGTCCCAGAGCCTTTATGATCTCAATGTATTTTGGTATTTGTGTCCGACCTGAATGTATATTAGTCTCTCTCTCTCTCTCTCTCTCTCTCTATGTCTCTCTCTCTCTCTCTCCCTCTCTCTCTGGTTCGTGTGTAAAGAGTACCGAAGCAATATCACAGCGAATAGGAGGTGCACACAAAAGGCTGTGGGTAATGGGATTGCGGTGCAAGCATTAAGTGCCTGCTGTTGTACTTACATTAAACATTATGTGTAAAGTGTCCTACCAGTGCGGTGTGAATCCGTTAGGTCTGTTCCTAACATACTCAGTTACCAAGCGGAATGGGCATCATTGTAGCTGTGGGTATGATAGTCAATATCTAGGGAAAAAAAGAGGCCAGTCCTTATCAACATGCCTGCACAGACAGTCTCCCTGCTCTAAACGGTTTAGGGTGGTAGTGAAATTTACTTGAGCTGCTTTGTGTGTGTGTGTGTGTGTGTAATCAAGTTGACATGCAGAATGGTAGCGAGTTGGCTTGTTACCTTCATGCATGCTACAGGTATACATGTAGCTGTGTATATTGATTTGTACAGAAGGAGAGAGTGTGGGACTTTTAGAGGTCGACTGAATGTAAAAAAAATGAGGGGAAGGAACACGGATCCAGAAGCCACATTCCAACGCCAGGATCACACATAATGCATCGAATGTATTACTCTCTGATGGAAGTTCATTCATTTCAGATGAGAGAATCCATTACCGCTGCATGCTTTGATTGCAGATGCATAGCGTTGGGATGACAGTGTCGCATGATGTTGTTTACCTCCGTTTTTGGCCGTCTTTAATTTTGTGAATCAGAGTTGCGACGAAAGTTCATAATGTTATACGAAAACCGACAACTGTGTCTAATCAGTTTCATCTTCATACCTCTGAGTTACAGGATCATTGCATATAGGACTCACATAGGATTCACGTGCACATGCAGCAACCCAAACACATTATGGATTAAATGTGATCCAGGAGCAATCAATAACGTTTTAAGTACATGGTATGGGCCTTATGTGCCCTCTGACTTCCCAGGATGCCTCAGGCCTCGCAGAAGCTTCTTTTTTTTTTTTCAATTTTATCAAGCTTCAGGACATACCACCAACCGCCTCAGGATACACCCCAGCTAGGCTCGCAGTACCATTTGCCGTATACAGGCTTTATAGAGGCTAACAGCTCTGCCTCGGGGGAAGACAAAGCAATTTGAGAACCATCCAGTAAAGAGGGCCGGGTGCTGTTTGTAACCTTCACCCCTTAACTGCATTTTGTATTACATGTTGTCTTCGAGACGGGCGCGTTTATAAGGTTAGGGGTTAAGTGGAGGGTAACGGTTAGTTAGGGTCAGCTTATCACATTAAGGTCAGGGAGAGGGTTCTCTTTAAGTGTGTGGTGGTAAGGGTTATGGCTAGAGTATAAACAGTGGAAGCCTCACTCGGTATTCTCCACAAGTGTGTGTGTGTATGTCTGTGATAAAATGTGAGTTTACAGTATATGAGCATGGTAGCTCATGTTAACAGCTTCCTAATTGTCTGTTTTGGCCCATTTTGGGAAGGAAACGTTGCGTTTGATGGCAAAAACAGAAAGCTGTGTGCCTCACCCTCTGCAGACCCAGTTGGCAGCGGCTCTGTAACATTCTCCATCCATGGAAAGAAATATCAGATTGCAATTGACCGCGGCCCGGCTGCTCAAAATCCCACTGCCGCCGTAAGAGGCTTTACTATAGACTAGAGTCGGGTGAATAGGGATAATTTAATGAAACATTAGAAGAGAGCACTCCACAGTCCTTTAACAAATTGCCTCTCCGACTGCCGGGCTTGGCTCAATTTGGGGTCGCCCGAAGGCAGGGCCGAGTAAAAAACAGAGAGAGAAAAGCAAAGAAAAGAAAAGAAAAGAGCTGTCATTCACCGGCAGCCTTGAGAGAAGCTAGAGAAGCTAGTCCCAGGATGGAAGAAAAAAAAAGGAAAAATAGAAATATGAAGCAGATGAGGCTGTCTACGACTGTGTCTACGATGACTAAGCCTGCTGGTGGAAAGTCAACTTGTGGATTTATGAGAGCTTTCCTCAGGCCAGATTAAGTGCGATGGGAGTCTGTTGACTTTTGACCAGAGTGAACAGAGGGCACTCACCAACCCAAACAGGTGGCCGCTGGGTCCTCCTGAGCCCGGCCGTGCTGGGTCAGAAGAGGATGGCTTTATCGAGAAGCTGGCAGGACCCAGGGAGGCATTTTTTTTCACCGCATCACAAAGCAGATTCACCCCTCATTACCTTTCTCCGCTACACAGTGTGCTTAAGCTTGGGATTTAAAGCTGGCCACCGAGCAAAGCCTTGAATTAGCTTAATGAGCAGAGCCAGGCACATGACTTAAATCTCACGTGGAGAGAAAGTCACAAACAAGCACTTAGCGCAAATATGATCATTCTGTCTGTCTGAAAGGATGACGTGTGTGTGTTTGTGTGTGTGTATTTGCACAGAAGAGAGATTGCGTGATTATGTTTGCATGCATGTGTGCCTGCCTGCATCAAAGCACACATGTGGGCTGTGTGTATAAGCATGTATGTCTAATTATGTGTATCTAATAGAGAGTTAGGCATATGGTTGCTTGGTATCCCAGTAATGTGGGCAGAGAAAGGCACATAAAACCATAAAATTCATGCCTTGGTAACACACTGCTTGGTTTTACACAATTCCAGTGGGTGTATTAGATAAAGCTAAGGATTTTGCATTGTTCAAAAGCACAGAAACCACACAATAGACTGACCCACAACCATTTCAGAAAGGAGGCATTGAGACATCAGCGAGATGTGTATGAAAATGAAATGACGGGGCGCTTTTTGTTTTTTTTGGCGACGACATCTACCCGGTAACGGCGGCGGCGCATTGTGTTACTGCGGAGGATTAACGATGATTTATCTACAGTATGTGGAGTTAACAAAATCATTCCACTGAAGTGAAGCCAGTGTATGTAATAGGATAGGCCTATATATGCAATTCAAAGCATGGCTTCCCAGTCGATCAGCATGAACCCGCATATCGTTTGTGTAAAAATGACAGCGTGCGTACTAAATCAACATGTTTCCAGTTCAAACACACGCTGTGCCATCATTTCCCCGCACAGTAAAATGAGATGAATGGGAAATAAGTTGACGGCGGTCTATGTTTTACTATTGCAGACGCATTTAGCTAAAACGGATCAGCAGATGTGTTTGAAGATTTGATTTACCTTCTACCAGCTGTGAACGACACAATTTCCTCTGTTGCATAATTGACTGAGCATCATAGCACACATATGTTTATTTGCATGTTGTTTGCATGGTTAAGAGGCATGTTCCTTGACTGTGTGGTATACAAAATGCTAATTGGGTTGACTGAAGATAGATTACATGTATTACACAGTGATTTAATAACTGCTACATGTGATAAAAGAGGACAAATGGATAGCATTTTGCTTTTGCAATCTCCTGTGGTTTTACAGTATATGTGTTTGTATTTATGTTGTTTGTGTGTGTGTGCGCGTTGGTACTCGTGTTTTTGGGCGTGTGCCAAAGCCATTTAAATGGATTGTTTGACCTCAGCTCTTGATGGAACAGAAGAACCTGTTGTTTATCCTCCTTCCCTCCTTATTACTCGCCTGCTGTTTTCCTCCATGCATTTTCTGGCTCTACACCGACACCAGAGGGAGGTTTAGCGTTGCCTGTGGCTCGACAGTTCATCGCAGGTTGTGAGCGACTCCATATTTTCGTGTGTCACCCCCGTGTTCTTCGTTCTTCCGCTGTTTTATTCGATCGCGTGAGATTAGAGGAACGAGCTGATTGGATTGCGTTCGCACACCGCGGGAGTTTACACCTGTAGCTGTGGGCGAAGGGTGAGAGACACATGAGTGGAGGCCGCGACTGCGACTGTGATGAGGGTTTGAACTACGACCCGAGAGGCCGCAATGAACGCTGCGGGTCTCAACCACCTCTTAACATCGACCCCCGCTTTGTACACAGCTGGGCTTTACAGTAGCTCAGAAATAAGAAAAGCAAATACCAGGCTTGGGTATTGGGTCATAAATCAAGAGTTGTAAATCAGGTTTGCCAAAATACTCAGATGGTGTTGTGCTGATGACGTGACCTGCCAAAATTCAGCACTATTTTTGTATTTTCAGTTCAGACTTGTGAAAAAAAATCCCTCTTTTTAGGAATACTCAGAAACTTGCTGCCTTCTTTTCACGCTGTAGCGGTGAGTACCATTAACTCAACACTAAACCCTTGCTCTGTGCCGCCCTGTGATCTGTCTGCACACACACACACGCACACACACACACACTCCACAGGTCTTTGGTATGCATGATCTAAATCAGTTCATGGGCCGCTGAAGGGCGAGGCTGACAAGCTGAACATGGAAATCACATTAAACCCTGCATGTGTCATGATCGATGCGGCTGTGTGTGCGTGCAGACAGGTATTAAAGCCTCTGTGGCAGCAGTCTGGAACTTCAGCACCAAATACCTTGCCTTTGATCCAGAAAGGGTCTGAGGAAAAGTCCATAAGCAGGTGTATCCATTTTAACCATAAACCCAGGAGATTGAAGCGGTATGTTTGGCGCCGGCAAACAGCCGAGACTGAGATATGATGTGCTTTCAGGTAGCAGACACACGTAGGTTTGTGACTCGTTCTGAATGATCTGAGGAGACAGTGCTTTCTTTTTTGTAGCAGCTCTAAAGCTAAACGGTGAGTTATTTTAAATTATATGCGGTTAAGTGTGGCAGTTTTGTGTAGGAGATAGGTGAAAGTTAATAGGGCAACTTTACCTGTGGAAAGGTCTCTCTTCCTGCGGGACCTGAAAGCATGACTTGTTTTGTTTCCATAGGAAGTGAAGCAGGTGGGCGATGGGAGACTGTGCAGCTAAAACAAATCCCTGCACAGCGGATGGATATGTGGTTGCTCACCTGAAATAGTTCCAAAAATAAACCTGGCTGTATCAGCTATATTGAGTTAGTGATATATGACAGGCCATATATTTAAAACCATTAACTACTGGCACTAACTACTATACTATCACTCAACATAGTGTATGCTCAAGTCAGCATGGAGCTCCAGAGCACATGATATACTGGGGAAACATGGATGATTTTGGTGTCTATACTCTCCAACAGGCTAATCTCCCCAAGAAAAAAAAAAAAAGATACCTCACCCATCCCCAGGTTCTGTGACAGATGGAATTCATTCTTGCCTATCTTTTGCATAGTCTCACTTAAAAGGCAGTCTTCGCACAGTATCCCCCCGCTGTGCTGACGCATTGATTTTATTTCCCCACATATTCCAGAGCAGCAGTTTCAGCAAAGTGTCTCACCTGTTAATGTTGCTTCTGAATGAAGGCCACCGCTCCTCGCTCCACCCCCACACCCACACACTTACACACACACATATGCATGCATGCACACACACCCATACTCCAATTGTCCACGTCACATTAGATAGCTACCTCTGAAAACCGACACAAAAGACCCCATCACTTTACAGTCCAAATCACCTTTTATCTCCGTCGGTTTGACAGATAGATTGCTTTCATATACAATTTAAGTCTTATTGTGAAGTGAAATAGGCCCATTTAGACAGGTGAAATGATTGCAACTGTTACTGACAGTAGTGTCTCAGCAAACTCTTCCTTACAAGAGTCTGCTGGCATGTGGTAGGGTAGAGGAGGGGGGAGACACGCCGGGCTCACCTTGGGGAGTAGCTAGTAGCAACTCCCTGATAGTTGGTGCAACCATGCAGAATTCTCAGCCAGCCTTTTTTTTCTAATGGAGCTGCAGAACCATCTTCTGCAAAGGGGGAGAAGAGACTCAAATGAGGCAAGGGAATGATGGGCAATAGACTGGAAAATATGAGAGAGAGAGAGACAGAGAGAGAGAGAGAGAGACGGACACAAGCTGATGTGTTTATTTGGCGCTGCGGGTGCCCAGCAGAAAGCATTTTAAGTCTCCAATGCATAAAAGAAGTGGACACGGCCTGTCTCGCTTCATAAAAACCACGAGAGATCAAACGCGCCCCTCAGATGTGAAATGTGGTGTCTTTCGCTGTGGCTCGGTTTCAGAAGTTCATGCATTGTTTCGCCCACAATGCACTGGACTGGCTTTGTCCAAGCTTTCAGACGGCCGTGTGAAGTTTGATAGCCAACTCTGAAAACAGACGCGTTCAGAACCATGTTTGTGATGAGAAAGGCTCCCATTACTTTATCGTCCAAATCACCTTTATGTGACAGACTGCTATCATTTGCAATTGAAGTCTTATTGTGAAGTGAATAGGCTCAGTTTGACAGGTAAAATGATTGCGAGTGTTATCCAGAGAGCAACTGACTAAGGTAATTACTAAGGTGAGTTCCGTTAACAGGTGTCAACACAAAAGCTAAGGATTGTGAGGCTGATTATGTCCCAGATACTGTATACGATGCAAATTGCACCCACCTTTCATTTTCACAAACTTCGCCGAAGCTCAAGTTCAACACCAAACTATTATTTCTTCATTCAGCTTGCCTTGTGCGAATTGCGGAGACACCTTTATTCACAAGTGCCGCAATCACACAAGGTCATCTAACAGCAAGTGCAGCGGTACAACTTATCTTCTTGCTGCATTATTCAAAGAAAGAAAGGACGCGTAATGACATCATTCTTTGTTGACCCCAGTCAAACCCTTTTTCCTGCTGGAGGAAAAGTACTGTTTGCGATATTAACAAAAAAAAAAAAAATCTAGCACAGTGGCCACTGAGGCACATCTATAAAAACTTGAAAAGAGACCTGATGTATATCCATATTCAATCACTATCCACTCTCCAAAGTCTGCCAAGATGATTAATTACATTGCAGATAATTGCTGACTGATATGTTAATCAATGATGTGCTGAAACACATAACCTTCCTTGTTAACCTTTCATCCTGTGTGAGCTGACGAAGGCTGCGGGGAGCCCAAGGGCATAGTAATGACACGCACACTGTGTTTTTTCAATTAGCTTTGCCTGGGAAGGAGTTTAGCACACTCCTGTTAGAAAGATAACAACCTGAGCTATAACTAGTACTCTGTCCTTCTGTATGTGTGTTTGTAATACTTGTCATTTGTTAAAGGATAAGTTTGCCGATTTTGGACGTACAGTGTATACAGTTTGTCTCTTACACACCTGTAGTACTTGGACCCACAGAGAATAAGCCATTTGTAGGCTCCACAGGGGAGTTGAGAGTAAACATGACACAATTACACCATCACCCACACTTCCACTAAGCAGGAAATCATGGAACTATTTTTCTCTGCCGCAGCACGGACTGCTGTGGGGTGAAAGTGCATTACTGGTGGCGTGATCTAGTTTTGGACAGTCAGATTGTAAACAGTAGAGTTTAGTAGAAGACTATCCACTGAGTGGAAATGGTGCGGTGCTGCTGCTTTCCGGGCTGGTTGGTCGCCATATTGTTTTCACAGACTGGCTTTTTTGGAGATATTTTGACAAACCCTGTTTAGACTCATTGTTAGCAGCAAGAGGCCTAGCAACAGAGCTCGACAGCTGACTCAGGAGCCAATATTTTCTGTGGGTCCAAGTACTACAGGTATGTAAGAGACATTATGTATAGGTCCAAAATCAATAAACCTATGCTTTAGCATTTGTTTGCTTACCATTGGATAGTGAGGATGCCAGTACAGTCAATTGTATGCATGAAAAATATGTCATATTTTCACTAACAGAAGTAGCAGATGTAACCAATGTGACCAATAGATTTCTAACCAACACAGGTCTTGTGTACACTTGGCCTAACTTACAGCATGGGGTATGTCAGTGGTTTGAGAAGAGTGCCATCTCCTCCTTTGTCTACAAGAGATATTATATACAACAGGGAAGACACAGGAAAGAGGACCTTGTAGGAACTTGCTTCCAGCCCAGAAAAGCACATATGGTTCCAAAGGTCTCAGCACATTTTTCGAGCCCTTGTCCCACTTTTTCTCAGCCAAACCTTTACAGTCCCCATGTCAGATGAAGGATAGCTGGTGTTGTTCCGGCTCGCAGAACGTCTGCTCTGCAGGACGATGACACATTAGCGCGATCTGTGGAAGGGCACGCCCGACACTTGAAGAAATGAGACTTCAGAGAAGAAACCATGGTAGCAACTGCCCAATCAGATCTCACTTTAGCAAGATAATAGCATTCAGGTCCCCAGAGGCAGAAATGAGGATGTGTAATAAATTATGAATTTCCATGAGAACAGATATGGATGGCGGTGTCATGCAATAATTGGCACAGCACTTAGCTCTGAGTGAGGCTGGCTGGTGGCTGAGTGATGTGCGCCGCGGGGACCTGCCTCGACAACATGTTGAAGTGATTTGCAAAGTCAGCGTGACACAAAGCAACGCCCCCAATTACCATGTTGACCCAAGGGTTTATGATGTGGCGACCCCATTTCGTGACCCATGGGGGGCAGCATGTTGGGGGGCAGCAGCAGGCTCAAGGTTAGCGGCGCCAAGATAAATGAACGTTAAAGCTGCAGAGGAAACGCTTTTATGTAAAAATACACCTGTCTTATCTGCATGGATCGCGAACCGGGAGGGCGACACAGGGGAGCGTTCCATCTCCAGTAATGAGATGTCACAAAGTCACATAGCAACATACAAAACCTCTTGAACTTCTTCACCGTCTCCACCGCTACTAGCCACTAAAAAGAGGACATTTAGGTCGAAGGAGTGTACAGTTTACTGATGCTACATGATTTCTGGGTAGTGAAGTCCTTCAAACATTCAAAAATTCAAACTGTTTTCTCTCGCTGCCACTTGGGGCCGCCAACGTACGAAGTTGCCTAGTGCGACTTTAAAAGTTCCATAATTTTCAGTTGTCATGATTTTGTTTTCAAATACATTTTGGCTCAGGATAAGAATATTGTTCTTCATGATGTTTTGCAAATATATGTATTGTAGTTTTAAGAGTTTTTTATTGAATCACAATACTTGCTGAGTGGAGGCTTCCCAGTGGGGGGTTGTCAAATTTGCCTAATTAGAAGGATCTCGGCAATATTTTAGTGAGGGAAGCCAATCAAGATCAGTTCAGTTGTGAAGTGTTGATTGGAGTCAGTCGGAAATTGCCTGTAAAAAAAGGATGGATTTTTGAATATGCAATAGCCCCTTAAACCAGTGGTGTGCACAGACTCTGAATGGAGCAGGGGCAAAATTGGTATCTACCATATAAATGCAGTGTCTTGGGCTTGAGATTGGCCTGAAACCTTTGTTCCCTGTTACTCTCTCCCATATTTTCTGTGTCTTTTTACTCTGAACTGTCTAATAAAGCAGAAATGGCATTAAAAATAATCTTTAAAAGGACATTTCCCCAGAAAAGCTAGGGGGGTCCAGGGGCATGATGCTCCCCAGGGGAGACATTTTTGAAAATCTGCTTTTAAAAACTCATTTCTGGTGAGTTTTGTGCAGTGACATGTGCATACCCTTTCTAGGGAGAAAACACAATATACTTGCATTTCTGACACCGCAGATTAAAATGTAATCCAATCGAAAAAAAAAAAAAGAATTATAGGTCAAAAAGGAAATGCAATATGAAATTGAACAACTTTGAAATATCAAACAGGTCCCTTCTGAAGTAGTTTTGTCTTTGTTTAGCAAGATAGTTTCCATTTTTCCAGCAACTAAAAAAATATGCTTCCATACAAGATTAGAAAGCACTCAACCAGCAAGCTAATAGTATTTCTAGATTATGTCCCTCTTTTCATACAAAATAGTTAGTGTTGGTATTCAGTCATTTAAATTTCTACTTTCTCCCACAATTTTCACTATTCCATCAATATGAGTCAGTGCTAAGCTCTTTTGGGGGTGAATGAGGATCACTCCTGGTAATTAGACATGCTGTTTTCAAAACATGGCCCATATTCAGACCAAAAGTAACAATGGAGTTAATGGTGTAGAAATGAGACAAGTGAACTCGATGTAGGCCGAGGTGTAAAGATGTAAAGAGATGCAGTTTGGCATCTCTTGCTATTTTGGCAGTTTCTTCGTTTGAAGGAGCTCCAGCACAGCAACATAGTCAGCGTTAATTTATCTCTGAGAGTGATAAAATCAACACTCCAATCAACACTTATCAACACTTGAAAATTTGCTGTGAGACATGGCATTTTACAGTATATTCACAGATTGGATAATAGAAGAAGGCAAGTCATGTGGCTTTAAATGATGACTGCTGATCAGTGTGAGCTCTTGAAGAGAGATAGAACATACAGTATAGCCTACATACTGTATAGTGGAAATACTGCGGTATAGATCTATAGGCCTTCAGACCGGTTACAAGCCCCTTTTAGCTTATAGCTGATCAGTATTCAAGACACAACAGCATCTTGCTTCCTTAATGTGATATATTACCTGTTGAAACAGGATGGGATAGAGTGGAGGGGTGGGGTTGTTCAAAAATTTGTTTGATTTTTTATTTGCCTCCTGGTGCATGATGAATTCACCACTAAAGATTTTCCAAGAAGTAAAAATACAGTAAAATATACAGTATATTTTTTTTCATTTGGCATAATAGGTGGATGGTGTGATAGTTAGGATGATCATTGATTGATCAATCGTTTGTCATTTCAGTGTGACTTTAAAGGGCGTGGGCATTTTATTGTTTAATTGTTGCTCTTGTTTTTATTCTAATGTATCCTTCCTTTTTATATTGTATTGTTTTATTGTTTGTAGTAAGCACTTGGTAATGCTGTTTTGGAAAGTGCCGTATAATTTCAGTTATTTTCGCTGTTGGCAAGGCTAATATATTTTATTAGCATAGTGAAATGAAATTTTTGGCAGTCAAACAACTCCCTCAGAATGATACTACCTTGAAGCATAACTCTCATCCATGACCTCCGCCAGCCGCTGTACGTTTTATCAGACGCAGCCTTCTTCTCTTCCAGAAATGAAAGGACTCACAGATGTCTAAGACCAATGCCATTTCTCACTCTCTCTCTCTCTCTCTCTCTCTCTCTCTCCTCTCCCTTATCTCGCAGGTGAAAGAGTGAGTGGATGAGGTGGAGTACTTCTTCCTCACTACACAGAGAGGAGTCACCTTGCGACGTTTTCGTTCGTGGGAGGAGAAGGACTTGCCGGATTGTTTGGTCGCCCGCGGGAAAGAAACGCAAGGTCAGCGCACAGCACACACAGAACAACAGAAGAAGACCGGGCACGTTTCGAGAGCAAAATAAATAGAGAGTGGGAGGTTGTTTTTCTTTTTTCTTTTCTTCTTTTTTTCTTCTGCGTTTGTGTTCGGAGGAGGGGCTCGTAAAAAAAAACCCAATTTTGCAGAGTCGGTGCGTTCGCAGACTGATCCGGGGTCTGAGAGTGAACGCTGATTGGATTTTGGGAGTGGTATGCCTCACCTTCGTTAATAAATAATTGGATAATAAGAGGAGAATCAGTTTATTATCCAACAGAGAAAGTCCATTATCTAACAGAATCACGGTCCATTTGAGAGAGGGTAGAATTCACTTAGCTATTCCTGATTGAAATGATTGTCCTTCCTTCCTTGATTCCTCCAATTCCTTCCTTTCATCCCCACTCCCTTCCCTCAGCCTTCGCTTCCTTCCTTGATTACTTTTCCTCTTCCCTCCTTCCCTTCCCTAACCTCCTCTCTCCCTTTCTTCCTTCCTTCATTACTTTTCCTCCTCCCTCCTTTCCTTCCCTAACCTCCTCTCTCCCTTTCTTCCTTCCTTGATTCCTCCAATTCCTTCCTTTCATCCCTTCTCCCTTCCCTCTGCCTTCGCTTCCTTCCTTGATTACTTTCCTCCTCTCTCCTTTCCTTCCCTAACCTCCTCTCTTGCTTTCTTCCTTCCTCTCTCCCTTTCTTCCTTCCTTTCATCCCTTCTCCCTTCCCTCTGCCTTCGCTTCCTTCCTTGATTACTTTTCCTCCTCCCTCCTTTCCTTCCCTTACCTCCTCCCTCCCTTTCGTCTTTCCTTGATTCCTCCAATTCCTTCCTTTCATCCCCTCTCCCTTCCCTCTACCTTCGCTTCCTTCCTTGATTACTTTTCCTCCTCCCTCCTTTCCTTGCCTCACCTCCTCTCTACCTTTCGTCCTTACTTGATTCCTCCAATTCCTTCCTTGATTACTTTTCCTCCTCTCTACTTTCCTTCCCTAACCTCCTCTCTCCCTTTCTTCCTTCCTTGATTCCTCCAATTCCTTCCCTTCATCCCTTCCCTCTGCCTTCGCTTCCTTCCTTGATTACTTTTCCTCCTCCTTCTTTTCCTTCCCTAACCTCCTCTCTCCTTTTCTTCCTTCCTTGATTACTTTCCTCCTCTCTCCTTTCCTTCCCTAACCTCCTCTCTGCCTTTCGTCCTTACTTGATTCCTCCAATTCCTTCCTTGATTACTTTTCCTCCTCTCTCCTTTCCTTCCCTCACCTCCTCTCTCTCTCTCTCTCTCTCTCTCCCTCTCTCATATATCCACAGAAAAGGGCTAATCAACCCTTCCAAACAAACGTTTGCGGCAGCGCTGCCCAAGGTTCTCTCTCCCCGTTAAGTCCACACACACACAGCGGGAAGTATTTGGATTTTAATTGCTTCCCCATAGATTGCCGCCTCGCTCTGAAACTGGGTTAATTGCATAAGATGAGAGAGCCACTTGTGACCTTCAGTGAGCGCCGCCAACTCCGGTTAACTGCAGCACGCACACTGCAGCGCCAGTACAAAGGCGTCAAGCATGTGAGGTTTGCTCGGCCATCTTGTGATCATACCGCAAGTTGATCAGCGTGCCGACTTTTGACCGTTGCTTTGAGGGAGTGAGGAAACGGAATATGGAATAAAAAAAATTTTTTAAAAAGCATGCCTATATGCAAGCCAAAGATAACTGAATCAAACCTTTTTTTTCCTGGATAGTGGACACTCACCTTCAGTATTTTTATTCAGAAAAAGAAAGCAGAGAGGGGAGATTCAGGTGAAAACGTTCGGGCAGGACTCAACCGCTCAACTCTCTCTAGGTTATTCCTTCCTCCCTTGCTCCCTCCCTCCTTTCCTTCCTTCCTCCCTTCCTCTGCCCTTCCCGAAATTCCCCCTGAAGCCGCCTCCGCCGCCGCGCTTCCCGGGCCAACGCGGAGCCTCTCACGCAGAGCTAATGATAGCTGGAGATGAGGTCAGGGCCACGACATTCCCCCCCTAGGACTGAGGCGCCGTCTCTCCTCACAGAATATTCCGCCAAATTACATCGCTGGCTGAGAATAATGATACCTGTTTTAGAGGTGGAGAATCCCAGGGCGGTGTGAAGGACAAGCTAGGGTTAGCCGAAAACACAGATGGACTGTAAATTGTGTTTTTTTATTGGCGGGGAGCGCCGGTGTTGGATAGACGGTGTGTCTGAAATGTGAAAAGAATTGATATTGGACTCGCTTTGATTTGGCTGATTTTCCCAATAGTCTTAATAATTCGCTGATTTCTTTATTTGTGTTTCATTGGAACCCCACACACTGAAGTCCTTGCAGTGACCCACGATAATGATAATACTGACTCCGATCAATCTCTAAAATAGAGGTAATATGAATATTAGCCGCAGGGTACAGAAGGCGTTAAGCCCGCTACCTAGCAAGAAATCCCCATCCGTGAACTTGCCGGAGTCACACATCTAGCTGTCAGGCGTCTTGGTTTTCCCCTGCGTAAATTAAGATGAACTACTTGTCTCATGTGAATACTGATGCAAGCATCCAAACAAACACGGCGGATGATTCTTTATGCATACATTAATGACAACTCCATATGAAGATGTCAGTTACTTCGTGCAGCATTTGCAAATCATCAGTGGATATCAATAATGTAAACAAATTTAGTGAAAATCTATTAGCCCAGGCAAGTCCTAAAGGAAATTTGTAAGTATTCTGCTGTTTTTTTTAACATAGAGAAACAGGTCCTAGTCCTGGATCCATAATATGGCTTTTGGAGAAGAATATTAATAGGTTTTCACATTGAATATGGGATGAACACAGTCGATTCAACAGATAAATTGATTTGCCAAATCAAGATCCTGGGAGGTGCTATGTTCACACACACACACACACACACACACACACACACACACACACCCATAATATACAGTCTGGAATAGTGATAATGGATAATGGATAATGGAATATGGATGTGATCTCAATATGTCACTCTTCAGCATAATGAGCAACTGGAATCTTGCCCTCAGCGGACTGACTGTATTACATTATACTGATATGGGACTGCTTGTTTAGAGGTTTGTTTAGACCCTTTCACTCGGTGATGATGTGAGTTCTCATTCTTTATTACAAGGCATTCTGTTTCATCTAATCACATCACACCACAATGAGGAAGTCCAGGCATTTTTGTAATTAGATGAACTAGTAATAACTAAATTAACTCGCTTTTTCCATTACTTGTAATATTCGAAGGGCTGAAAACTTTTGATTGCTGGTTAAGGGGCTGAATGACAATCTTACTGGATTTGTTTCACGTTGCTATGGTTACAGTTCTGCTACAATATAGCCCATGGATGCTAACTATAGATGTTGCCATGGTTGCAGGTCTGCTGTCCCTTACTTAATGTAGTCCTGAAATGTCATGGCATAGACAGTTAGGTAAGAGTAGATTACTGTATGGAGCACCTTTAAAGTAAACATATATAACTCATATAAATAAATGTCCTCTTGCTACTCTCTATCACTGATTGATATAACACAATAGTGATTCAACTCAAACTGAAATCAACAGAAAATCCAAGGGACAAGACGTCACAGTACTGGACACACCGTTTGATTGACAGGTGATCTGTGGGAAGAGCAGCAGTTGTAGAGCATGTAAGTGTTTGAGTTTCAATTCTCTGTCTCTCTCTATGGTAATATCAGCTGAACCAGTGGTGGAATACAGAGAGGTGGAATACTATATGGATGCACTGCTGCACACAGAATAACATATGTACTGGCAAGAGGCAATAGGCCTGCATTCCAAGACAGAAAAAAAGGAAAACTACGAGGCACATGACCCAAGTGATGCTGCGACGAAAGCGATGTGCCATCCGGGTTTTTTTTTTTTTTTGGGCAACGCATTGTTGCGTCTTCCGATATTTTACGGAGTGGGTGTGCGTGGAACCCTTTTGGAAGAAACATACAATACGCTTTGGATATAAACCCAAACCAATTGAGTTGAAAGAACTAAACCGAACCTGACAGTCAAACAAAATCTTCTACATCCCACAATCATGCCGATTATATAAGAAAGGCTGATGAAACTGCGAGAGGGAGAATCTTCTGTGCGGGCAGGGCCAGAAAAGAAAATGTTATTTACTTCTTCTCAGCTGAGCTTTGATCAGAAAAAAAACGCCTGGATGAGGGGGGGGGGGGGGGGGGGGGGGGGTGTATCTGTGAATAGCTCAAGCCTCCTACAGTGGGCTGTTTATGAACTCGTCCCCAAACTGTCACCGGGGCTGATGAACGGTAACGCGGGGGCCTTCGGGGGATGAGGGGAAGGTGCCGAGCCCTTCTTCCAGAACACTACTACTCCTGTTACTTCCCTCCCAAGGCTTCCTGTCCCACGCCATGATCACCTGTCTCTCGTGCGTATGTAGACGGAACAAAAAAAAAAAAAAAAAAAAAAAGTTTGTCAAGCATTCGTCAAGGGTCTTGTTTCTCAGCCTTGCGTCATTACAGTAGTGGCAGCGGAGTACCGGGCGGTTAGATAGCGCCTGGGGTTTCCACATATGCCGCTTGACTGGCAATGGAAATGTTTTCACACGCGTTACAGCAGACTGTGATTTAGTTTTGAGGTCTTTCTTCTTTTTTTTTTGCCTTTATTTGATAGATACAGCAGGGGGAGACAGGAAGGATGGGGAGAGAGAGGAGGAGGAGGATGTGCGACAAATGCCTGAGGTAGAGCTGAGCAATTCATCAGAAAGAAACATTGAAATCGCGATATGAACATCTGCAAATCACAGAGGCTGCAATTAATTGCTTAAGAGAGAGAGGAGTCACAACAAAGAATCACAATTAGATTTTAGTGAATATCTTTCAGCATTACTCTGAGGCCAGTTTTGAACCCGGGACGTCTCAGTTACATGGTATACACCTTACCACAGAGCTAAATAGAAGCAGAAGCTTCAAATGTCAAATGTCCATGATATCATTGTGATTTAATTAGCTCATGATGCTAATAATGTGTTAATGCGCACAGCCTCAAGATACAATTTCATACACCTCTTTCACAAAACTGAGTTCTTTCCTTTAAGGTTTGAACGATGTGTGTGTTTGAAGGCTGATACCAATATTCTTAGGCAGAAGTCACTGATAGCTGATATTTTCAATATCTTTACTCAAAAAGTATTCAGTGTTTCCACTAGAACTTCCACTACAGACAATCTGAAACAGCCTTTGGACCCTAAAACCGATCCCAATTTGGATCATGCAACTCTGGGATACATTACTGCCTTTTAAATGAAGAATTGATTTACAAAAATGAAAAAATGAACAAGTTAATGGCTCCAGAAAATGAGCAAAGAAAATTTAATTTAATCACAGGTTTTACATTTTTTTAAGCTGTCAGGGAGGATTTTTTGTCATATCAGAGGTTGATGACGCTGGCTGACTCACATGCAATATTTAACAAAAGACCAATATCGGCACAAAATATGAGCAAACGAATATATCGGTCTCATCTTCATTTCCGTACATCCTCAGACCAAGTTATTTGTCAGACATTTCCGAGCGGAGGAGAGGAAAGAGAGAAACCAAAACAAACAGGCTTAATTACACAGCCAATTTATGAACAATGATTATCATCAAACATTCATTTTCCGAGGTAACATCTCATCAACCTTTCGCCAGCGAGTGGCGCAGGCTGCCAGACTGTTTTGTGCTGATGCATTTGAAACTTTCCAAAACAGCCAAGTCATTTCACAGTAATGTGCTGCAGACATTCAGGTGGCTCTGTAATTATGTTTGACGCCGTGTTTGCCGCTGCCATCTGCAAGGTATTAAGTGCTTTGGGTTGTCATGGAGAAGTGGGGTTGAGTTTCAGTTTCAACACAGCGATGGCTCATGGGAAACTTGTGCGGTGACCCATGGTGGCCCGAACATCTTGTTTGACATCGCTATTAATTTAGTGGAAAACTCAATATGTCAACAGTGTTGGACTTGTTACTCAAAAGGATAATATATTCAATATTAGGCCTACTTGCTACTCATACTTATTGAGTGATAATTCATTTTTACTCATCATATCACTCTTTAACAGAAAAATAGTCAAAAAATGAGTGGGGTAAATTAGTTTCACTGTGAATAATCTTATTTAATTTTGATCTACAGTGTTTGTTGAAACTATCAAGCTATGCTAATAATTTTGTCACGATATAATACTACATCCAAATATGAAGCTGGAATCATATCTGCTCATATTAGCCGAACATCATATTTCCATCTTCCTGGATGACACCACTGTGTACATTTTTCTCCTTTTTGATGTTATATGGCTTGTTGGTGATAATTGTGTTTAGAAATGTATTTTCTTGATACAGTCTTTAGGTATGCAAACGGAAAAATTGCAATAAACAGAAATGTATACTGGTGTGACGATGATCACACAAATTAGTTATGTTAGTTATCAGCAGCTGGAAATGCAGAGAAGGTGACAGTCTTCCTCTGACGACCGAGCCGAATATCATGGCATCTCATAATTGCGATTCGACTCACAGAGGAAATCATGCCCGGCCCAGAGTGGCAGCGTCCTATCAAAGCTCGCGGAAGAACGTGAAATTAGATCTCCAAGATCTCAGTGTTAGCTCCTATTTAACAGTGGCAGGCATTTCAATGGAATGTTTCTAGTTATGAGCTCGTCATTAAAAAGGCTGCAGCCAGACTGAAAAAAAACGGGAAAAAAAACGTCTGCCTAGATTAAAAAGTATTGATTTAGAAGAGGACAGCCCAGCTATTTTCTGTAAATCACAGAGAAAAACAGCCCGACTGTGATTCCAAAAGCTTTTCTATGGTTGTGTGACCTGTATTTTCTTTCTCACCCTCTACTTAGCCTCTTGAATGCCCAAGGCCTTCTGTGATGCAGCAGTGCTTCGCTCTCCAACCTATCAATATAGCTGTCCATGAATCCCACAGTGTTGCAGCTGGAGTGGACAGGCGTTTGCAATGTTACAGACATCTGACTAGTACTAATGTGTTTTTTCTAGAATCCTTATCTTTTTGGTTTCAAGTGAGAGTTTCATTTAAAAATAATGATATGGATTGGTGACAGCTGCGGGTGTGGACTTATATAAACACTGACATTGTGTTGATTTTTACCCTTTCAGACTGACGAATTTGCTGTGCAAATATAGTTATAGTAGTATAGCATAGTACAGTGGTTCTCAACGTGGGGTCCGGGGACCACCAGGGGTCCATGAGGGGGTTCCAGGGGGTCCCCAGCAAATTGATCAATTGTTAAACTTCAGCATTATTTAATTTACATTTATAGTATATGGTATAATATAGTACAGTATAGTAAAGTATAGTATAGTATAGTACAGTATAGTATAGTATAGTATAGTATAGTATAGTATAGTACAGTATAGTATAGTTTTCATCTACAGCCTACCCAGCTTTATTGAGAATAATGCGACTGATTGCATATTGAATGATAAACAGTGTTTTATGCTGATGTTAATGCAGTTCAGAAGTTTTACGTTTAGACTGTTTGCAAACCATGTGTTGCTTATAAACATAACGGTTTGAAAGAAGGGTATGATGCAGTGATTAGATATTTATTATTATAGTATTTCATGTATTATCATTATGATTATCCTAGGTTTTAGTGTTCTAAATGCTGTTTCAGGGGCTTTTATTAAATATTGATATTCAAAAACTCACATCAGTCAGTGAAAGGACAAATTTTGGTTTGAGCATTCAAAGTTTTCTGATCTGGTTTCATCTCTTGCGTATCTGAATAGTGTAAATTATTCTCTACCTGCTCCATTCGCACAAGTTATGTGCAGCTGCAGCGAGGAAGAATGTAATTAATACTGTCTCAAATGTGGGGGTACACTGACACTGCATACCGTCTTGGGAAATCACCACAAAAAAGCTTATGTGAGTTCTTATTATACTAACTACACTAATGAGAATAGCAATAGGCTAACTTATTTTGTTTTCACTTAATTTCCCCCAGACTCCCAGCTGAGTTGATTGTATGTAAAGATTATGTTATCAGCAAGTGGATTACAGAGTGATACAGCATTATCCCATATCATTGCCCGGGCTTAATGATGCACAATTCTCAGTAGTAAACGATTACTACAGTTTATAGCACAGTTAAAAGCAACAGGTGACCGTTTAGATGACAGGCTGCTGATTACAGCGGGAGCAGGATCACTTTAGGAAATCTGACTTTGTGGAATGTGGAAGACGCTTTGGCACAGTGACATACTGACGTGTGTGATTGAAGGATGTCACACAAGACACACAATGTAGGGGAAACACTGACATACTACGACCTAAATGAACAAATACACATACACAAGTATACATGATATTCTATTTCAATGCGATAATATATTAGGATACTGGCATATAGCCAGCTGTTGGAGAAGTGGAGATAGAACAGAATGAGATTCAGTAGATCCAATAAATAATCTTACAGAGGCAGTGAGGTTACAAAACATCTGATGTTACCAATTAATGACTTGAAACAACAAGCCATTCTTCAAACCGAATTAAAAATGCAAGCGCGACCAGCTGATCGCTACAGAAACCGCGCAGAATATCAACTGTGTCAACACGCTTTTCTTTTTCAAACAGAAAAGAACAACACTGTTCTGTTTTTAGAGCGGCGGCTTATGAATGGAGCGGCTGCTGACGAAGCTTGTCATGTTTTATTGATCAAAGGAGCTATTGATAGACGGATGTGTTTTTTTCCATCTAATTAACTGATGACATATATTGTACTGCCAGACAACAAAAGTCCCAGATCATGCAAATGTGGAGCAACTTCTCGCTCGCTCCTCATCAGAGGAGCTCGCACCACGCCGGCTCTAAATATAGAGCCAGCCTTGTTTATCATTCATTCCTCTCCTGGGTGTTTCTGGTATTTTCGCTTTAGCATCTTGTTATTGCCATCAGCATCTGGTTTGCAACAGTCTGCAAAGAGGATACGGCATGTTATCAAAAGAGTGGCAAGCACTGCAGTTTTATTAAAGGGAAAATGAGAGAGCAATTCTATCATAGTTCGATGAATGACAGCATTGTGAATGTTTAATTGATCCCACTGCCTGTCATATTTTGTGTGTGTGCGCGCGCGTGTGTGTGTATGTGTGTGTTTGAAGAAGTTAATCAGACATGACATATGCAGAGCGACACCTCACCATGCAATATGCAGCCCAATTTGTTTCACCCACAGACATCAGAGATTTATTTAGGCTAGCTTTAAGCTAATATCTAACTCAGTGCAACATCTTTGCAATAACCAGTAGTGATACAGTGTTAATAGCTCCTTATATTCCTGCCTTTAACAGCATACATCCCTTGCTGAAGACTGTAGTTTAGGTGACAACGAGCACACTACATATCTTTGTCGTGATCTTTTGCTAACTGACAATTAAGTTTAGGTTTATGTTACATTGTTTCTCAGTTATGAGAAACAGTGTTAGCAGCTACACAATACATTATATTTAGAATTTACATAGACATTGTGCCTGAGATCTGCAATTACTGCAAGTATTTACCCATTCTCTATGAATGTATTGTGTATGCAATACGCATTTCGAGTTAACATTACAGTATTGTGAGCTTACTAATACATTTAAATAATTCTATTACAGATACGCAATTTGGCAACCAGCTATTGTCTGGTGTTTGTTAGCAACTATGAAAAAAAATCTTCATATTCTCACACAGAGCACAAAGACAGCATAATTAGCAGGTACAGCAGTCGGAAGCACAGCATTTACAGCTAACCGCCTCACACTGTTAATTGTTTCTGCTGCAGAGGTGTTGCAGCACAGAGCGCCAGGGGAGGATGCAGCGAGGCTTCCCTGGTGCATACAGGCTGCTTTTGTTCTGTCATTCATTCAGCTACACCTGAGCTACAGCATGCTTTAAGACATTCACAGTGTTAAGTGCCTGTCAATGGGGGATAAGGCCTGGCACATAGGGGGAAGCCTTGGGCGGGGAATTTAAAAATGGCTACTGTAGAGGAATACTACTAGGCTACTTTTATACATTCCCAATCGCCTCTAAAAGAAAAAGTTGAAAACAATATGGTACGTGTGTCCTTTAAATACATCGAGAATACAAGATGGGGAATATTATTTTCTCATTTTGCCCATGTGGAACTTAGATGAAGAGAGGCATTTCCAATATTTTCCGATGTCGCCATCAGAATTTGACAACCTCCTTCATCGTATTATGTGTCTTATTACCCATGACAGGCACCGCAATCCAGCGGCTGCTGTCACACTGAGGTGCTTAGCGACTGGGATCAGTCAACAGGCATTGGCAGCTAGTAACAAGTTGGGCAGTATGACGGCTGTTGGTTGGTATTTACATGGGAACAAACTTTTTTGTTTGTAGTTGTTCATTTGCATTTAGCACCTCTGTCTGGAATGCATGACATTGCAACGTGTTGGTATCACAAAGACCTCCTCCTATAACCTTGCCAAAAACAAACCGACGTCCAATGAGTCTGTGAGAAACCATGGGAATGACAGCATGGTAACACTTTATTGGGATAGTCCAATGTTGATACTCAACTAACAATTGGGTGACAAAAAGTAGATAGCGTCTCTGCAGACTATGTAACCCTGACCTTAGCTTGACCCTGACCCCATTTCTAACATTAACCCTATCAACCCTAAGATTAACGCTAGCCCAGACACTGAATATCTATAGACTACTTTTCACACAATTATGAGTATCACTTAAAACTCAGTAGACTTTTTAGCGACACACTAGTCACTTGATAGGAAGTTGAGTATCAACATTGCACTATCGAAATAAAGTGTGAACGACAGCACTCCATTAAACCTATTCCAAAAAATGTGACACGACTTAACCTCAATTATACCACGCTTGTATTAATGGCCAATAAGCGGCAAATAAGCCTTTGCTTTAGCCTGATGGTGGCCATTAATAAAAATGGAGTATAATTGCATTTGCCCCTTGTGTAACGGCCCTAAGGCATCTTCATTACAAATGAATCACCCAGGATCTCTGGCTATCTGTATGAAGTGAAGGGAATTCAATCAGTCCAATTGATTCAACATACCTTGTTGTTGGACAATGTCAGTATCTGGTGATGCTTTTTGAGATCGCATTCACTATGCAGACACGCAGCAGTCCACTAGTCTATTCAGAGATAACATTACATATAGGGATGTTAATGGAATTTGAATGACAGGTGCATGTTAAACACAATCTTGGCCCTCAGGATTAAGAAATGCATTGTTTCCCTATGAAACCAAAGACTTACTGTAAGGGAAAACGGCGCCAAGCAGAAAATGTCTGCTGTTGTCTGGTCATGAGCCGAGACAAGTCATCAATGGGGTACACTGTTTTGTTAAAACAAAAAAAGGGTGTCCAACTTCAGAGTTGGGCCGCTGCCACTGGAGCATTGTGTCCTGCCAAATTAGTTTCCCATTCAGGCCCGCAACAGTCAAATCCAGCACTCTTTTTGCCATTAATTGCTGTCAGCAGTCATCTATCCTTAGGGCTTGCAATCTGTAGCACGTCACAGCACTGTGGGCAGCACGGGGATTTATTGAAGTGGTTCAGTGCATAGATTTGGCTGTCTAGGAACATTGCTGTACTGCAAATCTCTAATACAAGACATAGAAAGCTCCCAGTTACTACCTTGTAAAGGCTTGGGACAGGTATAATGACAGGCACTATGTGTATGTAGATAACTGCATACTTTAAATAATTATCTCGTCTGAGTTGATATGATACTATTAATTGCAATTGTAGGATAATCAGATGGTTTAGAGGTTTGGGATTGAGATATAGTACAGTTTCGAGCCAGCGATTGAACAAGGTTATCGTTCGCCGGAAGAAAAGAGAACAAAGAGACTCGGAGCCACGAGTAGAGCTTCAAAGAAAAGGAGGGTTACCGTGTATTCATATGGGGTGGCCTTTCGAAATGTCATCCTTTGTCGTCAAGGACTGACCCTCCGCCGCAGGAGAGCGGTGTCACCGATGCAACACCACCTACATGAAATGTCCTTCTGCCGCGGCCATAGCACTTCTGCTCAAGTAAGGCTGAGACACAATATGTAACCAAGAAAATTCATGTCACACATTTTTATGGCTGGAGAAATGGCGCGACGCCCTATTGAAGGGTAGATATCTCACTAATCCGCTGTCAATCGATCTTTTACATGCAAATGGATATTGCTCTGTGTAAACAGCAGAGAAAATGCACAGCGGCTTTTGGGTGGCTGCTTGATGTGAGATAAAATGATGTCATATTAAGCTTGTTTTCGAACTCTGCTTTGGATGTAATCCAGCTTTCCATTTATATCCTGCATACATTGGCAAGTACATTACAACCTGACAGAAGACAAACATGGGATTAAAGCCCAGGTTCTTTTGGTAAGCCTCCTCTCAATATTCCCTCAAAACAGATTTTAGAGCAACAAAGAGTTTGGGAATTCGCTGTTATCCTTGACTATATCATACATCCCCCTCCTTGTGTATTTGTCACGGACTAAAATATTCCATTTAGTATATGGAACTGCAGGGCTCAACTTACACAGTCAATTATGTGGCTCCATCATATTCCCCGCATGCAAATGAGACTATAAATACACCGACTCGTCTCTCAGATGCATCATCCTGTCGGAGTGTACAATGCGTGCTGCGCCACAGCGTAGGTCTCTCCCTCCGCTCCAGCTCTTTCACTGTATCTCAATCCCATGCTATGAGATGTTGCACACGTCTTGTTACAGTTTTCTGTCATGCCATGTCACACATTGTATACTGTGATGGCGCCCGCATACTTCACTCGGTCACGCTCTCTTTCCCCTATAAGGCTCTACCCCAGCAGACTGCAAATGGGTATAGAATATGATTTTTGAACACGTAGCTTAAAGGAGAAGTTCGGCGATTTTAGACCTATATATAATTTGTCTCTTATATACCTGTAGTACTTGGACCTGCAGAGAATATTGATTCCAGAGTCAGCTGTCGGTTGAAACTCTGTCTCCGTTGCTAGGCCTCTTGCTGCTGACAATGAGTGCAAGTGAGGTTTGTCAAAATATCTTGGAAAAAGCAGCTAATCTCTTTTCAACATCACTTCTTATCTGTTTTGGGCTTTGTGTGTGTTCATGTGCAGCAGCAATATGGGTGTTTTTTATGATATATGGCATACACACATACTAGCTGCAGCTGCAGCTTTGTTGGTTACCCACTCACAGTGGTGTGTCCTCATTTTTTGGGGTCATACTGGTGGCCACCCTGCAGCTCTGTAGTATTGTGCACATTTTATTTTTAAGAGCGCCTTTTATAGTGGTGCACTTCAGTGTGTTGCAATAAAATATTTGCCTTGGCCATATCACACAGGTGGCTATTGAAACCAATGTGGCGAGCTCAGCATTAAGCTAGTTTTCACTTGTTTTTCATAATATGTATAGAATTTATTTTACAAAATTTGTGAAAAGGACTTTCTTCCCAGATTTGTAGTCAAGCAGTTTGAAAAGCCATTAGTTTCAGGCAAATGTACTCAATATCCATGACCGCTTGGCATCCAATTGCTTCCCGAACACCCCACACAAGCTACTGCATAACACCGCCATCCCTCACTACTTCATCCACACACCCCCACTCACAGTTCTCCAGGGAAGCTGTGCAGCGAGCCCGGTTGCTACTGCTAAGCACCATGGTAATGATTAAATGGCCGGTGGTTTGAGGCAGGGGTAACGTCGGTTCCTCTCAAAGTACACGAGCAGATTTTTTTTGTCAAACACAGATGAATTATGTAGCGAAGCCCACTCAAGCAATCCGCGAGCCGTGTGAACAGGTAAACACTGCCGCAGAGCTAAAGATAGACCCAGCAACAGGTTCACCTCCCCTGCGTTGAACCTAGTGTGTTGTGAAAACACTGAAGCCACATGAGCGCGTATCATGGCGTGCTAAGCTGTCGGCCCCGCTGCAGAACATAGAGTATGCATAATGCAATGTAGCCCTGAAAGCAGGCACGTATAGTCGGAAGAAGCGAGAGAAGCGATATGTATTATTGAAAAATGGATGGCAGTGTTCATCCATTGCCACTGGGAAAATTGCAGTTTAAGTGGTGAGACAGTGTGTGGTGTGATTATACATGTTGCCTTTGCGGGATGCAGAGACATAAAAGGAAAGGGAGGCGAGCTCTTCTATCTGTCACAGAGTGCTCATTCAAAAGCTTAGAAAACATGTTCTATCCCCCCTCCACCCTCCATTGAATCGTACAATTGTCCGCAACATAGGCTTGAGCCAGATGTTCAATTCAAATCAACCGAGTCACATTCCCATATTTCCCAAGTGCAAGACATGCTCTGAGCCATGAGAATGCCCCACAACATATGCTTTTATATTGGGTGAAACATCACTCTCGCATAAGGCTTTGATGCCTCCGCACACCATACCGCCTGTGTGAAGTCGTCTTTATACATCAGGCCCAATGGCGTAAGGTGACTTTAGGGAGCGCCGGTTCTTTGAAGGCATCATTCATTTGCATTCAAAGGGACGGCCCTGGCCCAACCACCCAGCGCTCGGATCAAAACTTCTCCAACAGCAGGGCAGACGGACGTGCGCAGCATCCCCCTCACCCGCAAGTCTTTGAGACGCCTCATTTGCAGCCAAGGTGTCATGTGCAAATCCCCCCAGATAGAGAATGTCATGGGATACACGGCAACCCGTCACGTTATCGTGGCAGGTATGTTTGCAGAAACAGATTGGATGTGATTTCGAAGGACGGTGCGCCGGCTCTTTGATGGTTCTCATCCAGGTGATGATAACGGTGAGAAAGAGAAAGTGCGCTGCGCAGGAACTTATGAAAGACAAGACAAAGTCAGTGGAAACCATTATGACTAATGGCTTTGCTATGTGTTGCCTCGTGCAAGGGTACAATTGACGGCTGAGGGATTTATGGCTTATTGTGTGAACTTTGTCTCTGCTTTTGAGTTACACATATGTAGTTAATGTCAAGCCAAATACTGAACAAGGACACACTGTCATAGATGTGAAGCGCCCTGCACAGTTCAGCAGTATTGCAGAACAAACAGCGATTCTCAGCATCCTGTGTGCTATGCCTCTTAACGGCCAATAGGGGCAGATAGGCTAACTCTGTGTGAGTGTGAGTGAATGAATGAATGAATATAAAAAACAAACAAAAAAGTGTGTTTTTAAATACAAGCAGTGAAAAATGTTTCAGATGGATGATTTTTTTTACTTTGCTTCTTTCATGAATCATCATGAATAAGTTTTATTTCAAAAGATGAAAGTTGCTTTATGACAACATCTTTCTACTCACGGACAAGCCACTCTCCAACTGCATTACGCATTGCACTGAAACTGTTTTGGGTGCATGTTACCTGGCCTGGAGTAACACAGCAGGCTGGGTTCAAATTGCAGGGATCACAAAAAACAAAATGCTATTATCAACCACCATGTTGTTACATATTTCAAGTGTACTCAGTAGCTAACATTGCAACAAGATATAATAAAATCTAATTCCAGAGGGAACACAGCGTCCCAATCTCTCTCTTTAGAAGTCCAGTTGTGGTTTTGATATGGGATCAGCTGCACTAGTCAGAGCGTGTGTGTGTTCGCTCAGTGTGTGTGTTCTCTGCGGCCAAGTCCATTTGACTGCCAGACTTCAGTTTATCACTGAAGCAACAGCGTGTGTGTGAAATTGTCCTGTTTTTCAGTATGTATCTAAATGTGTATGGCAACCTAATTGATGTAGACGTGTAGCATTATTTGTGTGTATGTGTGTGCGTGTGTGTGTGTGTGGTATATGTACTGCAGTGCCATTCAGGAGAGGTGTTATTCTCAATGTGTCTCAATAATGCTGCAATACGTGCATCATATTATTGCAGCCTATTTGCGAGCAACGACCCCCCCCTGAAATCCACATTATAATTCAGACCCTGTTTAAAAGCCTGTGAACACTGGATGCACGGGGCATTGCTTCAACTCATCGCATTTAAATGATTTCTTGGCATCCTCCACTCGCCCCGGCAGTGTCGACTCCTTTGATGAGCCCTTAAAAAGTGCATAAATGGCAGGATGGATTAGTTGTAGAGACTCGTCAAATTGCTTTAAATACCATTCCAAGTGTTCAGAGACCAATCAAACGCAATGCACAGCTTAATTAATTTCCTTAAAGTCATGTCCATGTCCTCATTTTTTTTCTCATTTTACATCAAGGAGCGCTAGATAGGGATGCACCAAGTTTTTTGTTTTTTTTTCCTGCTGTAGGAAATTTAATACAAATATATGTAAAAAAGCAGGTTAAGCGTTTGAGACATGCTTCATCTTCAAACGGTCAAGTGTTATCATGAGTGTTGGGGGAGAAATTACATTTATTGTCTTTCTCGGACAGAAACCCTACAACGCTTTTGCACAAATTCAACACACACTCCGCTAGATAGAAGGCCGCCCCTTCTTGGAAGCAGTTGGCTCGGTGAAACAAGCAGAATTTCCACACACACACACACACACACACAAGCGCCACTTCCAGGCAGCTTATACACGACAATCGGCTGTAAAAATTAAATCAGTGATGTCATTCCGATTGCCAAATACCGATTGTCTACGACATTGGTTCTCAACGTGGGGTCCGGGGACCACCAGGGGTCCTTGAGGGGGTTCCAGGGGGTCCGCAGCAAATTGATGAATTATTAAACCAGCATTATTTCATTTACAAGAAGTTAACACAATTAGAGAATGTAGAAGAATGACTGTTTTGATCATAGTTTCTCTGTTATCTCTCTCCCTACAATACAGATAGTCATTGGATTCTGGACAAAATCATATCTAACAATAAAAATATTCTCAGATTTGGGTCTGAGAGACAAAATCTCATCAAATGGGGGTCAGTGGCCCTAATGTGGACTGAATTAGGGTCCTTAATATAAAAAAGGTTGAGAATCACTGGTCTACGATATATCAGTGCATCACTAGCACATATTGTCGGCTTTTGGTTGCATCATGAAAGCAGCGTCCGAATTGACTTAAGTCGGAATTTGCGCATCACAATCCGAAGGCGGCAATGCCTCGATTTACATATCATCACCTCATGTGCGCGATCTCGCAGGAAGCCACTTATCTCTAGGTTTAGAGTCAGCACGGTGGGACGGTCGCGGTCGGCGCATAAAACCCGACTTCTTAAATCTGCATCGGGCCCCGGCGTGTTCGGCACAGTAAGCGACAACCTCTTCCGCGATCCTCTCCATCCGTCACGTCCCGCCGTAATCTAGAGCGGCAGCCGCTGATGACCCGCGCGGCTCAATTGCGGGGGCCGTGAAATCGCGACCGTCTGAATTCCGGTCGAACTTTTTGCAGCTTCACGCTCGCTTGCACTCGGAACAATGCTAAGCCCACGACGAGTCTCTGTGGGCACTACTGCTGGCTGTAGGTGGGAAGGGAAGAGATGGAGAATACTGCTCAGAGGCCCCTGGAATCTCATTAACCGCATTGTGTTGCCGGAGTCAAAGCAGAGGTGTGCTTGGCAATCGCTGCCAAAGCAAGTAAAGAAATCTCTCTGGCTTAGTAACACCCCGCATAGCTAAAAGAGCTTCTCAATGGGATTTCGGAGGGGGATATTCTGCAGCTCTCACTGTGACAGAGGTAGAAATGTATTGACACGACTTCTGTAATGCTTTTTTCCTTTCTAAGAGTGCAGTTTATTACATGATTAGCAAGGCATTACCATAAGTACACTCCATCTAACATCGCTCGCCTTGTAAATGATACAGTAGCTCGTGAGTTATCGCTTTGTGTTTTCGCATCTCAGGAACCAACCTGTCTTTTTCAAACCTGTCTCGGCGTTCGGCTTATTCCCGATTCATTATATTCGAGTGCAATCCCGACGGCAACTTCAAGCGATCCTATATGCGGGAGAATTTGTACTCGGCTGCCTTTTAATAAGTCGCACGTCTACGGAGATAACCAGGCAAACTCGTCTTTTGCAGCGAAAATATGGGTTTTAATGGAGAGAGTGTCAAGGCTGGTCACCTCCGGGGATCAAGCGGTCTGTTTTTGTGTATGCTAGACCACTGCGTCTTATTATCCGGTATCACACTGACACTGTTTAATTTGGCGGCTCGTCCGCTGCCGCAAGACCGCCGCTTCTGCTCCTTCAGACGGTGGGACTTTCTGCCATTTAGACTGACATTTTGGCAGGGCCAGACCTTGGGAAGAGGCTCCTTTTACCATAAAGATGCATTATACTACAAAGAGAGCACTAATTGCAGTGAGAATTCAACATTTCTTTTGTTTATTCACCTCCGCCAGCACAGCCTAGAGCCAGAACACACTGTTTTGACCGGAGTAAACATTATGAAACCTTGTTGTGTCTACCTCTCTCGGCGTCCTTTTATCTTTTCCCTTTATGCTCCCATTAGGATGAGCAGCAACAGTGAGTTCGAGGAAGAGATGTGCATTGATGTGGTTACAAGCTATTGATGTGTATTAATGAGGATAAAAGCTATTGTATTAATGCTGTATTGCTGTTATATATAAGCAAACCTACAGCATGCCACTGATAGAACATGATTGATTGTGACAGCTACTTTCGCTTTCCCCAGTTTGTCCCTTTCTAATGACACTGGAAATGTCACATGTTTTCATGATAGGCCATGTCAGATTGGAGCACTTTTTGCCCTTCAATTACTGAGTCAAGGGATCCTGGAGAGGAATCCTCTGTAATAATATTGATCGAAACCTTCTGTGAAAAACAGCTTGGATTTGAGTTAGTCACTCTGGCTGGTCATGATGTCCTTATCTTGATATTCCCCTCAACTCTGTATGGTTTTTATTCTAAAGACTGTCAAAGGCTGAGAGCCAGAAGGGTATAATTACCATTTTTATTTTACGGGAGAGCCAAATTTAGTTTTTTTTTTATGCACTCCTCACTCCCGCACTCCCAAATGCAGTTTGAATGTTTGATGTTTCGTTATGTGTCGTTATTTCAATTTTGGTCGTGACCATGGCCAAGCATTTGCTTCTGGTACCAGATAAATCTCATGAAGGGCCTTAAATTGATAGCACCCAAAAGGCCAATTTTTCCACTTTCTGCCTTTCTGTCTTCAAGCCCTTGAAATTGCAAAAGCCCGAAAAAATTTGTTTCCGAGAAAATCTTCAAAATTCAAAATGACACAGATACACGACGCATAGCAGTGCCAATTTCATACACAGGGGTTTCTTCATAGCCTTGCAGCTTGCAGACTTAAATTGATATGAAAGTGATGAGTTGCAAATGACTGTTTCACATCTAACGCTAATAACATTTGACTGACTTTCCCTTTTTTTCAGGTGACGCAGCAGAAACAAATGTGACAGCGAACCAGAAGGGAGGAGCTGTGACTGTCTGACCCCCCCCCCCACCTCCCCCCCCACCCCCACCTTCTTGACATGAATCAATATGTGTTCGGATACCTGACCTGACCAAACAACAGTACCTACTACTGTGAGTACCAAGACATAATACACTCTTGAAGAGATGACACACACATGTTCACAGTCACCCGCATACGTTATAATTCATCCTTCAAAGCCATTGGAGGAGTGGTAGCAACAGGGTAAAACCACTGGTATTGAAATGAATAGAGGTGATTAGAGGTGATGATTAGAGGTGACATGCAGTCCACATAAGGGGGAGAGAGGAAGCTTATTCCATGCTTGACTGCTTCTAAATGACAGTCAAAGCATTGAGCTGAATAGTGTGGAAAACAGTTTTGATTTGATTCCCAGTTTAATTTACCTGTGATGAGAATGTAGACACCAAAATCATCCATGTGTCTCTGGTAGATCATAGGCTCCAGTGCTCCATGCTAACACTTCAGTATGCGCTATATTGTATTGTATTATAGTGATAGTTAGGTGAGTATTATGTCAAAAGTGAGAAAATGAGAACTTGTAGCAGCTCTAAAGCTAAATGATGAGTAATTTTAAATGACATGCAGCTAAGTGTGGCAGTTTTGTGTAGGAGATAGGTGAAATTGACTCAAAATATACAAAAATAATAGGGCAACTTTACCTGTGGAAAGGTCTCTCTTCCTGCAGGACCTGAAGCATGACTTGTTTTTGGTTCCATAGGAAGTGGAGGAGGTGGGCGATGGGAGACTGTGCAGCTAAAGATCACGGCACAGTGGATGAATATGTGGTTACATTTCCAAAAATAAATCAGCTATACTGAGCTAATAATATTTCATTTTTTAAATGTATGAATCCACAGGGCATAAAATAAAAACCCCTGACAACATTATATTACTAAAAGGTCAGTCTTCTTACTTTGAATAATGCTAGTTGCCTACTTTCCTATAAGCATACACTATATCATAGGGTATGCTTTAATGAAATGAAAAATGAAATAATGTAAATGTTACTGATTGCTTGGATTTTAATGCCCATCAAGGGCCTATCTAGTGTTGGGAATCAACTCTGGCTATAAACACATGCAGAGCACATTGGATACTGCTTTTGCAACTGTCAATGTTATCTGTTCTTGTCCCAAATAAACTAATAAACTAAACTAATGACTCAATATAGCTGATGTAGCCAGGTTTACTTTTGGATCTATTTCAGATGAACAATCATGTATTCATCCGCTGCGCAGTTATTTTTAGCTCCACACAGTCTCCCATCATCCACCACTTCCACTTCCTATGGAAACAGGGAACGTAGCCCCTGATAATTCATTTTTATTTCATATTTCATGTACATTTGACCAAAGTCCTACAGCAAATTGCAAGATTTGGCCGCATATCATTTAAAATTACTTGTTAGTTAGCTTTAGAGCTAACTTTAGAGCTTTAGAGTTCTCATTTTCTCAATTTTGACATAATGCTAGTCGCCTACTATCACTCAACATAGTGTATGCTAAAGAGTTAGCATGAAGCACGGGAGCCAATGATCTAACAGGGACACATGGATGATTTTGGTGTCTATGTTCTCATCACTCAACTGGAAAGCTGACCAACAAGGCAATATCCCAAAAACTTGGTGTATTCCATTAAGACAAAACGTGTTAAATTTCTTTTTTTTTTTTACAAACGTGACAGTCCACTGTTAATAAATCTTCACCTAAGCTTTTATAAAACCATTTTGTCACATATTTTCAGCCAGCATTTGTGCTGTCTGCACTACAATGATTGGATGATATAAATCACTTTCAGCAGGAGGAACACTCAGCAAAACTGAGAGTGCTCTCATTTACAAAGTTGGATTAGGGCCTAGGCTATCTCCCCAAACTCCCTCTCTCCCTCTCTCCCACTCGCTCTCTTTCTCTGGGAAAATTGGCACCTTTTACAGCTCCCACTGCAGAGCTCATTGTCCCCCCATTATCCCGGGGACAAAGCTGCCATGACATTGAGTTAATCCATGCTTGTTTCAATTTTGCTTTTGGGGGGGGAAGAAAACAGATAAGGAGTTCAGGTAAGCGATGGCAAGGAGGCACCATACCTCGGGCAAAATCGTCTGCTACGATTGGGATGCTTAGGAGAAAGATCAAATGGGATCTGCCAGGCTGATTGGGTTGATTTCCTCAAAAGTGTCGGATGTTGGATGTGCCTATAGGTTTTCCTCTCTGGAGTAGAAGGCACAATCTCACAAGGATTTTGCTCCATTTTGAGAGCCAGAAAGTCAGGCTCACCATACTGTAAAAAGAGTGAAAATACTAAAAAGAAGGTTTTATGAAATCTAGGGCAATTGCACTGGGGTAGGTAGTAAGGGACTTACTCTCATCATCATCATCATCATCATCATGGAACACAAGATAAGCATAGAGCGCTGAAATAAGCGTTCAATGAGAACCCACTGGGGAGAGCTATCAGTTTGCAAAGCATATGTTTTAGCCCGAGTCATCCATCGAAAAATGAAATGTCATCTGTAAAGCTCACCGTCTTAAATAAAGCTCTTTATATAAGTCTAATTATAGCAGGTCCAAGTCACGTGCTGCATCGCGAACCCAGCCTAAGCTTCCTTAATTACATCCGCAGAATATACCTAAGAGACCAGAATAAGATAAGAGAGAGTTGATCCAAAAATGTCTGCCAAAATAAGTCCCATTATCTCCAAATTATTCAGGCAAGAGACAGACTGCATTCAGCGTTTCCTCCTAACCCAGTCCAATAATGAAGTGCGTCCAGTTTTATTTTGGTCTGTGGTGTAGAAGCCAAGGTCTTGGCCGCTCGAGATGCTGGTTTTGTTTAATCTCATATAACCTGACACTCATGCAGTTCTGGACTCTGGACTTGCATTACAGGCAATGTTTCACTATAGGTGGTCTGTTGCTACAGTGCAATAAGGACAGAAAAATGAATGTTAAAACATTATTTTGTCATTTTGCATTAATTAAAATAACAGGGTTAAGCAAATTCCAATCAACAGTCAGACTTCTTGGTTGCTGTGGGCGAAATACCCCAAATCTCACTAAGCACAACTCCCCAAGAAGTATCGCTCGTATTGATAAAGATATGTTCAACAGCACTTTGAGAGAAATGTTAGGCATATGAATAAGAAGTGTTCTTGATGTCAGCATTTCAGCTAGCCTAGAGCTTAATTCTGGGACTGGCAGTCCTGAAATCATGAAGATCCATCCCTGCTATTGGATGTCTGAGACGTCCTGAGATGAAAGCGTTGCAGAGACGACACGTCAAAGCAGCGAACAAGTGACAAAAAAGGAACGAGCAAGACATCTGTGCCACTGTTACTGTCCTGTAATAGAGCTGTCTCCAACAAAATATCTGTACCCATCTGTCCCATCTGCTTCGATGGGAAGCGTGTCGTTGAGCGGCGAAGTAGTGAAATACCTCTGCGACGCTTTGAGTTAATGGCTCCCAAAAATCAGATAGCGTATTATTGTCACATACAGAAATTTACTGGAAATAAAGTCCATAAATTTGCAAAGTACTGTAAATTCACGTTTTATGTTACAGTATTTTACTGCAGATTCCATCTTTTCGTTTTACAGTGCAGGGAAGACATATCGCCCTTCTCGAAATGTGGAATTATAGCCCACGAGTTCCTCCCATCCCAGCAGGATATCAAAGTGATGATAGCGAGTTAATATCGCCGCGCGATCTATTGATTGCGGTTGTCAACTTTCGCAATCTGGCCTCATCTATCGGCCCGCGCTCCGCCGTCTAATTCAGGAGTCGCCTGCTAGTTGAGGTGAGCCCGTCCTCTACTTGACAGACTGACGCACCTTCATCCATCCAAAGCCCTTATTCCTACCGGGCCTCACCACCCTCCTGCAGCTGTGCATGAGAGCCCTATCATGGTTCACTAATCCTCCTCATTAAGTCGGGCCCCAAGGCTCTCGTTACTGTACATCTATTCCTGGAAGCCCTGTACCAGACTCCGGCTTTCATCTTCGGCGGCATGTGCAGATGTCATGAATTTGCCATGTGCAATATCGTATGTGTGTCAGGATTTTGATGTCTCTGTCCGCCGAGGACGCGTACAACACGGGGAAGAGCAGCTGGCATCCATGTGAGCCGCTCTTGGTGGAGGAAAATTGCCAGTTGCAAGGATTCCACTCACACCTAGGCCTATTATGGACTTTAACAGGGCCTTCTGTTGCCGCGGTGTTGCGTTTGCTGTAACGCTGGCCTTCAGTCGGCACAAAGAAGAGCCTATTCCACCACACTAGTGCAAAGTGTCCTGTTTTTCTTTTAGAATCATTAACTTCATCACTGCAAGAAACGTCCATTTTATCGAGTCATTTAGTCTCATATTCAGCCTTCGAATCTTATTTTTCTCAAACCAAGAGAAAAATTCTGCCAATGAGGTGAGATAACTCCAATTGTCTCTAATGCAGTTTCAGGAATTCTTGAGAAATGAGTGTCAGTATGTTGAAACAAGTCAGAATAAGGCACATCACTGCACTACAATCAAGAAAATGACACTTGATTCTACAAAATTCTTGAAACAAGTTGATTTGCATTGGAAACAAGTGCAATTATCTCACTGCATGGGCAGATTTTTTAACTTATTTTAAGAAAATTATGAACTCAATAATGGACTAAATGACTTGTTAAGATGGAGATTGTATGCAGTGATGGACGATGAGTATGAGTAGCAGGGAACTTTGCATTCAGATGGTTAGGAACTTAATGCATATGATGTTTGATACTCCAGGTCTAGCCTCGGGGCGGTGTCTCTCTCCGCATCTCTGCAGACGTTGTTATTCTTTATGTTTCTCGATATTGCAGTATTCCTACGCCGACCCACCCCGAGGACGCTCAGAGAGGATAAACAAATAGGGAAAAGCGAGTTTCCTGACAGAGCATAATTCCGTCTGCGCCGCCGCCGCGCATAAAAGGTGTGGTCGGAGCGGCAGATGCTCAAGGGATGTGTATTAGCCTCGCTTTGAAGTTACCCATACAGCCCCGTGAGCTCTGTGAAGTCCCCCATTAAACCCCCCCCTCCACTCTGATTCATTCTCGGAACAACTGAGACCAATCGGAAGCATCAGCATCATCATCATCATCATCGGGGCAGCCTACACCTCGAAAACCGCCAGCCATCCGGTCGTATAACTTCCCCCGACAACGCCGCTAAAGCCCCCAGTGACAGGCGGCATAAGATGAGTTTGAGGGATACAAATCATCCGCAGCGATACTGAATCACAAAGTCGAACGGCTTTGGCGCTTTATCAAAAAATACGCTCAGAGTGATGGGATGTCCTATTTCTAAGTGACTTGTGGTGAGGATTTTTTTTTTTTTTTATCCAAAGGAGGGGGGGGAATGAAGGAGGTGGGGGTGGGGGGGGTGTAATACTGTACCACACGGCTGCTCAGAGAGAAGTTTAATGTATCCGACAGGGTATTAAACTGGAGGAGCAGGGGCGGCCTAGGTGATAAACTGCTGAACGTTCCTTGTCAACATGCTCTTCCTGCATACTCCTCCCTCACATGTAGCGTACGCGTGTTTACCTCAATATGATCTCCCCAACACAATCTGGACTATCAAACATATTACAAGCTCAAATGTGTCTTCAGTTGAATGATTTCAGTTCAGTTTTTGCAACAAAAATGCCAAAGTAAAATGCTGAATAATACAACTTGTCATCAGTGTCATTTGTGGTGTTTCTTAGTGTTTTATGAGGGGAAAATACTTGTCATGCTTCTGGTGATGTATCTAAACTCAATAACGCCACTAATTTCCCATAAATACTGACTAACTGCATCTGTAACAAATGCAGTGTTGAGTCAGAGACTATTGTGGTGCAGTGGAGGAAAAAGTAAAACAAATACGCCAGTAAAAGTAAAAGTCCTGCATTGTCTCAGAGTGTTAAATTATTGATGGATTAACCTGTAAGAATATTTTAATGTTCTATGTCTAACTGCTCCATATACTGTTGGGGAGTTTAAACTCTAACAATGCAGTAAAAAGTACAATATTTCCCTCTGAAATGTAGTGTAGTAAAAGTATAAAGTCTCACAAAATGGAAATACTCAAGTAAAGTGCCAGTACCTCAAAATTGTACTGAAGTACAGTACTTGAGTAAATGTACTTAGTTACTTTCTACCTCTGTTGGTCAGCACCTCTCTGACGGAGGTTTTGGTATCATGTTTCTGGGGAAAAATAATTGTAGAATCTTAAAATGAATGTGGCATTTTACATATGGGGTGAGTGCCAAATAATAAAGTATAATAATAAAATAACATCGCTTTTACGATCAGCTGTTGGCACGGCTTCCGCGCTCTGCGCCCCATAAATGTCACAGAAAATCTTTCCCATTATTATGATGTCCCATCAGTATGTTTTAGTGCAAAGTTCCTGCACACTGTATGGAAAAAAAAGAGAGGGAGCTGTCATTTAAATGCTGGAGATTTATACAAGAAAGGGATTTGAGTGCAAAAAAGTGATAAAAAAAAAACAAAAAAAGACTTTTCGGCTTATGTCATCATCAGTGGTTTTTAGTAGTATTCCTAGGCGCGGACCCTCTACTTGCTTGTCCATCAATACATTTCCCAGTTGTACTTACCACTTTATTGTGTTGTTCACGTCTCATAATTATGATATTTCTGACAGCACTTGAAGGCAGGATAATAGCTGCAATACTAAGAATTAGTGGCAACATTATGCAGCTGTAAGTTGACGTTAGCAGAAATGCCACTTGTTACACTGATGGTAGTTGTAGCGCTGCCAAGTAAATGAATAAGTTTATGGCATTTGGCCACTTCTGCCTCTGGGATTTTTTTTTTCTTTTCTAGTAAGTTTGTCAGCCTCACCTTTTGAGGGGTTTTTTTTGTGGTCGGCTGCTTTTCCCTGTTCATTTGTTACATAGGGTTAGTGTTCAGTTGTGATTAATGCACAGCACGTTCAGTCTATTACTGTCAGCCCAGTGCTTGAAAGGTAGTGTGTAGCAGGGGGAGAAAGATGGACCAGGGATGCACTCATCACTTATTACAATCCCTAAAAAGAGCCAGGGACTTTTTTTTTTAATCTTTGCTCGGCTCACTGCCGGCCCACAGGTCGACCTCCTGGTAAAAAAAAGACTCTGTGTACTCTGTCCTCTATGTCATACAAACTGAGGGAATCATACACACTTTTGCTAGACGTCTGTGGTGACATATTTCATACCTCTGAGCCATTGCAGACAGCAGCTGTGTAAGAACTTCCTTACAGATTGAACATTCAACAAGTGATGTAGAGATTAGGCTATTCTAAATAGGTTCATCAGTTTTGTTCCTCTTTCAGGAAAAGTCTGGTTTTCAATTTGAACACATTCTTCTTACCATGCTGGAATGGCTGGTAGAAGCTCTTAACCAAAGATGCCACCTTTGAAAGCTTTTATTTTTTCCCCTTACATTTCTAAATCTTGACTAGTGAGGATTGATGAGTGAGGTCTGCACTCTAAACAATAATAGGCCACATACTGAGGCAAATTAGTTCCTGGGGTGTCCCAAAATGACATTTTCAACTGTGAATTTTCTCTGTGCATGTGTACATTAAGCTATGTTAAAATTGAAAAAATTTCTGAAACAAATATTGTCATATGTAATGTCAGATGAAAACATGTGAAATAAAATTCTCACATGTGGAAAAGAAAAACACTTTTCACCTATGAATTGAGATGTTTACATCTGAAGTAAAAACTGTCATGTCCAAAAAGCACATGCACTTTGAATTCACATGTGGGTTTTCACATGTACCTTTTTTGTAAGGGAATTGTCCATCTTTGAAGAACTGTGACTGATTTGCTTAATATGGTTTACCAGTGTTAACCATTGATGATGGAGTGGCACAGACATTGTGCAAATACACACACACACCACTTCAAAGTGAAAGTGAAGTGACAACTATTCAAAACGTAACTCTAGCTGCAGATAGTTTGCCAAGTGAACTGGCTATGGGTTGAATCACTATCATCGGCGGTAGAAGTCATTTATTCTATACAGTCATTTATTTATAAGAAAATGTTACTATGGCTTCAAGGATTCAAAGTACAGCTACTACTGTATGCTCACTTACAAAACAGAGACACAAATGAAATACAGCACACACACACACCCGCCTTGTAATTCATTTCAGCTGTGTGTATTAAGTGCATCACTTCCAGCGGTAAAGACAAGTGTGCGTTTCACAGCCCAGATACTCTTTAAACTAGGCTGGATGGATAAGTGGCCATAGATATGGAGGGGGGGGGGGAAACCACACGGAGTGCATAATGACAATGTGTGTGAATTCGATAAGCCCTTTTCTCACGGGCACTAGAACCACCCTTGCGGAAAATGTGATTACACATCTTCACAGGAGGTGCAGTGTGGGAAGTGGTTTGCGAGGAGAACTTGGCTTGTCATTGAGACCCCGATCTTTCTCTTGCATCGCACCCGCTCGACGACTCTGACACGCACACAGACGCCCGGGCGAGGAGGGGCGGGCCCCTGCGGAAGAGGCGCGCATGTGTGTGTGTGTTTGTGTGTTCGTGTGCTTCAGTCTGTCACCGTGTCAGTGTGCATTTGCAGCTGGGCGTGAGCCAGCTCCTAATGGCTCGACGGAGTGTAATGCGGGTGAGGCCGCGCGTTAGAGAGCCCCTTTCGGTGTAAACTCACTCCTAAGTTGAGATAGCCCCCACTCCACTGTGCGAATTGGATGCTTTTCAGATGGCAGAGTGAATAAAACAGCGTATTTCCTGGTCACAAAGAGCAGGTTTTGCAGTTTGAACCAGGCTGCATGCGCTGAATGCGAAATGCCCGCCAGCTGCCAGAGACCATCGGCTACAGATGCATGACTGATACCATATTACACTGGTAGAAAAAAACAGTGAATCACTCATTTATAATTTACCGGCCAGATTAGTGTGTGATAACTGAGCTTTGAGAGTAAAATAAAAATACCTCACCTTGCTCTAAATCCTGTCATTTCTGACTGCTGGGTCATTTGCAGTGGTAATTAATGATTGAAGTGGTTTTAATGTCATTTTCATAAATCCCAAACATATTTGCAAGGTTGTAGCCTTGCCGCCGGATAGTAAGAAGCAGAATGAATTAGTCAGGCTTTTCTTTAGCGCCATTGCTTCCTCGCCACGTCCCACACTGGGAATCTACTGACTGAGGTCCGACGATATAATTTCTCCCTTTTTATTCGATTCTTTAGTGCCTAATATGCAGAAATATGTCATTAATCTAAGCACTTTCACACACGATGACCATAATTTGAACGATGGGCTTGTCTCCAACAACAAATACTTCTTCCAATCTAAGTCGGCCTAATATTCTTTTTTAATAGTATTCTGCTCTTGCCATTAGAGTAATGAAGATTTTTTAGATTTTTTTTCATTTGGATTTTAGTTTCAGTGATTCATTTCAGTTTAATGGCTTTATAATTTGATGAATAGCAGAACAAGTTTTATCTCTCCAGCAAAGGGCAATTCATAGTGGGTGTGCGAGCTTCAAAGTATTATGTTTCCTATATTTCTAATTTATCTGTGCTCTCTTCAGACTCATTATCCGTTATTCTTCCAGCTTTAAACATCCAGTTACATCAGTTATCATATTATTATATTATTAAATTTTTTTACAAATGAATTTTGTGTTGCCTTGTAGTGCAAATTTACTAGCTCATTTGGAATTATTTTTAAGTCAACTGATCTGGCAAAAAAAAAAACAAGGTGTCTCCGTATCTTCAAAATAGCCATGTCTTGGAAGAGCGGTGGCTTCCTTTAATAATGGAGTCTGATTAAAAAGCTTTACTGTATGTCCAGTATGCAATTAAAATGGGACCTGTCGCAGATAGGAAAGTTATAACCACCTGTCTTTCCTGACTGTTGAGATGAATACTAATCACTAAGCCGTGCCTGAAGTTTTACGAGAGCAGAACTTTTGATTAAAATCTTCATCAGTCTGGATTCTACCTGTGTTTTGCACTCTCATCTGTTTTGTGATAAGCCAATCTGTTCTGTCAAGCCCCAACAATCTGAATCTTCCACTGAGGCAAAAGAAAGAGAATCACTGAGAAAATCCCATGCAGTGCTAATAGCTCAGCTGGATTTTGCCAGCCAAGCCAAGACTTTGTCTAGTAAACAAGCTTTAAAGAAGCTTTAATACATTTTCGTTTAATTGATGAAAAAACATTTTTTTTATGTCTTCTCACAGATATGGCTTCAGCTCATCACTTTCATCAGAGATGTGTTAAAAAACTGAGATCATCGACCACTTAGTTCGTAACAGCCAATTTGCCTTTAGGAGCTGATGACTTATTTAACAGTAATGGCAAATCACTTCTCTCACATTTTTTGTTCACTTCATTGGGTGTTGTGATATGGTCATAGGTTCAATCAGCTAAATTGCCAGCTAAATGCACTCAACATAAATGTAAATGATAAAATGTGAGTGGCAAGTTGATACTCCCTGCTCTGACCTTCCCTACAGTCTAAACACAACATGAGACTATATAAAAACAAGTGCGAGTGGGAATTGGACTACTTAGCAACATCACTGACAATGCAACTTAATTTTTAGCACTGTTTAGAGTGGAGAACGAATCTCAGTAGAGTGCACAAAGAAGCAAGATTAACATACAAGTGGAGCAAATTTGCAAACGAATGCTGTGCTTCAGTTTTTGAGCTTTTAGGAAAGACAGACAAAGCACACATATCTTTGGACAAGCAGCATATAGAGTAAAAATGCCAGGAGAAATAACATTAACTGAGCTTAGCCTACATTTGTTTTTGATATTGCTGAAGATAGACACACTTGTGATATGAGTCATTTTCTGAGTGCGTAATATTAGAGGAGCATTGGCACTTTGCTTGAAGTCACAGTAAACTGCCTGCAACAAGTAAGCCAAAATAGTAACTACCCATGAAATGATATTATTCTCATTCTCAGTTAACAGTAGACTTTATCGGTAAAGCAACTGCTATCAAAATGGAAAACTGATATTGATGTCATCCCCCATTGCAATGGCTCTGGAGAGCTTTGCCCTGCTCTATGGGATCCTACAGTATGTTATTACTGAGTGGAACTGTAGGACTAGAGCAGAACAAGAGGTCATACTGTAATAAGGCTCACTGGGGTTGTAATGCTGATGGAGGTAGCAGCGCTGGCTACTTCATACGCTTTGCAGTTGTTTCACAAATCTCCCAGCAACCACGTCATGCGGCGTCATAGAGGTGCAGTGGAGAATTGGCTGTACACAGATAACAAATAATGGCTAGCTTAGCAACCACGCAAGAAAAATAGAGATACCTGAAAAGATTGTTGTTCTGTAGGTGTGTTCACCTCGTGTTTAGTAATGTGGTTAGTGAACATAGAAATCTTCTGCACACATTTTTAATTCTTAGCAATGGGATTAGTAAAAGAGACTGGTTTGACAAAGTAGATTTGTTTCCAAATGTAGGTTACAGTCTTGTTTTAAGCCCCTTTGGTCCTTTGGTAAATTCACTATTATTTGTAGCTTGAGTCAGCTCAGTTTTTTTGCTTTGTTCACTAGCTAGCTAGGCCACATGCTAATTTTACAAAGCAACTGATGTTAATGTTAACATGGGACTACTATATACACTAACTCTAGCGTCTACTAGATATGCTAGCAATTCAGCAAATATGTTTACAAGACAGTGATAGTTAGCTAACAAGATAGCTACTATTAGCAAGCTAACAAGTGTGTTCCCTCCATTTTTCAACTCATCCAATGACATGCTGTCTCTGAGATGCAATTAACGCTTTAAAATAAAGTCTGTTACAAAACCATTTTTAATATATCACTATACGTGCTTAATTTGACATTTGCATGCACTTGTGTCAGCATAATTTATAAGCTACTTATGGATAGATAGCCTACTGTGCATCATTAACATAACAGACACAATACAATTGTTAACCTATGTTTGTACCCTAATCTAAATAGAATACTATTCATACTGTAGATGACAAACAAACAGGGACAAACAGATTTCAAATGCATTATGGATATTATTCATTGGCTTATTGTGTTGTTATAATGAAACAGCATTCTCCATTGGCATCTTGTGAGTCTCAATTCCCTCAGTCATTTTGTCGGCTCCAGTATCACTTGGAGCAGTGTCTGTAATACGGCTGCAAATGGAAATTTAAACAACCTGATGAAGACAGTTAAGGAGACGGGTCAGTAATTGACTATTTGGGTTCTCTGGAGTTGCTATGCCTTAAAAGCTAATAATAACTTCATAGACGGGAAAATCTCAGGTGATCAGCATCATAATCCACCATCCATCTTCTCAGATCATTTCGGCTTACTTGAAAGCAGTAAATATTCTAGTCAGGAAAGATTTAAGTAAAGTAACGGTCTCTTAGGTGGGCGCGCTGCATTTTGTGTTGCTGCTGTTCGCACCACAATTGACAGCCTAAGCCCAGTGAGGGACCCACTATTAATGGAGGCTTAGATTGTTCTTTTTAAGGGTCCCGCGGTTGACGGGTAACTAGTGATGAGCAAGATCTGCCCCAGAAATCATAGCACCGATGGGGGTGCGCTGCGAAGGGCCTTCCACTCATCAGACTGTCATCCTCTGCGAGATCACTGGGGATGCGGGGGGATGCGGGAGGGGAAGGAAGAAGGAGCGATGAATCTGAACCGAGAGAACGAGGTGTATCATGAGTCCCCCGAGAGGGAGGAAGGCATGGAGAGGAGAGGAGAGAAGAGAGAGCGAGCGCATGAATGTGCATGAAAGCGAGTCAGTCGACGGCAGCATTGACTAGAGAGGCTGTATCATGTCGTCGTGGCGTAGGAGGGCGAATGAGTGAGAGCAGCAGCATTTAAAGACCATGAGGGATGAGCGCTGAGTGGAATTTGTTTACTATCACTGGGCGAAGAAAAGACGGCCCATTTTGAGGAGCAAGCTTCCATTCTGCCTCGTAACCTTGAATATAAAAGGGGCAGGTTTTCAGAATAACATACATCCTCTACCTCATTTATCACAATGTGAGAACATAATCATATTTTACTCTGCTGTTATTATTTGCGGTCATGTGAAAGCAGCCAATTTGTACATGCTGGCCTTGTAAATTATTTTCAATGGCTCATACATGAAGTCAGGCGCAAACATATTCACAACCATGTACACATGCACACCCACACAGTTACTCCCACTCAGATCGACACAGAAGCACAAACACACACTCACACAAAGTAAACAAATAATACTGCTCTCTCTCAATATGCATTTAGTAAAGCAAACAGCTTCTAGGAATACCGGCCACGAAAATAAGTGAGAAGGAAGTAATGTGTTTTCAATCATTGCCGAGATCACGGTGTCACTGGGGAGCCGGGCCACTGCGCAAACACCCCGCTGTGCTCGCTTTCATTAATTTTCCATAAACCAAACTAATCTGCGCTTCATCCTACACTGTGCTTTAAGGGGATTTTTGGAGTCTTTTGTTTGAGAAGCAGATAATTCCTTATGAATCATAATTTCCCCACTTGCATTGTGGACAGATTGTGCAGCGTAGTATCAAGATCAGCTAAACACAAACATGTAATCTCACTTAATCGTTGTTGTAAGTGGGCCTTGATTCAGACCATGTCACAAACAGCTCAACAGAGAACTTTTCAGATGTAACTCACATTCCCACTAAGGTGAGTGGAAGTAACTAATTACTCCCATCACTCCCTTTTTTGTGTAATTGTACTTTTTTTGAGTCAGTAATTTTATGTTTTTGCTGACATTTTGTACTTAGCAACATTTGAAATCACATCCGGCACAAATTTTGTCAGCTCTCCACAAGCATCAAGAACTGGACAATTGTACTGTATATTGGCCACTTGTGGAGCCATTCACAGTGAACGGTCAGTCAGCAAAGAAGAGAAGAGCAATCTGGATTTACTTTGTTTGTGCTCTTTATTGTGTAACTTCCATTTTTTCCAATTTCTTTTCTCCAGAATCTAGTTTGAACTCTGTCCTCTCATCCTTTTAGAATTGCACGGGAAAGATCACATCTAACAATGTCCTATCTTCTATATTTGTATATTTTACTCTGAGTACATTTTAAATGAGCTGTTTTTTGCTTTTACCTATGTAAAATATCAGCAAAGAAACTTGAGTAGGAAATTCTAGTACTCCCTCCACCACTGATCTGCCATATGATTCCTCATGGTTGGTGGCTTTAGTCCACTGCAGTATTACTCACTACAAAATTCAATAGTAGTGGTTTATCATGCGGTTTGCTGAACCTTTGCCTGGTCACTGTGCTCCATAGAGGGATTAAACTTGATTGAAACAGTAGGAAACAGAGAAGTTGTAGTGAACTGACATGTTCTGCTTTCCTGCTCCTCCTTACTTGCAACCTGGCAATAGGGAATATCCAGTTTTCATATGAGAGTGAAAATCTGTTGAAGGATAGGGTTTTGTTTTTTTTAACACCTCTGTCTCCTTCTCTTCTTTTCTATAGGCTCGTTGTTTAGCTTGCTGAGTGTGAATGTGTGGCCTTGCGACTGTTCCAAGGGACCATATGGCACAATACCACACAATATAGGTAAGATCTCCCCTTTGCCCTCATGAATTTTTATATTCAGCAGTAATGGTTTGACACTGACACTCGCTGAAATCGCCTTTTGAAATCCTTTACCTTTGTTATCACAGTGCACAAACCAACTTCTGGCCTTGGCAAGACATTCACTGTTCCGAAGGTTTTTAATATGTAAATGACAGAAACCTGATGCGAGGATGAGAAACTTGAGTCTTTAACACTGGGAATCTGGAATTTCCCTCTCATGTTCTGTCCATCCTCCTCCTGGGAATGATGTTGGATACCTGTAAAATTAAATATACCGTACATCTGTGTAGTGTAATCCTAAATTATTAGTTATTTCTGAAAAAGAGAAGCAGAAACAAATGTTAAAAGCCACTTGTTGACTGTAATGTCAGCGACAATTTTATATGTTCTCTTTGGCATATTCCCTTACCATTGCAGAGACCATAAACAAATCAAGTAGGCTACTCCAGAAACTGAACTTCCCACACTTAATCAGCTTGCATATGAGGTCTCACATATTTATTATATCATATCACTGCACTCACAACATTTTCCCATGCTCTAGCATAGTTTGCACCTCACTATAGCTTTTGTATGCCTTCTTTGCTATTGTGAAAGTAATTAACTGTATTTAATGACACTGTAGCACTATTTACCACCTGGCAATGATAGAGACTTTCATTGTGGTGAGTAGGTGGAAGGCCTAGGTAGTGGCCTCCAGAATTAAGTTCATATTGAGAATAAGTTTAAGGGAAATATTTTGTGCTATCTTACAGATGGGTCCCCGTGGTAGTATAATTAGCCAGATATTTACAGATGGACCTAGCTTGCATTACAATAAACATGTGCCTTGTATAATTTAACAAAGTGATCAAAAGAATGCTTTCATGCTGTTGAAGCTTTGATGCTTTTTCACTACCGAGTTCCTGCATGGTGAAGGGCATAGAAGTGTGGGAAATAATGAAGATTTGCCAAGACACAGAGAATAAATGTGTTCTTTACAAGTCTTTTGTAGATAAAACAGCATATGTATATATACTATATATATATATATATATATATATATATATATATATACATATATCTTTGTGGCATATTTATACCAGTTTAATGTGTCTTGGCATTACTCTGCGTGAACCGATACATTTCATCTCTTAGTGAGGGAGTGGCACTTTAGCTGGGCCAACCATTGGGATGCTGATTCTGACTGTCTGCCAGTCCAAAGTCTCTAGCTTAGGGCATACTTGGAGAGAGTGAACTGCTCTGCCTGGCTAGTTTTGATACCCAGATGCAGAGGAAAACCTAAATGTTAATAATGAGAGAGAAGTAATGAAGAACCTGATAGGCTTGAGATGTTCAGCTGATGTACAGTAAGTGGTTTTGGGGTATTCTGTGGACCATGCATGGTCCCGCATGCAGGACCGTCATTACAAACACATTTCTCAGCCAAGCTTTGTTCAAACCCACAAAACTTTATTTTGTGGGTTTGAATTGTATTTTGAATTCTAGTGAAGATCCCAAGGTTTCCAAAGATACCAAATATGTCATGCTGAATGACAGGGAAATGTGTAGAAAATAATGCACAAGACATCTAGATATTTTCTAGGTGCAGCCATAAAAAAATGGTGCCTTGGGTTGAATATCTCACTCAATATAAGCAGCTATAGCTTCAGTGAGGCGTTGGAACGAGTAGATACAGATATGTATGTGACATCGTCATACAGTATGGAAACAATTTATTTTCTAACTTTGAAGCTACTTAAGATTTATGGGGAAACTCAGGGTGCAAGGGGTTAAAGGTAATGTGTTTGTCTGAGTACATCAGTATAATATGTAGCAGTTAAATATAGAATGATATTGCAAGAATGAAAGCGTTGTTTATGACCTGAAGTAGCTGTGTGGCTTTGCATTGATTTATTCATTCACATTATGATCATGCTTCAGTAGAAGGCTGAACTTGAGGCAGAGAACCTGAAGCTCTGTGAGCTTTCAACCACGCCGCGTTAGACGTTGATTTATTTTTAGAGCGCCATGAAAGAGACCGTGATTAATTGTTTTTGACCTAACGAGATCCGACAAGCTCAATCTCAATAAAGCACAACAAGTCGCTTACTTCTTTCGAATATCTCGGGAAAACCATTGTGCATTGTTTCAATTAGTTCCCCCTTTCATCCTTTGATTCTGCGAGTGTGATATCTTAATGAATGCACTTCGCACATAGATGTTAACTTTCAAATTAACGGACACGCATTGTGTTATCTAACCAGTGGCAGGAAGCAAGCACATGTACAGTTTTCCTTTACTTCGTTGTGTTTGATTTGTTTGGTTCACGCACCCCAATTACAAGCAAACCATACGGACTCACAAGTAGCTTGTTAATTGGAGGACAGTTTGAATAACCTGCTCCAAACATGCTCGGAGTGAATGTTCCCTCAGTGTTTTATGTTAACGGAGTTTTCCGGTCTAGCTGCCACATGCATGGGGAGAGAGGCAGGTGTGGTGAAAGGAGGGGAGGTGCGGGCTGATCAGGAAATGGTGTAGGGAAATCTAATTTATTTTTCATACGCTTCTGAGATGGAATGTCATATATCATGCTATGCAGCAATTCTGTGCCAGTCGCGGGCTCACAAAAGATGAAAGAATAGTGATCAAAGATACGGGGAGGAAAGTCAGCCGGTGGAGTTGCAATGGGATCCGCTTCCTCTGAGAACAATATAGACCGTGTTGAAGTAGTCATCCAGTATACTGTCACTGTTGGTTGTCTGCTTAGGACAACTCACAGCAAGCATCTGAGAGAGGAGGCAATAGGACTGAATCAGATATACTCTGCCACAAACAAATATAGATTTCTCATAGAAAATTATATTTAGGGGGCATTCTGTTGGAATAGTGCTAATGTATTTTACATCTTCTGCCACACCACCATGTTCATTGATTTGTCCTAGATACATAGAGGCCAAACTAAGCCTAGCTGACCTTCAAAGTTCAAGCTAGCCATACTAGCTTATAGCTATCTAGGTAAGTTAGCTATCCAGCCTGCTGGCCTTCCAAGATTACGAATGCCATGGTCATGAATGAATGAAAAACAGGTCATTGCCATTCATATTTTCCAGTTATATTCTGAGTTCCTTTGCTATTCAAATTTGCCAGTTAGCAAAGATAATGTTAGCTAATTCAGCCAGTTAGCTGACAGACCTTCTTTAGTGAGTGTTACTGTTGAAAAGGGCATCTTTAGGGTGCTTTTGGGTTCTTGGGGTAGACCATGGCCCCTAAACAGTTTTAGAATGTCATACACAACACCTACTTGTTTTTTTTTTTTACGTCTGTTTATTGGTATTTTAGTTAACAAACAAACAGTAATGAGTAAACAGTTTTTATACTTGCGGGGATGTGCCCTGGGGATGGGGGGCTGCTGGGTGGCCGGTTGGAGAGACGAGCGATAAACCATCTGATCCCCGTCCCTCCAACTATGCCGCACAGGGTTTCTCATCAGTCCGAGCACTACCCATGTATTGTTTTTGTTTGACTATTGATGTGTCTTATAATCCCATATGGGATGGGCCACAAAGTGACATGACACGAAAATAAAATATTCATTCATTCATTCATTCATTCATTCATTCATTCATTCAGTCATTCATTCATTCATTCATTCACTCATTCGTAAGCAGTGTACAAATTATATAAAATATTACAAAAACAGTACAGAATTTGCATACACAGACCCACATAAAAAAATAAGACACGTACAGAACATGTGCAGTAGTATAAATATCAATCAAGGTACCAAGATGCTTTACATGGTGATTATTGACATCTTACATTAGGTATAACCTAGTTATTGTAGCAAAGAGTTAAGAGGATGTTTATTCCCTAGCCTCTACATAATCAATGAAGAATTGCCAAGTCTTATGGAACTTCTCAATGGAACCTCGTAGTGAGTGAGTCTGAGTTTTTCCAGTTTAAGGTGTTGCATAACATCTTTGATCAACATAGTGTAAGTGGGAGGCTGTGCCTGTTTCCAGTTCAATAGAATTAATCTGCGTGCTAAAAGGGTTATGAACCTTGCCACAGTGGAAGTGAGTCCTCTAAGATGACTGTCCTCCCCCAGTACCCCAAATACAGTCAACACTGGGTCAGGTTCTACCATGTGTCCCAGGATATCAGACAGAGTTTTAAATATAGAGTTCCAAAAATTGGATAATTTTGGGCATAGCCAGAACATGTGCCCCAACTAGGCAGGAAATACCCCACAACGGTCACACAAAGGATCTATATCAGGATACATTTTAGAAAGCTTGACCTTTGAAAGATGGAACAACACCTACTTGTTAACTCTTCTCTCATGAAAACCTGGAGAGGTTAGTGGAAAAGGATGCTTTTTTTCTTCTGCTTTTCTTCTTTTCTTTACCATATTAGAGCTGGTAGACTCTGACAACACTCTCACAACCTGGGTGCTATGAGAAATCGGAAGAGAGGGCAGTTTCTAGTTTATGCTACAAGAGACAGTGTGGAGACAGTGGAGACAATCTCATTTACATTCCATCAGCCAAACTCTGTCTCCTCGATCTGTCACAGTTGCAAACCAAACGATCGTTCAGGCATTATTGTCGATCTTGTTGTCGCTGCTGTTGTTTTTTCCATTAATCACTAAACCACAGATGCTTTTGAGATACACCATAAGTTTTCAAAGCCATAAAGACACCATGCAGTTGGCTCTGAATGTTAATAGACAGCTATCATCATTGTTTTTTTTTACGCCTCCCTGGTGTACTTCAATTGTTCTACTACATGAGCTTTTCTATTTTCTCCTATAAAGAAGTTTCTGTTAAAGGATCATACCCATGCTCATTAGCATGGGTATGACGACCCTCCACAGTTTCACAGCTCCTACGAAGGGATCACACAGAGAGCATATATTGTTAGCTCAAACACGATATGGAGCGCTGCTTGAGAAGACAAACGTTTTGGGCAGAAAGTTCAGCGATCATGCTTGTGAAGACACAGAACAAGCCGGAGCTTTTCCTTTCAATTACCACCTGATTTATTTCTTCATTTACCCAAGCTGGCGTTGCTTGTCTACACCAATACGGCCCATTTCCAACCGTCCCTTTTCCTGCTATAAGGTTTGAGCTTCTCTGCTGTCTTATTAAAGATCAACCCGTTATCTATATCAGGCTCAGAGCCTCTTTCCACTTCACTGACCCCCTTGGAAAACGCTTCATCTGTAACATGGGCATGGTTATGGTTTCCAGAGGAGATCCCGAGCTGCAGATGGAGGCATGCAGTATACACACTGTAACAAACGTTCTTCTTAGCGAGTCATTTGGCCTTATATTCAGTCTTAAAAAATGAAATGGAAAAAAATCCGCCAGTGGGTGAGAGTCATTATCTTGAAACAAGGCAGACTAAGGCAGATCACCCCGCTAGGATTAAGAAAATGAATGAGAAGTCGATTTGCATGGGAAGCAAGTGGAAGTATCTTACCCCATTGGCAGATTAAACGACTTGTTAAGATGGATATATTTTGCAGCGCACTGTACAATTGTAGATCTAATCATCAGGGTGCAACACTCAGCAAACCCACACAACACTTGTCATTCGCTTGAAGAAAATGAATAAAAATTCATTAGGGAAAACTGGGGGTGGTTGTAACACTTTATTTATTTATTTATTTTTTCTCATTACTCTACGTTAATTTGAGCTGTAGCCTTCAAAATTACCCACATCTCTGTGCTGCAAAATGAAATGATTTCAGTCTCTACAAAAACAGAGACAACATAATGAGCTCAAAGATACATTTTTGGATTGTCTGCTCCACAATCTGGGTCAGCTAGAACACTGGTCAGGGTTATTTTAACAAGTTGAGACCAGGTAATGTGACAAGTAATTCTGATGTCATTCCATTAATGCAGATAAATATAGTTACATTGTAGTGGATAATTCATAGTATTTCAGTCTGTGTTTTAAGATTATATTGGTTGGCGTTTCTGCTTTATTGGATAGTCTATAGAGAGAGAAAAGAAAGATGGGAGAAAGAGAGGGGGAGGGTGGCACTTGTGTGGAATAGAATAATAAAAAGCCTTTATTAGACAGCCTAGAATATTAAAAACAACACCTAAGCATATCGGCAATCTTGTGATGAAGGCAGATTGCCAATAGGTGCTGTTTTTAATGTTCTAGCCCATCTAATAAAGGCACTGTATTATTCAAATGTGCTGCAACTTGGGCTTTTTATGCTACATATATCATCAGAGGTCATAATTCCTTCTTTTTTTTTTCTTAACTAAAGCAGTGTACTTGATCCAGAGCTGGATCCAGGAAACCCCACACCTGGTCTTGCATGTAAAAATGCATGTAATTATGCTAATTCTAAATGTAATTACCCAATTCTAGTTCAGTCCTAGCCTGGGGAAACCAGGGAATTGTTAAAACTAAGCCCATGTTACAATCATGCTGCTCCCACACGACTCATCAATCAACCTGTTGTGGGATGGGGAGAGTGCTGAGGACAGGATCCAGGTGTTTTGTAAACACTCCCACGTGATTTTGTTTGTTTGATTTTACATTTTTGTTGTTTTTGTTCAGTTTTCTCTGACATGAAGTACTTCTGAATAGATTTGCACCAGACAACATAATATTTCCATCCATTATGTAAATTGGTCAAAAATCTCCCCAAATTGAATTTCTTTCAGCCCAGCAGGGGTCATCCAGCTAGTGTGTGTGTGTGTGTGTGTGTGTGTGTATGTGTGTGTGTGTGTGTGTGTGTGTGTGTGTGTGTGTTTTTGGGGGCGGGGGGCTGATCTTAGTGCATGCGCCCATCACGTCTTCTTAATGGACCGATGACAGGTTATTTCCATAAACACAGATGAACACTGATGTTACAGCATTCAATTAGAACAGCAACAAAAATGATCTAATTTCTTAGCATCACTTAATTGCGCATTAACTTGGGATTGCTTTGTGTTTTTGTTATAATGATTTCACATGATAGTTAATCACGTTAACAGTCCACAATCCAGCCCCAGATGAGATTCCTCCTCAATAGACCCCATCAGCTTATATGAAACATTGCAAACTAGGCCACCTCTGATGTTTTGCCGTGTTGCACACAATGCAAAATTCCTTGGGAAGGGAAGCATTGATCTGTGCTAAAGCGGCGTAAGTTTTATATCCCCACCCAATTCAGTGTGACAAAACCACTGGAGCCGAACTAATGCTGTTAAAATGCTGCACCGGCTGCCATGTGTTTTTGTCTGATGCTTTGTTCGCTCGCTGACAACTTGCAGTGTACAGAAAAAGTAACGGCACGCAGAGCCGAGTCAAAAAGCAGAAGAACTCAACCTTGCCAAGAAAGAGCTCGGCTTGCCTTTGTGTGACGCCATACCCATTCTTCAAATTTCACCCACAGGTAGAAATCTGTCTTTCTCCAAAGCCTGTCTGTCTTTTTTTCCACATTCTTCCTCCCTTGATTGGCTGTTTCACTTTCATTTCAGCATCAAAGGTAACGCTTTTGTTGGTGGATGATAATCCTTCGGTCCAGCGCATGACATTGCATGTGATTGCATCATGACATCAACATCATTTTCACGCTTTGGAACATGTTTTGAGGGGGATTCAGAAGGGCAAGGTCCTCTGATATCCTCTAATATCTACTTCAAAAGGGTCAGCTGTGTCGTAAGCCTGTCATGGTATTGATTATTAGAGTATGTAAGAGAATCAAATGGCATGAATGTGGGTACAATATGGCTTAGACCTTAATCCACTCAACCTATAAGACAAGCTACACATCTTACTTGGCACTGTAATTACCTCAAAGAGTTTAAACAAGCTTTTCGAATTACAAGTGAGAACACCTCAGCTCAAACTAGGATATTTTACTCCTCTTTGGTGGAAACATTTCAAGGTATGGGATTTCTTTAAGTACACATGACCAGCATCAGTCTCTCTCTCGCAGATGTCCTACTGGGTTCCTAGCTTGTCAAAGGAGCCAGTGAGCAGCCAACAAGAATCGATAGATGGATTTCAGCAGCCAGTGGCCCCACCGGGCCGAGTTTGAAAGTACACACACCCCTCCCACGCACTCCCTGGCTGTAATGTTTCAATCAATGAACAGCAGTGACCGGGTTTCTGCTGTCAGTACGAGCATCCGCATGACCACAAAGCCTATCAAGTTGCTGCGAACACAGTGCACCTTGCGCCAGTGATCCTAAAATACTATTTCATTACGCTAACCAGCAAGTATGAGCAAAATGATCTAACGTTCACTGTTCCACTGTGTTTACTGTGACTAGTGCATGCACAGTGAATGCTGCTGATATCAATATCACTGATATATGAAACTGAAAGAATGGAATGTATTTAAACAAAACTAATATAGAAATTCTTAATATGGTGAATGAAAAGGTTTAAACTCTAAAAAAAAACTTAAAATATGAAATAGGATGTATTTAAGGGCATCAATGTATCATCATGCAATGTAATAATTGCCAGAGGCTGGGATGCAACTGTTTAGGCAAGGGCAAATCTTTGCTTTATAGCATTGTTACAATCTTAAGACCAAAATTTAGAATCAATACACTGATAAATACTATGAACAACCATGTATTCTTCTGTGCCTGCTGCTCATTTTTGAGTGATTTTTTTATCAGGACACTGCTTGGCTTTGTCAAAAAGGTACAACTTAATTTGAACTCACGTACTTTAACTAAAAATAAATATACCTGATTTTAATTTACTTTTGGTAAATTAAACTGAAATTCAAATCAGAATAAAAAAAGAAAAAAAAACACCAGTCTCAACAATATTTAACACCCTGGTCAAAGTGTTTATAAATGTTTAAATGAATGCGTCATTTACATATGGGGTAATACATTTCAATGTAAAACTGAACATTTGGATGAATTATTCTGTATCCCATCATCTTAAGAACTTGGGGTAAAACAGATGGCACAGAAGCTAGAGTGCTAAGTGGCAGACAGCACAGAGGGTGATTAGCTTGAAGCAGAACAACAACAATGCAGTCACCAAATAGTTGGCTAACCCTATACGGCATTGCCTGCCATTTGGTTAGTGCTTGTGTCAGGCTGATGGTTACAATCATTAACATCATCAACATTATGCATTATTGATTTTAGCAGAACTGATACTTGTTACACAAATTTTTAGCCACTTCTGCCTCGAGGGACTTTATTTCTTTTTCATTTGATTTTTCAGCCCCACCTTTGGCTTTTTTGGTCTGTTGCTTTTCCATGTTCATGTTGTCGAGTAGCCTCAGTTGCGATTACTACACAACACCGTCTGTCACTGTCAGCTCGGTGTATGAAAGGTACAGTGTATCAAAGTGCAGTTGGCGCTTGGAGAAAAGTGGACCAGTGTGCCGTGAATTCTTCTATTGGTCTTGCTTGGCTCAGCACCGGCCCGCAGGCAGACCGGGGAAAACCCGGGAAACGGCTGGGAAAACACAGTGGGAACACTCACGAGTCCTCCAGCCGGTCTGTCTATTCTGTTCTCCGGCATCAGTGTGTGATGGATGCCCATGGAGATCTGAGGGAGGCGAGACTGTACCGCCGCGGTGATGCTACAGTACGAGGCTCGAGTTGCCGCAACATGCGCTGAAGAGGCTCCCGAAGGATCAGAAATTACCGGCTGTATTTTCTTTTTGGGTTTTTTTCTCTGCGAAGGGGAAATCTTTTCTTGTCTTCGGGCCAGTTGTATGACACGCAGAAAGACAGCAGGGAAAGGAACTGGAGCTTCTCGAGCATCTGGTCTGTGAAAGGAACGTCTACTGTACAGAATATGCAACAAAGTGCATCTCACATCAAAGGGAACATTCATTACCTCCAAATCCAACTGGTTCCTGCTTTAATCAGAGATCAATTGACTCCTCCTTTTTTTTTTTTGCTATCATCAATGTTTATGAAACTAATTAACAGGAAGCCTTATCACTTATTGAAATCAAATGACATACACACATACATAAGAGTTAATCCTATTAGTGTAGCCGTAACATCTGCTGGATGAATCAGAGCAGATCATTTGATTCGACTGTCCGCGGGCAGCTCAGTGTCGCACAAATTTGAAATTCTCCTCGAAAGCTGACTACGTTCTGTCTGTAAGGGAAGCCTCGCATCTGAGATGACAAAAAAAAAAAAAGCTGAATGACAGCACCCTGATTTGTTTTGCGCCCCTGGGTCCGTATCTCTGTCCTGGACATATCTCTCTTCAATGACCTGGGCTTCTACCTTGACTGTCAGCCATTTTGCGGACGTGAGCAGGCATACAGGGGGCCCAATTTCAAAGCTGCTTGTCTCTCACTTGGGAAGCTTAAGCTCTTTAACACCTGCAATATGAATTATATAACAGTCCCCATATGGACAGGCAGAGTCTTCTGCGTACACACACACACACACGTCTTGCTTGCATAAGTGCTCGCACAGTGCAAGTGGAGAACCATTCATCTACTGTTGTATCTGACACAGCCTCTGTTTGCTGCCTCTCTCTCTCTCTGTTTGTGATGAGCAGACCTGGGTCAAATTGTATTTTGCAAACAATTCTGGGTGTTTGTTTTATTCTACTTGGAGTGGCAGATGGGTGGGGTTTGCTGCCTCAGGGCATTTCATATAGTGTTGGGTAGGTTTTGAATTGCGGGCTTATTAAATCGACTTTCAAAACACTTTTTGTGCGATTGTCTAAACATTTCAGCACTACTTTTGTTTCTATGGCAAAACCCACTCATCTGGTACTCCAACCTGGTTAAAACAAATTATTTGGAAATGCTATTTGATCCATATCTGGAGATTAAAAGAGGACTTTCAGCTTGAATTGTTATTCTCTCTGGTTTTATGTGATCTCAGTCTCTCAAGGACGATATCCTGATGGCTCAACCAGTTAGTGTGAATTGTACCATGTGCATGTACATTTAGCGGTTTCTATGCTATCATGTTTTTCTCTTCCATTTCCGTTTTCCATTTCTTGTCACTCTTTCATCTATTCAGTCACCTTGAACGAATAGGAATAATCAAATCATTTGAAAGGATTCGACCTCTCAAAACAAAAAAATATATACTGCCGCTCTTCCCTTTTTCCACTGTCCATGCTACAATAATGTTCTTATACAGCGGCTGTCTCGATGGCTCTTAGTCTGTCCCCGTCGCTCTCACTCTCTCTTCCTCTCTTCCTCTCAAACGTTGCGCTCACACACTCCAGTCGCTCTCATGGTGTTTGTTTGGGGGACGACTGGCACCGGTAATCAGCTTTCACTGGCAGCTTGAAAAAGAAGTTAAGGCAGCGAGCAGCTGCCAGCCGCCACGTGTGTGTGTGTGTTTGTGTGTTTGTGAGCGTGAGTGTGAGCGTTCACTGTTTGTGTGCATGTCTGTCAAGTGTGTGTACATGTGCATGTCATCACTTAGATGCTTGTCTTTAAGCATAGCACATAAGAAAGTGAAACAAAATTGAATTTCTGGGCTGTCAACCAGTTCACTTTCAGCAGCCTGTCAAAATATAATCTCAGACGGCTTGATCAGACAGTGTATCTCACTCGGGTAAAAGGTTTTCTGCCTTTCCCCGTGTAAAATAGATAAAGCATACACCCACGGTGAAAGACAGCCTGTAGGCTCTTGCATACAGTGTGCATGAGTGGCTTTGCCTCTGGGCCTGCGCTGTACATTGGAGCTGTAACAAGGGTGATGGATGGAGCCTGTTACTCACAACTGATTTGCATCATCTTCACCGTTGCCACAAAGCTGCCATGAGGATCATCGTACACCAAACGGCTCACATTCTGTCAAAACCCAACTAAAGTTGTTTCTTCTTTTCCTCTGTCTTTAGCCTCTCGGGCACAGAGGGGGGGAGGGGAAGAGATTCGGTCTTTGACGCTACCGATCCACTTCTCCTAGCCTCCTACTGCTCCAATCGACCCTCCTCCGCACGGTGATCCACTTTTCCCTCCCGAATGATCCCAGGCTATACGTCTCTCTTTTTTTCCCTCCTCTCTCTCTCTCTCTCTGTCTTTCTCTGTCTCTCTCTCCCCAATGCGAGATGGCTCTGTGTTGCGCTGCACCTTCAGGCTGTGCGTGGGATGGTGTTGTGGGCTGGCATCTGGCAGCCTCTGATAAGACAGCGAATGAGCTGGTGCTATTCCTTCTGAGACTTTTTTTTTTTTTTTTTTTTTTTTTTTGGAGCTGGGTCGTCCGGGGAGACCGCCGGGCAGCATTTTTTTTTTTTTTTTTTTTTTACCATGTCAGAAGGACCTTGTTCGGAAACAGTACTACACAATGAGCTTAGACCAGAATGGGAAGTTAAAGCGGTGACCATATGTGCCCTCCGGTCTTTTAGAGTTGCCTCATTAATTTTACTCGGGCGATGATTTCCTTGCACGCTGCTCCAAATCTTAGAGAATGGCCCATTTATTCATCAGATAATTCCTGTTTTGAAGAAGGGGGAAAAAATCTCAGAGGTGAAAACAATACGTGGCAAAACTTTAGCATCGCAAAGACGTGAACACAAGTTTCAATTTTGAATTTTGGAGCCCCTCGGAGAGCGGAGATCTCCCTGATACTGCCGCAGCCTGTGGCAACTCTTGTCTCGCTGGAACACGCTCCGGGCAAAGGCTGGCCAGATGCTTCCTTCACACACAGATTGCGAATAGATTATCTGAGCCACAGGCCATGTACTGCGACTTATCGGGCTCAAAAATCTCTTTCCAGGAACTTTTGGAATTAATTGCCATCCTCTCAGTGGATAAATACTGCAACGTCTCTGTTTCACTTTGACTCCTAGGCTCGCTGTGTTGAATAGCGCCTGTTCTTCATGGAAGTATTTCCCTTGTTACACTTTCTCTGAGCCTAATTTTGTGTCTGACCGGGGGGACAGGGACTAACGTTATTAGTCATTCAGCAATTAATTCCAAATGTGACTCCGGGGAAAGTGCCAGACATACCTAATTGCTAGTAATCATCTCCGTGTCGGGCCTCACATTCCCATGTTCACATGGGAATGTGAGGCATCGCGGGCCACAGATAGCTGTCTGTGGCTTTGCTAGCAACGGTGACGGAGGAGAGGGATCGCCTCCAACCTGTGGCTCACTACCTGCTGTACAGGCCTTTGCCGAGAGATGTGACATCCCGAAATATTTGCTGTTGCATGAATAGATATTATCAAATGGTAATGGGATGCAGAACAATCCTTGACACCGCTGACCAGAGTATGGAACGTGTAGAAGAGAATGAACGTCTTTAGGTGATTATCAAATCCAGGAATGCCAAGTTGATCCTGCACTACAGACTATAGTGTTGTTTAGAGGTGATATGTCTTTCAGCAATGAAACTTGGGGTTTCCCATTCATTCTCATCGGCCAAGTCACCATCTGATGCGTCCACACTTGGCAAGTAAACGTTGTTGGTGTTCTTTTGTTTTGGAATCATAATTTGGTTGTTAGATATTATGTCAAATGCATCACACAAGAAGCACTATATAAATGAAATTGAACTTGAACATACAAGAACTCATATTGAGAAAGACCCAGTTTTGGTCTTTGGTGAGTTTCCTCAGTGTCTCAGCATTTGACATTTTCCTGATTGGAAAAATCAGACTTGTTTGGTTAATTTGGCAATGGGTTGTCCATTGCAAATATGAACATACATTCAGAGGTGCTCGTATGCATGCAGCCCTGTGTGCACACATGCACGTACAAACACACACAGACACGCACACACACATGATTCTGTCCTCAGTGTCTCACCCGTTGCTCCATCTCACGCTTCAAAGGTTCAGAGGTTCGGGCTGAAAGTTCAGTGGTCTGGAGTGATGCAATGTGCCGGGTGCAGGGAGCCAACCAAATATTAAATGAATAAGAGACACACGAGTGAGACGGTTTGAGAGGATAAAGGGACCAAAAGAACCAGGCGTGGGCACTGAGTTGTCAATTACCCATTCGAGTCAGTCAAATATAGCTTGGAACCTGTGACTTGGGGAGGGGTGGGTGGGTGGATGTTGTTATGTGATGGCTACAGGAGCATATATCTGCCACTGGAACTATGAGGCCAGTTTTAAACTCGGTTTGTGTGGGAGCTGTCTGGTAAATCCAGAAATGGCATGGGAAAACTGTATAGTTTTATAGCTGAGTCATACAAAAGCTTTTACTCTATGCAGGCTGCATATCTCTATGTCTAGAGCCACTCTTTTAGCGCAGTTATGGGCCAAACTTATCAGTATTATTTAGTGATAGTGTCATCATTGACTCCTACAGTTCAGATTAGTTTTTCATCCTCTCCTGTCTAATTTGTTCCTACTCCCAGGTTGCTCCTATTTTGTACAAGACTGATAAATCTCTCTCCTCGTCCAAACCTCCTTATTGTCCCGTCCATTCAGGTTCGTCTGCTCATTAATAGTCTGGTTGTGAAAGCTCGGGACTTTTTGCCAGTACCGTAACAAATGCTGTTTTCACACTGTGGTGGAGCTGTGTGATTCTGAGCCCAGAAACATGCTGTAAAAGTGGAATAAGCGGTGATGCAGAAGCAGATAGGTTCAGTGGATGATAACAAAACTACATATTCAGCAGGTCTTCTTCCCACATCCCTGGTCTGATTCTTTAGTATCAATAGCAATCTGCCAGTAGTGGGTTTGAGCAACCGGCTGATAATAACAAAACTGTAGGCACTACAGGCCCTATGGGTTATTTGATTTATTTTGATTAGACTATCCACTGCCTGCTTTCAATGACAAGTGTTGACAGCCATTTTGTTGCTGCGGCGCCGATAACCACATGCTGCAATTTGATCGCAGTAGACAACTGTTTACGCCTGTGCTGTGCAGACATAGAGTGTGATGAATCGATTCGATTAACTAAATCATGCAAAAACTCGTTCCGTGTATATAATTGCCAATGACCGACCCTGTTTTCAAATCTCAGTTCCCAGTTAAGTGCATTGCCAAGGAAACTGTGCAACATTCAAGCTCCAGATGGTTTCAGCTACCTACATCACTGTAACTATATAACTAGAAAAATAAAATCCTGTCAAAGCATGATCGCGGTCTCCAAATGCATGCAACCTGCTGTACTTAGATGATTCACATGTGCTGTTGAATATGAATCACGGCTGGTATCAAGCGCTCCAGACTACCAGTGCGCATCTACAATCACTTATGTGTCTTAAGTCATCGTGAATGGGATGATGAAGGCGGCCCTCTGGCTCCTGTGCCAGCGCATCTGTCACCTTAGGTTTTTGCCAACCCACGTATGTTAATTTCTCTTGTAAATTAATCCGTTTAACAAATGTAGTTTTCTTTGTCTGAAGAGCGTTCACCACCGAGCGGCAGCTGTCCCCAGGTCAGTTTCACTCTGAGGACGCTTCATAAAACGTGGCCCTGAAACATTGTTAGCATTTCATTTAACCAGGAAATTGATAAATGTTGTTGGAGAGGGGTGAAGGGACGGGGTGCATTCAGGGACGTAACAGCCACAGCGAGCTTGTGCCTAGATGCTATACCAGGCAAAACGACATAAGAGATAAACAGACACAACGCAAACTGAGGTTAATTAACTAGGCAGCGGTAAAAAATTAAACAAAAAAAAGAGCAATTTCATTTTTACCTTCTGGCCCCAGGCAGCCTAAATTAATTTGATCCTGTTGTGTGCTGTTGAGACCAACCCCACCCCACCCCACCGCACCCCCCCTGTGCTGGCATTCATTATTGTGCGAGGGGGGCTTTCATCAAATACCAACGAGGTGGTCAGATTAATCACAGCGCGTGTGTTTGGGGTGGGGGGTGTTACAGGCATGTAGGTGATTAGCACAAGAAGCTATAGAGGGAGCGTGTTCTTAATAAATCTGACCTTCCCCACCGTGGCGGCTCGTTAAAGCGTCAGCTGTCTCGTCCGATGAATGGAAACATTTGAGAAAAACAATGAAGTGTTGATCAGTTGTTCGCGCATAAATCCTTCTTATTCCCTCTCCTGCCCAGCAAACAGTTTGATGTTGAATACATGTTGATACTACAGCCTGCAGCAACAACATTGGAAAATACTGTGTAAATGAAGCGCCAATATGAAAGTCCGTCCATCAGTACCTGAATATCTTTGATATTAGTTCAAAACAGTTTCCAAAGATGTTTCAATATGAATCTTTACCAATAACATCACATTATGGAAATATTCTACTTCATCACTACCCAGCAAGCAATTCATGAATTGCTTGCTGGGTAGTGCCAGTATAGGAACCACTATTTAACAGACAAAAAGAAACTTTGTGCAGTTTGCTATTCTAACTGGAAATACAGTATATTACTGCCATTAACTTGGAGAACAGATTACCTGAGCCTGTTGAACCTAATCTTCCTCAATTTCCTTGACAATGACTTGTCAGATTGACGGAAGCACTGCATTTAATCGCCTCTCAGAAAAGGCACCAGAAAGACCAGCTCACAGGCTGATGTAATCCTCAGTAGCTGCCTCTCGCTGCTGTAGAAAGGCAGACCTATTCAGGTATTCTCTTCTCATCCGGCAGACACAGAGGATTTGGTACAATGTGCATGTGGGAATATTTGATTGAACAGAAAGATTACTTTGGTTATCGTCTAGAGAAGCGTCAGGTTTCAGTCACAATGTGCTGCTACCCATTTTCCATTCTGATAATCTCCATCTTTTGCCAGAGATTTTCCATGTCAGCAGAGGAACTGTTTCTGCTCATGTACCCTGGGTGCAATTTTCCACTTACAGTCATTTTCAAATGTAATTGTAGGTGATTGTAGGTGAATCATGTGAAAGAAAAAAACAATGTAAATATCAGTTTAAAGCTGCACTAGGCAACTTTGCACATTGGCAGCTCCAAATGGTAGTGAGAGGAAACTGTTTGTAAAATTTGAACTTCAATCCCCGGAAAACATGATGTCAGTAAACTGCACACAGCACACTGATGTTTACCAACCTGGCTGCTCTGTGATGCTTTATACCAAAGGAAACCAAAGGGACAAGAGAGACTAAAGATCTAGCATTGCTTTCTCTGGACAGAACACTCCATACCTGAAACCAGAATTACATTTGGGCAAATCTGCAGGGTCTCAATTAGTGAGAATGGGACACTCTTCTCTGTTGCAGCTCTACTTTCTGCTTTAGGCTGATAAGACTGGTGTATTTTTACATAAAAATCTTGCCTAGAGCAGCTTTAAGAATAATACTGTATGCAATCCCACCATCTCTTTATCAAGACAAAGGTAGTAGAGAGACATTGCAAGACACAGGGTGAGGGGTAAAGGACACGCTGGTGCAGAATGCTCACCGGTCTTCTGCACGTGCGTTTACACCAGTGGTTCTCAATCCTGGTCCTTGGGACCCAGACTACTGCTGGTTTTCTATCCTACCAGGTAGTTAATTGCAGTTAATTGTATTCACCTGGCATCCCAGGTGTAATATAGTCTCTGATTAGATGGCTAGGATGAAAACCAGCAGGACTCACGGTCCTGAGGACCGGTATTGAAAACCACTGGTTTACACACATTAATGACTTGGACTGACTGACGGCTGCTATTGATTGGACGGTGCCCAGGGAGGAAGGAGTCATTAGAAGAGCCCTCCCCCTCTCCCTCGGGGCCTGCAGTACCTGCACTTGAGTTTTTGTCTAGCAGATGGCAACACAGCTGTGCAGGAATGCTCATCTGAAGGTTACCCTTGTATAACAAAGTCCTTCTCTCCAAATACACCTTGTTTCTGGCAAACTCTTATTGTCTCACTGCTGCGACTACTTCTCCCTGTCTCTCTCTCTCTCCCTCTCTCTCTTTCTGTCACTCACTCTCCTGCCTCCTCTCTTTTTCTCTGTATCTCTCCACTGTTAATTGTGTTAATGGTTAATGGTATTAATGGTGTGATGTAATTCCATATCGTAAACCTTTTAAACAAAGTAACACCTTTTTCTACTCGTGATTTTTTTTTTCTCTACAAGGTACCCATTAGTAGTCTGTTAATGACTATAATGTGTACAATATGTTAAAAAATAGCCCGGGCTTCACTTAAATATATGCATGGCACTTAAGTACACACTGAATGGATTGGGCATTCTGTGCAATTATAAGCCTCATGCAATGAGTGCAAAGAGCTGGGCTGAAAAAAAAAAGAAAAAATATGAACTTGACCTGTAATCTGCCTTTAGTGCACCCTTTAATGAAGTGCATTAGATGCTATGAAACCCACAGTTCTTCATAGCTAATAACCAAGGATCAAAGACCCACAGGCCTGTTACATTTCACACATTGTTATCCTCTTGGGATGAGACACAGCGTCTGCATGTGCAGGAGAGAGGAAAAAGCTTGACGTTCCATTTTGCTGAGTACTTTAAAGTAACAATCTGCATTTTTTTCATAGAAATAAATATCCATTTTGCTACTATTTATCACCTGTTGATACCATACAATAGTGATTCAACCAATAGTCAGTCCATAAAAGCGTTTACATTTGCTGTTCTAAACTCTCTCCCGGGAAAAATCCTCTGCTACACAGAAAGAGATGCAGTTTATATTTACGGAGGAAATAACCGCAGGTTGTTTGGAATACATATAAGAAAGGAGAAGAAATATAAGAAGCCGCAGTCTACATTGAATGTTTTTATTATTACAGTATGTTAGGCCGGTGCCTACATTGAATCCAAAGCAGCGGCTGCTTATCACCAAAGGTGTCGCCAAAATCAAGAAAACCAAGAAGTTTGCACATTATCACTTTAGTTTCACCTTGACTTTGTCCACTTGCACTGGATTCAATCAGGTGGTGACTGTTTTCAGCACAGCACCAAGGTCTTCTAGAGTCAGTTTCAGCAGGTGCGACCCTTCAGTCCCCCATCGCTGGGCGCCTTGAAGCTTCATTTTGTACAATTCAACTCTGTTATTCAGCAGAATAATCAGTTGTATTACTGTGAAAAATAAAAAATTAACTAACTATAAATCCTCACACCTTAGTTTACACCTTAATCTCCCTAATCCGCTTCACACGACAGGAGAACTACTGGGTTCTTCATCTATTAGCTTGCATGGACTGCTGCGATAGAGTGATGTACATAGTGATATATAAAGCAAAATCTTTTGATGATAGTAAGACAACACATATAATATAAGGAGATAAGGAGTATAAGGAGTACTTCCATGTATGCATGTAATGTTACATTATGTTTTAAAGGTTCCGTTGCTACATTAACTAGTGAGCCATGCGTTAGGGCTCTAACATACTCCACGTAAGGAACGCATGCGCTAATGTGAGTACTTCGCCTATGCAAGCTGTTTGCTGACATAGCAAACGCGCGTAGACCGTGTCACTTGTCACTTGTCACTTGTTATAAATCACTAATCCGCAAGGGGAAGCAAAGCCAATCTGATGCTGGAGCGGGGTATTTAAAAATGGCTACCGTGGAGGAATTTGTGCTGCTATACATTCTCCATCACCGCAAAAAGAGAGCAATGAAAAGAAGACGGTACATACGTCTGACAGCCAGCTGTTCTCTGCCGCCACTGACATTTGTTTACACAGGAAATGACTTCTTCATTGGTAGTTCCTCCTTTTGTAGTGATTTTCCTTTAGCATCCCTACCTGACACGCGTGATATTGCAGCAGACGTTTGCGTCGCGTTACAAATTTTTGCCCTACACATTTTGCTAGGCAAGGACGCGAGACACGTCCCGTGCATTGCCCTTTGTGTTGTTGCATGCGTTCCTTACATGGAGTATGTTAGAGCCCTTACTGTATTCTCCATAGGAAAGATGAAGGCAGCTGATCAACTAGGGAGCCAGAGAGCTGAGATCACATTCAAATAAATTAATTCTATAGGTCTATACATCATCACTATGAATGTGCTGTGGGACTGTGTAGAATTCGTACTTGTTTCTGCTACAGTAGTTCCGCTGTTCCTAACATTCATTTGGAGATGGTCTTGGGGGCTTCGGGTCAGTAAAGGCCATGAGTAAATGGATGTGGATCCTACCTTCATCCTGGGTTCTCGTTGCTCTCGTGATTGGACCCCCTCTACCCCTGAAAGGTCACTTCTGCCTCTCTTCACCCTGGTTTCCCCCGCCCAATCACCAGCGTAACCCCCCCACCCCTTAGATGACAGATGCTTTAATGGGGAAGTGTTGCAAGATTGGAAATTATACTGAACTTTCCAACCGCATCCAACTAATGGTGTCTACGTTTCTGCAAATTTCTATTTTTTTTCTGTTTTCTGAAATGCTTGCCCATCACAATTGCTCAGGAAAAAAAACAAAGAAAACAAAAAATTGAAATAAAAAATGGAAGGTTCTCCAGATGTGCAGGACTTGCCAGTTGGTGCTGCTGGGTGCCGCGCATCAGAATGAGTCCGTCTGAGAAACGGTGTGTGTCATCAGTACTGACAGCTCTCACCATGAGGCCTCGTGGGGGTTAGCTACAGTGTGCTGAGAGGGTCACACAGCACGCGGTGAAACAGCAATCACCCAGCTAATATATAGGCATATTTTTTCAGAGTTATTTGGAATGCCGGTTGAATTTTGATGGGACCGTAATAACCTGTTCGGAAACATGACTGACAGCTAAGAGAAAAGGGCTGTCAGCGGTGCAGGTGTACAGTCGTACTGCTGTTTACATTTTTCTCAGTCAGGAATAGCAAAATAACTCCTTGTTTAAATCAGCTGCCACAAAGTGTATGCCCCATGATGTGTTTACTTTAAAAGAAAAACACAATATTCCCCCTTTTGTGTCAGTAATTCTTAACTTCGGGAGTAAAAAGTCTTCATGGACCATCAGCATCGATACTGTTCCTGTCTATTCCTTGCTTTGAGCTGCATTCACTTCAGTTTTGTATTGGTTTGAACCTTTTATTTATAAGAGTTCGGGTTCGCTTTCTTTGCAAGGGATTTTCCGTCGCATAAAAAGGCCTTCGATATCCTTTTATACCTCTTTATAAACCTCAGTTCAAATAAAGGTCTGTGCAGCTTTTTTTGTAAATGTTGAATGATCGTTCATGAATGTTTCATGAAACATATCTGTCTCCTACTATATAAACACCTCACGAAAAAGTGCTGCCATACTGTAGAGTGTCAATAGAATTAGGCCACAGCATGGATTTCTTTCATGTTATATACACATTTTGAGTCACTGTCCATTCCTCCACTGTTTGTTGTTTCATTGTTATTGTGGAGTCTCCATAAATCAAATGCTTATTCCTGCCTGCCATTTCATTCCAATTATCTCTGTATGACACACAGTCCAAATACAGCAGCTCTACGTGGTATAATTGCAAACTGGTATCGCCAAAGAGTGGCGCTGTTATATATATTGCTTCCCGTAATTATGAGTTATTGAAAACCAGGGTTTACACATGAAGGGGGTGTTGCAGGGAAGTCGAAGATAAGGAGTACTCATGCTGTGGCCGGCATCTCAAACACTGAATAATGGATGATAGTAATAACCTGTGCTTTAAATCGTGCAAATTAAAACTCAACTATCCCTCTGTATGGTTCTAGAGGGAACCGAGCAAACTACCAGGCAGAGTTTGTGATTAATAAATGTTGCTGGGGGAAAAAAAAAAAAAAAGATGATTGAAATTGATTTTTAAGTTTTGAGTGTATTAGGAATTAATGATACAAATGTCTGGGGGAATTAAAAGCTCGTTGGACGAAGCCAAGTGTGGCCATCCATTTCTTAGAGTCAGCCGGGTACGAGGGCTGTTAAGATATTCACAGAAGCGTGCAGATGTCGTCAGCCAAGTCTGCGGAGTCTAACACCTGCGGCTTTTGGAATGTTTTTCCACACTGTATTATCTTTTGCCAAAACCACAGAGAGAGGATGGGGGGAAGGGAACAAACTAGAGGAAGACTTGAGATAGAGATAGCGATACAGAGAAAGAAAGACATTGCAGGCAGGTAAAGACATTGCAATATATGGAGCATAGACGAGTAGCTAACTTTAATTCTGTACCTCTTAAATTGATAGTGTCTAGCATTTAAAGTGTCTGAGATGAAGGTCTAGCACTGTAATAAACAACTCATCCATTACTTACTGCATTACTCTATGTCGTACAGTTGAACTGGTGCAGTATCCATGGCATGCAGGGAAGTTTGTCTATGTCAGTATATCTTTAATGACAGCTTATAGGCATCTGTGTCATTAAAAATACCCTCATTAACTTCTCAGCACCTCGTAATCCGGGTTTTGATTCAGAAAACCTCACAAGATTTCCCACACCTTCTTTGCATTGCAAAATCGAAGCATGAGAATATTATGAATGGGGAATATTAGGTGGAACACCCTAAAGGATGATAATCAGACCAGCTCACAAAGTGGCCCGTATGGTCTAAGACCATGGTGGAATTTTATCTGACCTGTATTATAGGTGCCTCCAAATAACACACTCTAGCATTTTCTCAGGATGTGAGGATTATCTTCCTGTAAAGTAAGATTAAAGTTAACTGCATTATGTCCATGTATGATGTCTATGTGCAACCGGATATTGCCTATGTGAGCCAGACAACAATAGTAAGAAATGAAATTGATCATATCTCATTTGTATTTTTCCAGGTCCCTTTGTATGAACTAACATGGACAAAGTGGTCATCAGTCTCCTACTCCTGGGAACCGCAGTTATGATGGCCCATGCATGTCCCAAATACTGTGTCTGCCAGAACCTCTCAGAGTCTCTGGGCACCCTGTGCCCCTCCAAAGGCCTGCTCTTTGTCCCGCCGGACATCGACCGGCGAACTGTGGAGCTCCGGCTGGGTGGCAACTTCATCCTCAAGGTCACCACACAGGACTTTGCCAACATGTCGGGTTTGGTGGATCTCACCTTGTCCCGCAACACCATCAGCGCCATCCAGCCTTTCTCTTTCATCGACCTCGAGACCCTGAGATCCTTGCACCTCGACAGTAATCGGTTGACCGAGCTCGGTCCGGACGACCTCCGGGGCCTGGTCAACCTCCAGCACCTGATCCTCAACAATAATCAACTGAATCGGATCTCCAAATCAGCCTTTGATGACCTGTTACTGACACTAGAGGATCTGGATTTGTCATATAACAACTTGCGCAGCGTGCCTTGGGATGCCATCCGCAAGATGGTCAACCTCCATCAAATGAGTCTGGATCATAACCTCATCTCCTTCATTGCCGAGGGGACTTTCACAGATCTGGATAAATTGGCCCGCTTGGACCTCACCTCCAACCGTCTCCAGAAGCTCCCTCCAGACCCCATCTTTGCCCGTTCCCAGAGCAGTGTGGTGATGAGTACCCCATATGCACCTCAGCTCTCCCTCAGCTTTGGTGGAAACCCTTTGCACTGCAACTGTGAAGTGCTGTGGCTTCGAAGGCTGGACCGAGAGGACGATATGGAAACCTGCGCGTCCCCTCCCAGCCTAAAGGGCCGCTACTTTTGGTCTGTTCGTGAGGAGGAATTTGTTTGTGAGCCCCCTCTGATCACCCAACATACGCACAAGTTGCTAGTGCTGGAAGGCCAAACAGCTAGCCTGCGCTGCAAGGCTGTTGGTGATCCAATGCCAATCGTACATTGGGTCGCTCCCGATGACCGTTTGATCAGCAATTCCTCCCGAGCAACAGTATATGAAAATGGGACCCTGGACATTACAATCACCACATCTAAGGATTACGGCACATTTACTTGCATAGCTGCCAATGCTGCTGGGGAATCTACAGCATCCATAGAGCTGTCTATTATTCAACTCCCCCACCTGGGTAATGGTACAAACCGTACCACGCAGTCCAAGTCTGGGCTCTCTGACATAACTAGCTCCACCAAGATCAGCAAGGGGGAGCCTAAACCTCCACCAGAGAAGGTAGTGTCTGTATCAGAAGTGACCTCTGTCTCAGCTCTGGTCAAGTGGACTGTTAGCAAATCAACTCCAAAGGTCAAAATGTACCAACTTCAGTACAATTGCTCTGAGGATGAAGTCCTCATTTACAGGTAAGAACGACTATCACTGATTGAGATCCAAGAATGAGCTGGTACCTTTCTGATCAAAGTGGCCTGTTCATTTCAATTTTACTCAACAAGTCCCAAGGTTTAATCTTTAACCTCGGGATACTTTGCTGCTCAGCAGAAGTTGATGACTAATTGTTTGCTGGGTTTGCTTGAGACATAGTCAATTTCTTTGAAGTGTTGCTTTTCTTAATCCTTCTTGAGATTTCTTCTTTCTGCCTTAAATAACACTAAATCGACAATTGGAGTGGATGCTGTTTTCACTGAGAGAATGAGCAGCTAGCGCACATTTTAAGCAAAGTGAAACCAAAGTGAAATCCTTGCTCTGAATCATTAATTAGAAATCCAACAAGAAAAAGGATTATAGACCTTCACTTTAATGTATCCTGCTTAAGCTGCTCAAGCCCATGAGATATAAACTGGGAGATTGCAGCTTGAAATCTTTGGGCTCTGTGAAATCAATTTCCTATATCACATGAGACACTGAAAGCACTGACATTCAATGGAGATAATTGAGCTGCAAGTATGAAAAAGCCATGCCAATTAACATTAAATCAATTTAGGAGAAGACTATTATTGAGGAGGGACCAATACGCTGGAGTATGAGACCAATTTTGCTGTGTCTGTGTCTACATGACTCCATTTTGGCTTCATACAAATAATAGCCAATTGACATCTCTTGCAGACATTTTCCTTCATTTACAAGGTTTATTGCTGTCTCATCTGCTGTCTCAACCCCTCTCTTATAGTGGAGCGCAACATACTAGCTTTTTAGACTGGCCACAGTGCAAGCCTGAGAATTCCTCTCCATATTCACAGTATCTCTCTGCACTCCACTGGCTCGACGCAGTTAAATACACTGATGGATTGCCCCAAGAGAATTACTACCCTTAGTATGCTAAAGACAGTATTTACTGACTCAGAATTGTGTGGAAATTGGTGAAGTGGCTAGAGGGCTTGTTGTGGAAAGCAGTTACAGTAAGTAATGTGGCAGCCGTAAACCTTCCCAAACACTCGGAATTGAATGCCAATGAACTTTCGCAATCCCTTATCCTATAATGTCCAGTGCACCATAGTCCTATGTGATTTACCGGCTCCGCATGTTCCAGCAGAAGGGCTGAGTAGTTTAATGAACGATAAAGACGCTATAAGGGAAGGCAAAAAGTTGGTTATTAGCTGAGAATTTGATATTAGAATTGTACACAACAATGGACGAAGATATTGCTCAATTCAAGCCCTCTGAATGCAACTCATCATCTCTAAGAATTCAATAATACAGTGTGTTTATCAGATTTTCTTGCTCGCACACTCCATGCTGTTTCTATGCCAGAGAAAAGAGGGTTTTTTTTCGCAGTGACAAAAACATTGTATGACTCAGCCATATTCCTAGTAAACGCTTCCATGAATTTTCTCTTATTAATACACATCTACCAAATTGCGAACATAACACCAACGTCTTCTTTATATCAATGTCAACCCTGTAGAGGGGTATAGTACTGAAAATTCCATTTTTTTTATTGCTCATTAATTTGCAGCAGCTAATTAATTACCCTGCAAAGCAATTATTCTTAACGACATTGCTGGGGTCTGTTTATGTCAGTCTAAGAAATACATTAAAACATCATTAGTAGCAAAAATCACTGAAATGCAGATACATTTGTTTGTTTCAACTGCCAGGTTGAGTTTGACTTTTAAAAGACACATATGGACTCATCTCTATCTCTCACTTTACTCATTTGGTTAATAGCAGGCTCATCCTTGAGGCCATATAGCAATATAGGGCGGTGAATTTCCCTCAGTTTAATTTCACTCTCCTACTCAGTTGGTATCTCTAAAGTCAAAATTATTGTATCACCACCTGAGTGCTAACTTTCAATTTGTCTTCCTTAATGTGAAACCATAAAATTGTGATCACACTAAGGTTCATATAATATATGACCCAAAGCGATCGATTATGTGCTCCCATATAATAATGGCTGTGCATCCCTTTGGGTTTTGCATGTCAGAAGGCAAATTAGACTATTTTTCAGAAGCTGGGGGGGGAAAAAATAAAGTGCACAGAGAGGCCAACTACAAATGTTGCATTCATATTGTTATGACTTCATTGCGCATACATGCACACTTACTGTACTGCTTTAGTTGGCCTGGAGAGCTTCCCAGAGCGCTGCCCTCCCTCAAGCAATGGCATGATTAAAAATCAATCAGAGCCACGTGGGGGAGAAAGATTGCATGAGCTCTTTCAAACATGTGAGGCAATGCGGCCTCCTCCTGGTTATGGAAAAGACAATTAAGGATGAATAATGGAGTGCCTCACCAGTGGTGCTTGGTGAAATACTGAGAGCTCCGTGGTAGAGGCTCTGCAAGATCAAAGCTATTTATGTGTGAAGGCTAACAGCAGGACATTATTCAATGTATTGATGACTGAGAGGACTGTAAGTGGGCTATGTGGAAAAAGGTTATGATGAATCTTCAAGTGCCTTTTCCACCCATATGTTTGTAATAGCGATTGATTGCCAGTCAGGCCGTCATTTGGACATTTTGAGCATTACTAGTGTCTTTGGTATTCATTGGATTATTATTCCATGAAGATGCATGGATAATGGGGGGATGTTTCAAATATGAAGATGACCGATAAAAGCATCATTTAAACGATGCATATGTCTGCAAATGGCCTACTCATGTTTGTAGTGTCGATGTTCCATATCATGTCACGATAGAAGATGGGCAATACAGATGGCTACTCATGACAGCCAACTAACACTGGTCCACAAAAGCTTCAACAATGTGGATTTCATTCCTTCAAAACACAAAACAATTACAAATACACTTGGGTAAAGTAGAATGTAATAACAATGTATGTTTGACAGTCAAGCTCTGCAAGAAAATACACCTACGTGTTTTTTTGGGGTGAAAATTACAATATCTTATTTAGCAACTGCTGTATATCCCATTACCAATTCATGCACAAGGTGCTGGTGGACTTGTCCTTTGGGCATGGCACAAGGTCAGTTTGAATAAAAATTGCCTCATCAAGGCTTTACAATTTATGCCTAACCTGTTTTGATGTAATTAAAATGAAATAAATTCATTAATATTGTCAGGGGCATTAAATTCTCACCATGGCTTAATCTGATGGCTCCAGTGTTTACAAATGAAATCTGACTGTGCGATCTATATTCTAGGACAGATGGGTTTGGTGCATGGAAGCTTCTATCACAGCCTGTCCCCATAACACAAGCAGTGATTCCTTCAGCATTTGATTGATTGGTAGTGCATCTTGGGGAATTAACCAACCATTGACTTTCAATTTCAGTCCAAAGGAATTGTAGAAGTTTGTTTAAAGGGAATATGTTTGTCTCCCTTTAATTATTCAGCCATAATTAGAAACCTGGAATCACAACAGTAATTTGAAACAACTCAATGCATGTTGAATGAAATGTACAAGAAATGAGTTGCACATGTACCCAAAACAATCATCAAAAAGTGACCAATGAACACTTAACTCGTTACTATTGCTTCATGCATATCAAATTGCTCATATTGGGGCTAATGAAGTAATCTTTCTAAATTACTCTGTGCATATAAATAGCTACTTAGCATGCTTCATTTTGACTGTTTCTTTGATCTGCCCCAGCCCACAAGAATGAGTCATTGGTACTTTCCACACAAAAGTTCTGTACCCATGTCTCGAACTCCCATAGCTAGAGGTCTATATTATTAATTCTATGCTTTTCTCTCTCTTTATCTTTCTGTAGGATGATTCCTATGGCTAACAAAGCCTTCTTAGTCACTAATCTTGTCCCAGGGATGCAGTATGACCTATGCGTCTTGGCCATCTGGGATGACACTGCCACCACTCTCACTGCCACCAACATTGTCGGCTGCGTCCAGTTCATCACCAGGGATGACTACCCACAGTGCCACTCTCTTCACAGCGGCTTCCTGGGTGGCACCATGATCCTGGTAATCGGTGGCATTATTGTAGCCACACTGCTGGTGTTCATCATTATCCTCATGGTGCGGTATAAGGTGACCAGTGGGATTCAGACCAACAAGCTACCCACCGTCAGCAACACATACTCGCAGACCAACGGTGGGATGAACAGGCTCAACGGCGCGCCGCCGCAGGTCAAACCCACAGTAGTGGTGATGCGTGAGGAAATGGTGGAGTTCAAATGCGGCTCGCTCCAGAGCAGCCTCTCTTCATCGTCATCCTCCTCCAATTCGTTGGACAGCCAGACCGGCAGAGGGGGCGGGGACCGCTACAGCATGCAGGGGAGCGAGTGCAGCACCCTCCCCAGCAGCAAGTTCAGGAGGCACGGCACCAAAGCGCGTCCCAACTTGGATAACCTTTTAGGGGCCTTTACCTCACTGGAGCTGCGAGGTGTAGCGAGGGACCACCAAGGGGCCTCTGGCCCTCCCACCACTTCCAATGCTATGATGGCGGTGGCTATGGTACCTCCGTCTGACAAAGAACCCCTGCTCGGAAGGGCCGAATCCACCACCATGCTGGGACGTCTCCTAGGGCTGCCCCAGGAGGGCAAGCCCAAGAGGAGCCACTCGTTTGACATGGGTCATGTGGGGGCCACGCAATCCCTCAGCAGCTACCCACGCAGGATCAGTAACATCTGGACTAAACGCAGCCTGTCTGTTAATGGCATGCTTCTCCAGTATGACGACACTGAGGACGAAAAACCCACTTTCGAGAGCTCCGAGTGGGTGATGGAGAGCACAGTTTGAGTACATTCAGTCCAACTCTGAGGTCCAGGGCCAAACAATAAATGTATTTCAGGAACTAAATGGACATGAGTGTAGGGGGAAGAATATCTCCAGAGGGCATCTGCCATGCTGTATTGCATGAAGTTCATCCATGTGAATACTATCGTCCTTCTGTCCAAGTAATTATGTGAAAAAAGACACTGAGATTGATGATTTCTTGGCTCTTCTCAAATCTCTGACAGTGTGTCTAACTGTATTTGAAAAATTGAGGTATTTTGAAACAACAAGGAACCTTGGATTGTGCAGATGTGGCCTGTATGGAATAATGCCCAATCCACAGGGAATGTGAGAGTATCGGGGAGGAAAAGGGGAAGAGAGAAAGATGAGAAATTCAAAGTGGATTTACCCCATCTTTATCAAAGGAATTCAATGCCAAGAGGATTTGCCTCGACTGTGGTGAACTGGATGTGCATCACAATGTCTTGGACACTCAGCATGAAATGGGACTACTGCAACTGTAGAGGGAAGGAACGGGAGAGCAAAATATAAAGTCATTTTTATTTTCATCTGGGTTTTGTATTATTTTTACTATTTATTATTTGAGGTGTTTCATCACCAGGAAGAGGCAAAGCTACAGGATATGATGAGGTTGTAATTCTCAGTGATGATCGAGGACAAACACACAAACAAACACACACTCTCTAGCCCCCTCTCATAGAGTCATGTATTATCACTTTAACACTAATTTCTGTCAAATTTCAGCCACTTACAATTGACAAACATGATTCATTTTCAAATTACAGTATGTACTGTACGGTCTAATGCTCTAAATATCAGTAACACTGACCCACAAGCCAGTCTTGTATTTCTACCTCAGGTTATGTATCATATGAGGTTATTTACATATGGGAGAGAACGAAAAAACAACAATGCCCAAATGCACAAGATGGTTCCACGAACAGCTCAGAGCGAAACGAATGTTCCTTACTTGTTTGCAAACGCTTAACAGAATTATTCAGTATCTCACCCATCGAATCGAGTTTGTCTCCAGCTCAGGTTGAAATCCTGCTGTGACAAAATTTGTTTTGGAATGCTTTGATGATATTCTCCCCAGTGGCTGACACTGTGTGACAATTGTCTCTGTAGGCTACAAAAAAGGCCATTGATGTAAACAGAGTGCTTGCCTCAGGGTATGGTATCAGATGGTGTCTGCAGATATTGTACCGGCCAAACATGAATAGTCTTTGAAATCCGTCGAGCCCCACTTCTTTAAACATGCTGTTGTTCGGGTATAATTCTTTTTTAAGGCGAGACAAACGAGAACCACAATTTACCCGGGTCAAACGGTGAGGAAGTCAACATGTATTAACCTTTTACAGGTCGTTATGCTGCTTAGGAGAGGGAGCTGAGTGGAGAGGAAGGGGAGAAAGACAATTTATTAAGGGCCAAACAATTGAATGCTCATTCAAGGAAATTTATTTCACAAAACTGCATAATACAGAACCATGTTAGTTTGCGTACTGTTTGAATCGATTTATTGATTTATCTTCTGTTCTATTTCATTCACAATGGAGGTGTACGTTGCAGTAACATAATCTGACAATAATTTGAATATGGCAAGCATTTGAATTAGTGATTTGCCTCTTATTCAGATTACTGCCTAGGATCGCCGCATTCACACACACACATTTTGATGCCTTTCTCAACATCCTGTCTGTCTCTGCCGCATTTCAAGATGTGGGGTGTTCATCTTTTTTTTTTTATTGTTTTCTTCTCTAGGTGTACTGTTCTGTATATTGGCATTTTTGTACAATAACTGGGTGAGAATGTAAAGGGGGAAAACTGTGCAGTAGTACTTTTATTTTCTTGTTCAGCAAACAGTGAGAAGGTGCTTTACTGTGGTGTACCAACTTGGTCGTTCTTAGTTGGCTCAATGGGAGGGGATTTTACATGGCACTGCAAACTGAAGTGACTGATTAGTTCCACTGTAAGTCGATGGGCTGAACCTGCTGTTCCTTCTTGCGGCATCATGTAACACCCCCTTTCATTCTGATATCTAAGAATACAATATAAGTGTGTACTTGACTTGACATAGTCATGATTCTCACCTGAGGTTGTAGGAAAAAAAAACAAAAAAAAACAAGGAAAAAATGTTTCTGTGTGAAAACATTTTGCTACAAAAGAATATAAAATATTGATCAATTCCTATGAACCAAATTGGGTCGTCTGTGTTTGACTTCTTGCATCTCACAGCTATACGAATGACTTTGCGTGCCTTGGATTACATGCGATTACATTTGCAAATTCGGATAATGAAATAACCAAACCTGTTCAGTATTGATATGCTGAAACATGACTCATATGAAGCTCATCCTTCTAAACTGAGAGTGTTCATGCCTTGCTGCAGCACAAAGTAGCTAATGGCTTGTCCATCTCCCCCCCCTTGCACTCTGTGTTTACCTTGGATGAGCCAAGGGTTTTCCTCCCGAGGTCCAGCTGCTGTAATCAGGCCAGTCATTGCCGACTCACCTCAGCACTGTCCTTATTACAAATCACATGTACATGCAGCTCCTGGCCATAGCCCATAATAAGGCCTTAATTCATATAATCTGTCAGGGAAGGTGCTTACGGCAGCATGGAGTAAATATAATCTCCTAAAGGGCCAAGCGTTGCATGATAAGATAGCGACGTGCACCTGCTCACGCCTCAAGAGGAACGTGGCCGCGAGCTATTGAATGTAGAAAGGTTGTTATTACACCGTTCTGTGCTGTCATGATACTGAAGGATATTCAGGTGCACTTGCTGTTCAAACAGAGACACGCCTCTCAATGCCCTTGCTAATGACAGAAGGACAAATTAAAGGTAGACCCGGGGAAAGTCATGGCAGCAGCGTTAGCCATTCTCACAAGCTGATGTGATATTTTAACCCTCATCCTACCAACATATTTAACATTCAAGGACTACCGACTGGACCCCAAGAATAAACTCCTGTAGGAAACAACCATCATAGCAAAGTGTTAACTTATTTCTTCTCAAAACATTATTAGTTATGTAATTAATGTCATCTGAAAAAAAAAACAGCTTATTATTACTTTAGGAAAGTTACAGTTAATTAAATGATGTATTGTATTTGTGACTTTGAACATCATCTTACCTTAGGAAGAGCAGTATTTAGGGTCGTCACAGAGCACATGAGGAAATCTGTCTGCTGCATCTGTGTCTGTCTCCTTCAAAATGAGCGTCAGGTGTGTTTGCGTGTGGAAGTGAGAGTGATCTCACCTTGTCTGATGTGAAAATGCGTTTCAAACGACAGCAAAGTCACCTGAGAAACACACATTTAATGAAGCTGACAGAGCAATTTCCTTTTGCATTTTCTCACACTGTCTCTGTTGTTTTCATACTTCCTCTTCGGATGGGTTTATCTGCACATCGCTATGCAATCGTCACAACAAAGCACCAATTTAAAAAATAAAAATGGTAACCGTTTCATCTGATTCAGGCTGAGTGAAAGACACTGCAGAAGAGAGAACCTGCCCTAAGCCTCCATTCAAACAGAATTTTTTTGGCGTGAGATGACAGGACAGTCACACATGAGCCAGAATATATCGCTTCACTCTCATCACTTGAGTGGAATTACTGGTTTAATATCCTGTCTGTTTGCACAAAATAAATATTCTGTTGCTAACAATAGACATAAAGAAAAGGAACAATATACTTGTTGACTATCCCCGTTGTTAATTTCATTTGTTAATTCAATCTGCCCACTGGGAACGCGGAAATCTCATCATACTAATTATCTCTCTTCTCTCTTATCTCTGACCTTCACTGTCAGCATATTATTGCAAAAAAAAAAAAAGGAAAAATCCGACAGAAAGTTTTGTTTTACAGGTCAGTAACCCCTTTTACAGTTTTTGTATGGTACGTTTTCTACAGCTTTTGTGCAGTTTTTGTACGCTGGTAACCCCATTGTGCAACTATCCATCATCTATTATGCCTTAATACCAGACAGCTCACTGCAGTGGATTGTTATTTTTTTTTTATAGCAGGAAAGCACAATATATAGGAGTTCATGACAAAAGTTTGTGAGGAGAGATTCTCATATTTTACTGATCCACTTTCCCCACAAAGGTGGGTGTCCATTACGCAGAAACAAAAACCTCATTCTCTGCTTTCACAGGGATTCTTTATTCCCATACCCCCATATTAATAACCCCCATATTAATAACCCCGGTATTAATAACGCCGGAGGGAAAAGCTGACAGAGCGTTGTTATTTTTCTGTCACCAATGGGAAGACAAAGTTGTTTAATCTCTACCTTGGCACTCTGGTGGGCAGGAGAAGGTGCTACGGCAGGGTTGTGTGTGTGTGTGTGTGTGTGTGTGTGTGTGTGTGTGTGTGTGTTGCATCTCCTCCAGTCAGCCTGCTGCAGCTGGTCCCGCAGATCTATTTCCCTCTTAATAAGTTCCTCATCTGCTGCCATTCCCCCTCTCTCCCCCTGCAGCTGCGGATGATGTAATGACTTCCAGATAATGTAATAATTTGTCAGCATGTAATATAAAATCTCCATCTAGGTTGAAAACATAACTACACCTCTTAATGTCATACATGGCAGGATAATGTCATATCATCACATTATTAGCTACTATTACTTCATATTCATAAGTGGTGTACCGTATTTTTGATGTAATTACAATACTGATTAATATGGAACAACTTGAGATTTTACATTCATCTGAATTCTAGTCTTTTTTTTTACATTATTAGTCAATATTGTTATGACATCGTTATTTTATAACATGTTACATCCTTTAACTAATAAAGGCTAGTTAATGTAATAATGTGATGATATTACATAACATAACTGATAATGTCATAATAATATTGACTAATAATGTAATAAGAATTATAAGAATGTTAGAACTTGAGTTGTTACATCATTAGTCAGTATTTTAATTACAGGATTAGAATTGCCAGTTACTGTAATAATGTGATGTGATTTATTACATTGCAACCTATCTAGAGGGACATTTTGACAAGTTATTACATTATCACTGCTCCACTCCCTCCCATGTTGCACAGCATTCCCTTTCTATTATGCACATCACACATTATTCTCACTTCTTTCATTCTCGTTTGAATATGAAGAATTGGAGTTTTCCAGATAAGGGGTTAGAGATTCATACCCGACTGATTAATTTTCCCCACTGAAAATGCACCTCCATTACACCAAGAAGCTCTCCAAAATCCCCCTCCTGCAGAATAACTGGACGCATCCAGTTTTCAGCTCCCCACTCATTGTGTTCCCCGTTCGGTATCAACACCTCTCCACCTCAGAGAATTCTTCCTCCACCACCTCATTCTCCCCATTCTCCTCTCAAAGTTATATCATCCATATACTTCTCGTTTCTCCTCGCAAAGTTCTGTACAAGTTAAAGAACTATCCAACTGCTCCAACTTTTTGGGAAGTTTGTCCCATTGGTTACTTACTCAATAACTGATGAGAGGATTGGCACCAAAATCATCTCTCTGTCTCTGGTAGATAGTTGTACACTGTAAAACTTTAGCATACAGTATGATAAGTGATTGCTGGTGACCATTTAGCACAAATACAGTATGTAAACCTTTATCTGTGCACTAGGAGAGTCTTCTTATTACACTCAGTATACAGCGCTATCAATATTGTATGCCTGTTGATATATCATTTTAAATGACATAACCTAAAACCTATAGTCAATTGTCAGTTGATCATTACACAATTGATAGCATGTTAGCATGTTAGTATATACAATAATAAGTTGCTGATGCTCTGATGAAGGCAATAAGTAGAAAAAAAAACATCATCCTGATGTGGTCATCAATATAAAGTCTTGCCTTAATTTTCGAAAAATTAAAGTGGTTTCCATGTTTTTTAGCTAGCTGATTGAAACTCTGAGATAGATTACTCCCTTTAAATGAAGAATTCATTCACAAAAAACATTATTAAACATTTAAATGTGCAGTACTAATGTAGCTGTAGACTGGGAGGAACCTGCATCATACCGGTGGTGGACAACACTGACAGGCTAATATCCGACATTTAATAAAAGCCCAATATCGGCAAACCGTTCTTTCAAGATACAAAAATAGTAGCTAAGTACCAACTACTGATCTCATGTCATTTCTGAGCCGCACCTCAATGAGCACAGCACAGTACAATGCAGCTCAGTGTGGCATGACATCCCAGGCGCGGCATGATGCATCTCAGCAGCTCACCTCGGCTCACCACCCCTTGTAAAACATTGTGTAAATGTCACTCAGTAAATAGAGCGGAGGAAGTGTGCGTAACCTTGAACCATTTCTCTTTCTATGTTCTTTCCCCCCCTCAATGCAACCACATACACCCCCGTGTCATCTCGCCGGTTTGGATGATGAATGGGACTAAATATAGACTAGATCATTGCATCCAACTGTAGCAAGGTATATGGCAAACTTGCTCGCAAATCCCATGCATAAAAATCTGTAATTGAGGAGAGAGATTTTCTCCCCCCCCCCCCCCCCCCCCCAACAACAAGCATTATGAATATTTTATGGCGCACTTTCAAGTCGCAAATGGTCCAGGAAATAAGCTCCGTCCAGAAATTGTATTAACTGAAATGATATTTTCCCGAGCCTATCTTCCAGGTAAGCAGTCATCTCTCGGATATATCCATTTTGTTTGCCTTTACCAGTGCGGAAATTGAAGGGAGAGCAGCTTCATTTCGCTTGTATTCCGGTATTTTCGGGCCACTCTTACCAAAGAGGGAAATCGGTAAAGAAAATTAATTTGAACCGCTGAGCAAATACGCCCAGGTGACAGATGAAACAGATTTCCATGAGTGTACACTGTTTTTTATTTGCCCTGCCAATCTATTCCACTATTCCACAGTAGACGACGTAGATATACAGTACAGTACCATCAGAGAACGTTGTACTTTGGGATCTGAGAGAGAAATTTAAATAAATCCCAACTAAAGATGACAAAACAATTACATGGTTTATCTACATTTCTTGAAGATACATCAGTCATGATGAACAAGAACCAATGATCCATTTTCTGTTTTGATGTATGTAGCAACATGAGCTCTAATGAGAATCAATTAACACATTTTATCTTGGTGTGGCAAAGAAATAAAGACATAAGGATCTTTACACACATTTGAGCAGCTCCATCTGGCCATTGTTTAGTGTTTTTCTTTGCATCATTACTCCACGTCATTTAGCCACATGCATCTAGACGTGTAAATAATTACAGCACTCTGCCAAAAAGTGATATTTCTTATTTCAAATAACACGATGCATTAATAGAGGATGATTTGTCTTTGTCATGAAATATCTACACAGTGTGACTGAATGTGTGGCTAGAAACCTGCAAAGCCAGTATTTTAGGAAAGGCACAAGTCAGGATGTTTTTTTCCTGCTAGCAGTGGAGTTAACAATCGGGAAGTCTTGATACATGCAGTAATAAGAATATCCTTGAGGCATACAAGAACAATAAATCAGAAAACAGAGCATTCACCATGTAAAATTTCAAAATTTCTTCCAAAACATTCAATCATGGGTTGAATTTCCCACACCTGAAAATGTCTCCTGGAGGACCTACACATCAATAATAGTTTTTTTAGATAGTTTTTTTAAAGAGGGTATAACTGCAACAAACACAAAAAAAAATCAACACAAATCTGCAGCTTGCTTTATTCCTGCTTGGCCAATGGATATCTAATATCAACCCACCTTAAAATAAACATGACTCCCTCCCAGCATACTCCCACATGCACTCCAAAGCTCTGACCGCTCGCTACTTAAAGCCAGAGGTACTCGGATCTGATACCTGTCCCCGGAGAGAGCCGCCGAGGTTACGGGAGAGTGTTTCAGCACGGATAGAGAGCATGGATGCTGGCCGGGTAGGAGTAAAGCCGCCCTGACTTCCCTGTGTCCCTGGAAAAATATCCCGCGGTCATCGCTACCCCTGCTGGGGCTACGATGTACGGAGGAAGGGCGGCTGTCTCAGATCCCTCTGGACCGGCGGTGGAATGTGCTGACAGACACACGGGAGGAGATAGATAGAGAAACAGTAGCTTATATAACTTGGATGGATTGGAAGCCTGGGATTACAAGGCTTCACTACCTGACAAAGACTCGGAAATTCATTGCATTTCAACTGATGTCATTGTTTGGGGTCAAGGGGACAGTAATGTCCTTTCACACAAAAGTCAAAAGGTTTTTACTATTTAACTTTATCTTCTTCAAAGGGGCAACAAGCCCAGTGTTGGGTAAAACTAACTAGTAACTTTACTTTGTTATTGCTCTAAATAGTAATTACTTACCTCACTAAGTTAGTCTCAACAGTAATGCATTCAAGAACTTTCAGTTTACCCACTTCAAAACCTGCCTTAAAAAGCTGTCTTCTGGTGACATCCTCATTCTTATTGTATAGAAATCATCACTGGCTTCACAATCTACTGTTATCTAAAGAAAACATCAAGGTAGCGTTCATTTATTTGGGTACCACTGATATACGGTAAACTCGTAAGATCAGGTAGCCTTAACTGATCATGTCTGGTCTCAAAATGAACAGCAGATGGCGCTCACAACACAAGTGCTTTCCGTTCCCCGAAGCACAGCTAACAGTTAACGATTATGGTCATACCTGTTCAAAAGATCAGTTCAAAGTCATGTGAGTATTTCCAAGTTGTGAGGATTATTGTTGTGTCCGTTCTGAAAGCGAGTCGTAGCCTGCAAGCTACACATGGTCTGCTTTTCATAATGTCATGTGGTACAATACCTTTTCTTTTTAATTTGTGCTAATTTGCACTAAAAATGTATCCATTTGAAAGGAAAATAAACAAAATGCAAGTTACTAATGCGAAATGCAAAAGTAACTAATACTTATCACATACATTGAAAAACCAATGTGTTAAGTTAGTTGTTACCACAAAAAAGTACTCTAACATGTTACTCCCAGTCCCAGCACTGCCCATAACACAAAATCACCATACTATATCTGTTGGGGATTGATTACTAAAGATGACCTTGCCAGGTGTTGAAATTTCTGGCTTTCAAAACTCACTTTCAGGCCCGTACTGTGGAGCTTAAAACTCTCAAGCTGAAAAAGTGGAATTTACAGAGTGGCATCTAGCCTCACAAATGTAAAATAGCGGTTCAGCTCCTTGCTTTCATCCACACTTTCTGACACATAATTCAATAATGAACATTCAATAATGAAATGTCTAATATTTGCAGTGTGACTACAAAAAGTTGTTGATGTGTGCAGTAAGTTAATGTGAAAGGAAAACATACTGTCTATTCTCCAGACTCTTCCATAAACTCAGTTTGAACCCGTGAATTTAGGCTGTTAGTGAATTCTTCTGTTCTGAAGTTTGATGTTGAATTATTGATTGACAGTGCTAATGGCTCACATTAGACTGCACATCATATGTCCGTCTTTACGCTCCTTTCCGCGGGAACCAGCAGACGCCGGCGTCCCGCTGAGCATTAATGGTGCATGTTGAAGGACCGTGCAGGGCTGAAACCGCAGGGGGTTGTGGGACATTGAGCTCTTTGAACGAAGAACGGCGTTTTTTTTTTTTTTTATGTGAAGAGTCATCCGAGAGCGTCCTGCAGTCTGAGCAACATATGGAAGAGCGATGTGAATGTCCTCATGGTATTTATGTTCTACAATGAAACTGCGTTCGAGAAATAACTTCACATAACTTTTTCTTCCACCACTTTTCAGCAGTGCGTCCAATATAGCAGATATCATGCTTTATTTTCCTGAGTTCCCAAACTGAAAACCACAAGTCCAATTTTAAATTGAAAAATCCTTCACAGGCAATATGTACTCAACTAACAATTCTGCATTTTCTGACAGAACTGGGACAAACATAGGGGGGAAGCAACCCATGAAACCGACTTAATGCTAAGGCCAGTAACTGCTATTTACAGACATCCCAAAAACTGACAAAAAGCCTAGTATGATCGGCTCATCAAATCTACCTCCAAAATGATGCTACTTAGCTCTGCCACCTGAGTCATTTATCAAAAAGGTCAGTCCAGACGCTCATTTGAGAGCTTAAGAGAATCAATGACAAATTAGCATATATTTGGGTTTCTTGAAGACAACGGTCGATTCTTCAATACGGCAGCCGGAGTGGTCTCAAAATGGCATATAAGACACACTAATGAGCAAAGGATTTAAAAGTCAATGAGAAATCAGTGTGTGTGTTTACCATAAATGAGCCGGTTAGTACAAAGCAGTGTGGTAATGATGGAATATGCAAGACGAAAACAACCTACAGAGTCCTGATCAATAATTAATCCATTGAGATGGCTTATCCTCAGGTTATCTTTGCAGTATCTATACAGTATAAGTGAGATCAACTCGAGGAGAGGCTTCCCAAAGTGTCTTGTAATTGTTTTTGCTCATTCCTCCCTATAGGCCATTCGTGAAAGAGGAAAAATTGAGTTGAATCAGTTCAGTAAATGCATCAAATGAGATATTTGTCGTTCAAGCATTGTTAATAGAGTGCCGAGAGCAACGGCTTTGGGAAACCTTCCTTCCAGTGCACCTCGGCTTCTCAATCTGTGATCCCCCCAGCGCCGAAACCCCCCAGATCAAGCGGCTTGAGTGGTTTTTCATCCTCCAAGGCTCTCCCCCATGGCTGCTCTTTATGAAATGAGAATAAATTGAACTGCGGGCTATAGCCCTCCCTAAGCCTCAGCTACTAATGGCGCTGTGGGGGAAATATTGCTTTTTCCATATAGTGAAACTCCCGAGCGTATTACTTAACTTGCCACCGAAAGGTCAAGGCTCGCAGGGACGGAGATGCAAGGACAGCAGAGAGCGAAGCGTTCCGATGAATGTGGCTCTGTGCGTCACCGAGGAAATGCTTACCGCTGCAAATAGTAGAAATGATACTGTGGCTCTGAGGTGGAATCTGAGTGGATAATGACACTATCCAAGGTCTGTCTGTCTGTCTGTCTGTCTATCTGTCTATCTATCTATCTATCTATCTATCTATCCATCTATCTATCTATCTATCTATCTATCTATCTATCTATGTGTTTATCTGTATATCTGTCTGTCCATCTGTCTATCTTGACCATGAGGTAGTTAAAACCGTAACACTACCGTGTTTCAGCAACATCCTTGGAAGGAGACTAATGCACTGAAGTCATGTTTTATTATCTGTTATAGACTATATTAATTATGGATTAGGTTTGCAAACATGAAACTTTAAAGCAAAATTGATAGTCCTTGGAACTGCCTCCGGCCTCATGCTCTATTTTTCTGTGCAAAAATGCAGCAAAAAAAACATGAATATTCAGTCTGTAATGATTCAGTGCACTAAAAGATTTATTAAATTGTCTTGTGGGCTCACTGTGGTTTACACTTCCACTTTTAGCACCTTTGATCTGGGTCTGTGGGGACGACACCACAGCCAATGCTTACTTTGTCTCCCTGTCTGCTGTTCCTGTTATTAATTTAACTTTTATTTGACCAGGTTGTCCCACTGAGATTAAAGATCTCTTTAACTAAATAGCTGCAATACGTTACATTCTCATATAAATGTCCGTATTGCTACTCTATCACCGATTGATATAACACAATAGTGATTCAGCCTATAGCGAGTTCATGAAACCTTTTCCATTTGCTGTTCCAAACATCCGGTGTCTGGTAGGTCTTTCCTGGGAAAAATCCTCTGGCACAAAGGGAGTAGTTAGCATGAGCAGTGATAGCCACTATGGCTGAACAGACAAAGAAAAGAGCGCCACCTACAGAAACTCAAACTTCATCAACAGAAAATCCAAGAAAAAAGACGTCACAGTACTGGACACACTGTTTGATTGACAGGAGGAGACAAAATCCAAAAAACGAGAATATCATGGATTACCACGATAAACCAAAGTAAAAAAAGAAGTATGCTGTAGAACTTGAATGAATAGAACGGTCTTTCGGTCTTTCACCAACGTTCCTGGATGGTCGGAGCGGCAGCCATTTTTATGTGTTCCGATGGGCTAGCTTCCGTATAAACTGAGGTTTTGCAGCAAGGACCAAAGTGGAAAAGTGGCATTGCATCTGAATTAAGTTGCCATTCATGCCACCATTAGGCAGTGCTCCATAAGTTGCTGCTGTCTTTTTAAGTACGTCAAAAGTTTAACATCTGTGCAGTTAATTGAAGAGGTTAAAGTTAATCTGTGTCAGTCGATGTCCGTTTGCTGTTTGAAGTCAGCGAATGCTAACTTTTTTTCTCCACTAAAGGTAGGCTGAGCTATGTTAGTTTATAGTATTTAAGGGGCTGTATTAAGTTAAGTTGATGATGCTTACCAGCTAGGTTTGCCAATATGCTGATTTTGACAAGCTCCAATCCGTTGAGTTTTGACAATTTGCCAAGCATTCGTGCAACAGACGCATCACACATCTTTACAGTTCTCAAGCAAGTGTGACTATTTACAGCTTTAATGCCAAGACTTGCGTTGTCACCATAGCAACTAACCCTTAAAATTCTATAGTCGCCATTTTATACTGTACTAGCCAAAATACCATATCAAACAGTGGAAGGGGCAGTTGTGGCTCAGGAGGTAGAGCTGGTCGTCCACTAATCAGAAGGTTGGTGGTTCGATCCCTGGCTCCTCCAGTCCACATGCCTTGGGCAAGATACTGAACCCCAGATTGCTGCCGATGGTTGTGCCAGCACCCTGCATGGTAGCTTGCTGCCATCGGTGTATGAATGTGTGTGTAAATGGGTGAATGTTGGCATGTTGTAAAGTGCTTTGGATTGGAAGGACCGTTCTATCCATTCAATGTCTGTGGCTGTGTATATATCCAAATAGACCCATATACTAAGGGCAGGATATGTTTTCTTTGCATGATGCTATATTAGTGCTATTGAAGACCTGATATTGTTCAACAGATATGAACCATATTGTTCGGTCCTTACAAAGCCAACATCCGCTATTCATCTCCATCTGAATGCTATGGTTTGTTGCCTTTCAGTGTCAGAGGGTTGAGTGTGCAGAGCTGTCAGGGTCGGGCTTCTGACACTTATTAAGTCACACTGAGACATGTGAACTCGGCTGAGGCAAGTCCCAATTGAGTGCTACAGATGAATCGTGTGGGGGATCGGGGGAGGAAAGGATGAGCCGCCTCCCCTACCACCCCTTTTTCCTTCGCCATCTCTTTTCACGGGCGGCTCGCCTCTTTGATCTTGCCCTGACTCTTATTTCACACCTCATGGCCAGTGGAACCTCTTTTTCTCCAGATCTCCGGGGATGAGAGGAAGGCGTTTTCTTTTTAATCAGAGCCCGCTAAGACTCCTGGTGGATTTGTGCCATGTTAGGGCTTGCACACTGCTGTCTATCCTATGATTTTTCCCTGACTCAACTTTTGAGGTTGTTAAGATATCAGAGCCTGACCTCCAAACCAGTCACTCTGACTGTGAAATATTGTCAAAGAGGAGAATGGGCTTCACTCAGTTAGAGAAAAACCTCCTGTAAGGCCAGGCTGCATAACTTGAACAAACTGAGACAGGGACCACACTGAAATAATTTGTATTTTAAAGGAGAACACCAGTGTCATTTAGTATTATAGTTAATTTACTACTGTCTACGTCTAGTTTACATTTCCCCCAATCACTTCGCAATGCATGTCATATATAATTCAATTTTTTTAACATTTACTCCATTTTTGTTGCTTTTAAAATGCAAACTTTACTGTGCTAAACCTAGCTTGAAATTAACTGCTGTCCCAGCTATCAAAGACACCCTAAATAAGAAGACATGGATGTGACAATAAAGTCTGTAAGGCGACATGTTTGCAGGGATTATTTCCTGGTGCAGACTTCCATATCTTCCTGTGGGTGTCAGATGATTGACAGTAAGCAGAGCGTAACATAATGTGAGCACTGATATGAAAACACTCCGCCAACGCTGAGCAATTCTCCAACTTGCAAAGCTGCAGCCTCCGTAACGTTTATTTTTGTTTATCATTTGTCTCCCGGGTTTGATTTTCTGACAAAATAGCACGTGAACGCAATGCTGTTTAGCAGCCGACTTGAGACAGCCGACTTCAGAGGGGTTCAGGAAAGAAAAGTCAGCTTCAAAGATACGAACAGTGTGAGGAGAACGGTAAGTGTCTTGAATGTACAAAGCTAAAGCCAAGATGATTGATTTGACAATAATTTCAATATTAGCTTTGTTAGGATGCAAGCTATTGTGTAATGTTAACGCTTGGTGAGAAGATATTGTGCGGGAATGCTAGCTAAACTTATGTTAAACTTAATGTTAGCTATGTTTGTTAGCCTTGGTTGGTCATTGGAAGTGTTTCCAGTGCTTGAAGAAATGAAGCCAATGACTATTGTGTACGTTCTGAGTGAAGCACTTTTTGTTTTGGTGGTTGGTGGCTATGGTGGCTAACGCTGGTCATGCTAACTATTCATAGTATTCTGTTACATCACCACACAGCCATCTTGGTAGGAAAATAACAGGTGATTGTAATAAATTATCAGGCAATTACAATCAAATGACAAACACAGCCAATGAGCTGTGTGTATTGTAAAGTGCCATATTGGTGGTTTTCTTCCAAACAAACTGCTGTTGGAAACATAAAACGCATCACCTGTGCGCCAGAGGATTTTTCCCAGGAAAGACCTACCAGACACTGGATGTTTAGAACAGCAAATGTAAAAGCTTTCATGAACTGGCTATAGCTTGAATCACTATTGTGTTATTGTAATCAGTGATAGAGATTAGCAAAACATTTATTTATATGAAAATATCACAGATGTTATTTTTAATACTACTAGATACAGAGGTACATTATTATTATTGACATTTTTTTTTTTTTTTTTTTGAAGATTTATTTTAGGCATTTTATGCTTTATTGACAGAGATAGTGTGAGAGAGAGACAGGAAGGTATGGGAGAGAGAGAGAGAGAGGAGGACATGCAGCAAATGACCGCAGGCTGGATTTGAACCCGGACGCTGCAGGAAGGACTGAGCCTTGTATGGCACATTTTTTGGAAAGCAATGTAATGCACACACTGTACATTGCTCCCTTGTGACCACAACAGCAGTGTGCTTTCCCCTTAAGCACCCGCATCTCATTGATGTTTGCGAATTCCAATGGCATCAAAACATCCTCTCTCTCTCTCTCTCCGTCTCTCTCTTTATATCCTTAACCTTGCCTCTCTCTCTCTCTCCCCTTTCCCCTCATCCTCGCTACATCACCCCCCCCTAACCTCATAGTCAGAGACAGATAATCAATATCCGTGGCTGAGCTTCCCAAGTCTTATTGACTTTGTTTTTCAGGAAGACTCCATAAAGAGTCATTGGGGAAATTCTGTCACTGCCAGTTCCATCCCTTGGCATTAAAACCTCCTTCGTCGCCGCCAAAGACGAGAGAGTCGCGGACTAGCTCTGGCTGTCCGCGCCGCCACCGGAATACAAAATAACAGCCGATGGAGACAGCAGTGCTACTTTCCACTTGGAAAAGAGACAAGGTTCAACACCATGCGATGCGAATACAAACAACACCGTGGGTGCTTCAGAGATTGAGGCAACAACCCTGTGGTTTTTTGGATCTGGGATCGCGGGGTGTTCAGACGATTTCACGTGATAAGCCACTGAGAGAAGCATGTATTGAAGGGGCAATCAAGTATGATTTTTACTGCCCTGTACCACAAAATGACTCTAATATATCTGCAGGGGGTTGATGGGGTTGTTGATTGGGTTGTTGAATGATTCACCGATTGCTTCGCCAGGTGCTGAGGGTTCTGCTTTTCAAAACTTACTTTACAGCTCGTGCAAAAACTCCCCGCCTATTGCAAATTCAAGACACTCCCGATCTCCTCGCCCACGTACTCACATTTTCATCTGCTACAAGTGAATAAAATTCTGTTTTCAAGCCAAAAGCAGTATTATTATTCCAGTATTTTGCATGGTGATATATTGCCTCTTCACTTGATGTTCTCTGTTGGATCTCTGCTCTAATTAGCTAGCTTACTCTTCTCTAGTGTGAAAATATGACTTTACTGTTTGTGTCAATTACAGGCCACCGTAGCTGTGAGAGACAGTTCTGTAGGAGAAAGAAAAGCTCTATTAACTCTATTGCTGCAATTATTAGTGGTTGCCGATAAAAGCCAATAAAGGTCATAGGTTACTTAATGCCCCTTTAAGATTCAATAGGCCCCATCAAACTCCATCAGTATGCAACACTGGGAGCTCTCACTTTTCATTGCAAATCATCAGAAGAAGTGCAAGAAGAGGTCTGTGTAATGATGATGCAGACAGGTGTGGTCACAAAGCACAGGGACAAGGTAATTTCCAGCAGCCTCCACATCCCACAGGAGTGAACATGTGGGATAATCCTATTAAGGAGAGGCCACAGCTCATAGCTGTCATAATGACGGGGAATGGACCAGGTGACAAAGCTTTGAGGATAAAAGCGGATCATGTTAATTCGCTTTAGCACCAGACGCAACGGATATACACAAGCGTCTGAAGGATAGGTTTTCCTCACCTAAAACACAGCACGTGATTTTTAGCAAGCGACGAGAGGGACTGTGTGTTTGTGTGTGAGGTGGAGGGAGGGAGTTTACTGTAGCTGTGTGGGGAATGGGTGGTGGTGGTGGTGGTGGTGGTGTGTGTGTCCTCTTGTGTGCATAAACTAATGGAGGCTCACGCTGTCAGTCAAACAGCTGGTGGAACTCTTCATGGTGATGTGCACCTCAGGAGATCAGTTTTGACTACATCTATTAATCATCAATCAAACTATATTTTCCTACACATGCCACTTGTTAATTCACCCCGGGAGCTCATGCATGATATTTATGCAGAGAATGTATTTCTCTGGTGGAAACTGAATGTCTACAGTAGATGTGCTCCATGCCGTCTGACTCTGGCGCGCAAGTATTATTAGATCAATGCTTAAAGACTGTAACCGCCATAACAAATTTAAGCCTTATAGTCCAAGGATAAGAGTCGGCTAAAGGTGTATATATTTTTTTTATAAAACTATTTATAAAAAATATATACACACAAACTATTGCACTCAATTTTGAATGACCTTGTTTCAGCTTGTCAGCATCCATAAAATCAATATCCTTTTTCCACATTACTATGTGCAAGGAATGGTGAGAATTTGCTTATTACATTTGAAAAAAATATTGCTTTATATTGCTTGAAACCCCCAAGTCTCACCACTTCAGTTATGGGCTTCCATAAGCCCTGATGGCATTACTTTGCCTTTGTTGGTAACAGCTAAAGAATAAGATTGCTATGTACTATGGGCGATATATATAGATCCAAAAAGATATATTAAAAGTATAATTTGGAGCTTGTGGTTGTAATATTTAATGCCTGTAATACTGTACATGCGAAAACTAGACGATGAAAGCTATACTAGGAGATATTATTGAGAAAATCATTACTTATTTGAAGCAATAGGTCCCGGGGATGTATGGCGGGACATGAATTCATAGGGTAATAGATTTTTATTAGTGCCACTAAAAGAATTCCATTAATACCCCATCTTCTCTATCCGACTGGAAAATAAGAACAGCTCAGTACGAGGAGAAGTTCAGATGAACCTCAGCACGCCTTGTTTCCCTGCACTCAACAACGAGGCAGTCGGCGGCTTAAATGTTCGATAATGGATCGGTTTGTATCAATAGTTTGCTCTTGCTTGAGTAAATCAGCAACTGATCCTTTCGTCTTGTCTCAGAGACTGTAGACAGATAAGGAATGGAAGGGACATGACACCAGTTTGTTGAGTTGAGTTTTTTTGAAACTCCTTTGATGTCATTTTGTTCATATTTTGTGTTTGAATTTTGCGTACATGGTCGTCTTTGTGTTCCTTGTTGTAATTCTTGTTTTGTCTTTCTATGTGAATTCATTTTTGTTGCAATAGGTTTCTGTTATTTTAAACCCATGTATTACCTGTCTATTTTTGTAATTTATATTTTATATGGACCCCAGGAAGACATGTCTGTCCTTGTCAAGACCCTGAACCTCTACCTGCTCTAACTGCTTGAATAAAGTGTGTATGTTGATGTGTGTCTCAAAGGGATCTACGAAGAAATTCCCAATTGCACTGTGTGTACTGTGACAATTAAACGGCAGAGATTAAACTGGGATGAAGATCATCGTTTATGCCATGTTCATGTCATATTGGATTTACCGTAAATAGGAGCTGCCAACTGGGAAAAGTGCTAATTACAAGTAGGGCATGGGGGATTGTTTTGTAGGCCAAGATATCTGTCACTTTGCATCACCAATCACGGAGGTGTGTCAACACAGGCTGCAAACATAGCAAATCCACCAATGTCGGCAGTTCAAGGTAATAAAAATCTAAATTATCAGTTATATTCACATTAATACAATCAACTCTACTTAGGAAAAGTGAGAAATATCGGGAGCGTATCTATGTTCCCAGGGTCCTATGTTCCCCAGTTCTACATATGTGCTCTCCAAGGGTCCTAGGTTCCCAGGGTCCTATGTTTAACCCTAACCCTAACCCTAAACCCTAACCCTAACTGCCCAGTCGTTAGATGAAGCAGGGAGGGTCATGGGATAATCTTTTACTCACCTAACCCAACCCTAACCCTAAACCCTAAACCCTAACCCTAACTAACCATACAAAGCGAATACAGAGCTGGGGAACATCTTTCTCAGGTTCCAATTATGTGCTATATAGAGCTGGGGAACATAGGACCCTGGTAACATAGGAATGACTCCAGAAATATCTGCTGTGTGAAACCCTATTCACTTTCTATGAGCAAAACAATAAATGGACATTTTCTGTGGTTGCTTTGTGTTCTAATTTATTTTATGTGAAATGTATATGGTGTTAATATTTTATTGTTACCTTTTCACAGTTGGCAAACAACAGCAAGATCATTAAAATGTTTTTTCTTGAAGTGCTGAAATGCTAGCATCACGCCTCTCTTGAACGACAGTTTGCTCGGAAGTGACCACGCAGTTGTTTGACAGATGTGAAAAGGTTAAGGGCGATTAACACCACCATATTTCACATAAGAACACAGAAAAAGCAACCATAGAAAATTTATTGTTTTGCCCATAGACGTTGAATAGGGTTTCGCACTTGTACCGCACTTTGTAGGTATGGCCCATTTGAAACTCTGTTCTTATCTACAAGTTAAACACATGAGCGCTTCCATGTTGTAGTAAAAAGATGTCAGTTCTTCTTCTGATATGACGTGAATGTGGCATTATGTTGATAATGATTAGAATTAATTTGCCTACCAGCTTAGCTTAGTTTGGCTTGATTCCATAACAGGACACGATCTCTTCTGATGGTGTGTCCTTTATTTTGACCGTACCTCTCATCTCACCAGCACTCTTTATACTCCAAGGTGCTCCAGGCGAGTCTTTGGAGAGGCTGTGCTCCCTGTTTAAGACTGCAATCTCACAACATGCCGCATCAGAGGTCAACTGCATCTTGCCGAGTCAGGAGACAACAGTACAACCTTCCCTTCCTCTCGGAGCCGCCGTCCGACGGGGCCGGCGACCCTCCCTCCGGCTCCATTACTTCTCCCCCTCTGATATAATGGATCACGTCTCTCCCGTAGAGGGAACAGATGGTCCGAGCCGAGCCGCTACCCAAGGCCCTTTTTACCCAAGGCTACTCTTCTTTCTTCTTCGTAATTATGCCTTGAGGGGAACACCCCAAAGTGGCCATCCGGCTCGCGGTTCTGGCCCCGCTCGCTTCAACAATACACACTGATGGAGAGAGATGTGATGAGAGTGGGCGCAGATTGTAGGGTCAACGTGACTCACGGAGAACTTTAGCTGTGCCTTGTGGTTGTGTTTTTTTTTTGAAGTGGGTAAAATCCCAGATAGAGCTGTAGCAAAGACAAAGAAAATCCAACTGCCCACTGGGGCTGGACTTAAAAAAAAAAACATGGGACCCAAGAGTGCAAACTCCTAAAGTTAAAATTGGCAATTACAGACGGTGGGTCCTTTATTTTCGGAAATGGAAAGAATCACATTAGATAGAATCATTTGCATTTGGCATGAAAAAAATACATCGACACTGAAGAAAAAACATTCTTACTGCACTTTATAATCTTTAGAGAAAGTATACACTGCAAAAACTGACAAACTTGTTAAGTTATTTTATCTTTAGGATTTTTTTTAGGAAATCATCTTCCTGCAATGGCAGATAATTTTACCGGTGTCAACAAATTTTACTTTTTTTTTCAGGAGAATGTAACTTGTTTCTGGACATTTACGTGGTAAAAGTGAAATAGTCTTGGAGAAAGTTTCTTGTGTCAAGATTGTTTATTCTTTATGATGATTTCTTGAAAGAAGTCATTTTGACATGTATCAAGTGAAATGTATTGAAACCAGCAGCATTATCTGCCAGTGCAGTGAGATAATTTGACTAAAAATATCACAAAATAAGCTTGATAGGTCTGGAAACAAATTAGAATATTACCACTTTTACCATTTTTTGCAGTATAGCAGTATAGGAAACTTCTCAGATTATTACATCCTCACCAGGCCGACTGCATCTGCACTCGATCATGTGTTCCTCACACAATTTCATAACCTTCAAAGCAGGTCAAACCGAGTCAGCGAGCAGAGTGCAGTCATTGCATTCCTCGCCACAGACTCCACGCTTGTAATCATGTAATGGAATTGTTAGGACCCAAGAAAGCACACGGTAAGGCGGAGATAATGCTTCTTTCACATTAGAGCGCCCCAAAAAAATGATATATGAGAATCTTTTTTTATTACAAAAATGTCAGGAGAGCCATAAGGGGCCACCGGGGTTGAAGTGATAATGGTGGCAAGAGCAGGAGAGGAATAGAGAGAACCTCCAAAGAAAACTTTCTCACCTTATTGTCTTTGATGCTGACATCTTAGTATGTGACCTTTGTCTGGGTTATGGGAAATGAGAGTATTCATTAGTTACACGAAAAATGAAATACCTTTGATGCCCCAGTAGATAAAGCAGGTTATGCAATGATGTGTCTGTTGATAAACTCAAACAGATTGTGTTTCTGGTTAAATAATGAGGAACCCGAGCGGACAAGAGCAGGCTCATTATTCTCCCCGAAAAAAACATGAAATGCAATAAGTGACCTCGCTCCCACCAGGACCTTCCAGGGTGCAGAGCTTGACAAAGGTCTGCAATGGAAAAAAAATTCCAATTTGTCCGGGGCAAGCCCTTTTAGTGCGTGACAATTCACACAATGCAAGGGTGTGGCCAGTGTGTGCGAGGTAAGCCAAGGGGGAAAAAAAGACCTAAAGCCTCTTTTTTTACCCCTTCCTCATGTATTTCCATTGTGTTTTAGCTATTTCTTGGTATTTTCTACAGTTTAGGTCCATACTTAATACATACATTAATGTGCATGTGTGTGTCTAAACATAGATTTACACTCCGCACCTCCCTGTTCTACATAATGAGTCAATCTGCCAAATAATTGGCCTCCTGGCTTCACGTCCAACATTATTACTTATTAGCTAACTTCTCCATCTATAAAAGTCAGTGAAAATCTGTCCTCTCTCCCTCTGCTTCTCTTTCCCTCAGCTTCAAATTGTTGTCTTGGGAAAAGTCATTAGCTGGTTTTCATCAGCTAGACCACAATCACTGACAGGCCAATCTCTTTCGTTGCCATTGTCCGTCCTGTCGTGAGCTGCCAGCCTAATATCAGTCTCACTATAGCGATGTAGTACGACAGAATAGAAAGGGCTTTACATTTATAATTACATTTCAAACTTTGTTTTGTAATGTCTTTGGTGGAGTGAATGAGCAATAGAAAGATGTATTGCAGACAGTGCTGGGGTGAGGGATTTTATTTGTCCTGGGGACACAGTACAGGCTCTTTAATTAAAAACCTCCTTGAGATGGCATCTATTACTGTACAATAATCACAGAATATATTGTATACCATATACACATGTATAATATGGTGTATATGATGATTTATATGTCCTTGGGAGAAATAATTTCTGATTATTTCATGGAGAATTGAGTTTATTCACTATATATCTTTGTCATAACTAAATGCTCCTGCTGCTTACATGAACTCCAGTTCATAACATCATAAGAAATTAATTCAGTGACATTGTACATGTTTGAATACCAACATATAGCCCCTATATGAGCTTTTGTAAGGTCCTGTGAATGTAAACATGGGAACCAGTGTTCCTGAATGTGCCGAGTGTTTGCTCAGATGTTATGAATGTGTAATAAACCATTGATGTGACCCGTTGCCCTCCTGCCAGGACAAATAGCAAACACACAGCAGCAGATGGGCAAGGGTGGAACTGTGTAACTTGATTTGATATTTGTTTATGCAGTCAGCTTGCCCGTGTGACACAGGCAATCTGGTGCGTATGAAGGAGAATGAATGTTGCTACAAGGTGTGATGATTTCATTGTCATTATTCATATTTTTATTAACAGAATGTTTTGTGACTCGTCGAAAAGAAGAGTTATGAGATCCGGAAAAAGAGAAACATACTCCCACACAATGATTGGCAGTACAAACACAAATTACGAAGGAAAGTTTTTGGTTAAGAAAATAACACTTTCGAAGACCAGATCCTTATATAGAACATTATAAAGATTTTTAAAGATAATGATGAATCAAATTATTTGTTTGTTTTTTTTCCCCCCCAAAATGAATATACAGCATTTTGGAAGCGAGCTCTCCAGCCAAGCACAAAGCGAGGAAACATTGCTTTCATCTAAACTTTAGATTCACCAAAGAACAACTGACAGTGGCTGTCAAAAGAGGCAGCGGCTACACAGAGATTCTGCACAGCTCTCTCTGTGGGAAACATGAGTATCATTTCCCCCGGAGTTTCCTCCGCGGCTGTAGCGAGAGTCCAGTGGGGAACGTATGAATAAATCATATAGGAACACGCCCCAAATTCTTCTCAGCCCTACCTGTCAGCGACAGGGAGGCACAAGTCATCTTCCTCGGAGTTTGTGAGTGAAGTTAAAACCGTAAATCTTGATTCCAATTAGTGTGTGTGTGTGTGTGTGTGTGTGTGTGTGTGTGCATTTCATCGGGAGCTTTCTGTTTGATGGGAGGAACGCCTCGGGACAGCGGTGAACCAATTTATCTGGCCCGTAATAGACTGTATGCTGGTGGATTATTGTACTGATTGGAAGGTTCAGAACTCAGGCAGTTAATTAGCTTTACAGGTTCGCCCCACGTCCGCATCTCCCTCATTTAATTTTCACTCTTAATATAATTATCACACGCAGACCCTATTATTGATAAGACAGTAGGTATGCCAGCATTTCAATAGGGGGGGAGGGGGCTCTTCCATCCTGCCACTCGCTCATCTCTGGATTTTTGGGTTTTTTTTCCCACTGGAGACAAGCAAAAAAAAAAACGCCATCTGCTTCTGCCTCGGCGCTGTAGTACACGGGGAAAACGCTGTAACGTGAAGATGGGATCCATGTTGTGTGAGCGGGGGGAACGGGCGGGGGCGTCCCAGACAGTGACGGGAACTAATTGGAGTCGACAGCGAGCTGATAGGCTGACATGATCCAGGTCGGGGTATCGCTATTGATCTTCATCACTCGCCACTGTCCGGCCCTGCTGGGTCTCACGCCGAAATGTTATGTTGTTGTTTTTGTTTTGTTCGTTTTTTTTCCATTCTGGGTTGAACTCATTATTTGGAAGGAGTCGGAATTAAACATTTTCCTCATGCTGAGAATCGTCTGGGGGCATTTTTTGGAAAATGTTTTTTTGTGTTTTGAACTGTATTTTTGATCCTTATTACATCCTCATCATCACTATCAATTCTTGTGCAATAGGCATTTCAAAATAAAAGTATTGATTTTTCTTCCAATGATACTATAGTAGGCTATGCTCAGTAGTCACATGTAGAGATTATGTTGAGTGAAAAAGAGAATATTTCAGGCCTGTTCATGAAGAGGATTGTGTAATCTGTATCTCAGTTGCATATTGGAGCAAGGCCTTGAAGTCACATATCGTCCTCCATCTAAGTTGTTGGGAAAGTAAATAAATAAATAAAAAGAATCTGGCCGATGTAATTCCCTCAGTGTTTCCCTGGCGAGGCGGTTATTAGTTTTTCCTCTCATCCCGCGACACATCCATCTCAATCAGGCGGCGCACTATGCTCTATTGAATTCCCAGACAGAAATAGATTTGCAAAGTTTCGCAGAGCAAGTTGGGGAAAGCGGTGCGAGAGGAAGACATCAGCGCAAGTGCGGCGATTAACATGACAGGGACGGGGGGGGATTGACGCGGCGCTTGCTATGTTCATTAGTCATTTCTGAACCACGGGCTCTTACGACGATTTGAGACGGCAAAGAAACGCCATCAATCCGTTATAGGCTGTTGGCTTTGACCTGCGTTTGCGCAATTATTCTTCCAACTCCTTATCTCAATTGTCTTGCTTAATCAGTTGGCAAGCCTTTTAAGCTCAAGCACAGAAGGATTTATGGGTGTGTAAAAAGGGATTTGAAATGTGTTCCGCGACAGCATAGCGGACCGTTGGACTTTTTTTTTTTTTTTTTGTCATTCCTCAGCTGTACTTCAATTCAATCTAAATCAATTCGCTTCGCAAATGCATACATGAGAGTGGCTCCTTAGGGACGGGTGAAGGGCGAACTCTGGCACTTAAACCCGGGCGATACAGGTGACACGCTGCAAACAAATGTCGCCAACCTATAAGCCAGGCATTTACTGACCTACAGAGCCAACAGAGCGCCCACCGAAGGCCTCGAGCGGTGACTACAATCTGCTATTGGCTCATTTAACACGGGAACAGACTCATGGGAGCTAATTAAAGAGCAGTCAGGTGAAGTCTTACCATTTCTAATTGCCTCCCAGGGGTCTAAAGGCTATGAACTAAACGAGAGGAGTAAGAGATTGAGAGGGGTTTTATATACTGTATATGTATAAAGAGAAAGAGAGGGGGGGGGGGGACTTCTGAAAGCTCTTTCGAGGAACATTTGCATCTTGACTAACAAATGAGCAGTCGGTGTGAGGATGAGAAGGATCTGGAGCCAGCTCAACTGTTAGAGTTCGACACGATGAATTCACCATAAAATACTGAACCACAGCAGATGACAAAACGCTACAATATAGTGATATTTACTGAAAGCTTACATGAAAACGACATGCAAACATGGAAAATGTGGGTGGGCAAAGTGAAAGAGTAGCGCATTGCAGCATAATATAATATATAATATATAAGGCTGGTACAATGGAGAGTTCTTTGGCATTGACCGAGTCACCATGGAAGCAATCCCAGTCACCCTGGCAGCTGTTATAAGAGACAACACATGGCTTTGCACACATCATGAACAGATAGTGATGAACAGGCTTGTTTGCTGAAATGTGCTGCATGAATGAAGTTTCTACCAGTCCACTGGAACCAACTTTGGGTCAAGAGGATCATCGACTGACAAAAGCCTCCAACTTTTGCCATTTTTTTTGTCTTCTAATAATCAATGCCAGTGCTCATTGCTGTGGTGTTTCTGCTCTGCTCTTCCCACAGATCACCTGTCAATCAAACAGTGTGTCCAGCACTGTCACATCTTCTTCCTTGGATTTTCTGTCGATGCAGTTTGACTTTCTCTTTGTCTGTTCAGCCATGGTGGCTACCACTGCTCATGCTAACTACCCAGTTCTTCTTCTGTTTACTCCAAAGAAAAACATCTAATACAGTGTGTTATACATGAATGAAAAAAACATCATCTGTGCAGCATCTGTTAGAGCAGAGAGATAATGGCTGGACAACGAGCGAGATTCAGCACAGCGCGTTTCAAATCAGTGGGCATGGTTCCAGGTTCTGTTTCTATTCCTGAAGCGATGCTTAGCAAACACATGCAGAGTGCTTTCCAGAGAGCAGAGAGCTGTGAGTGCCTTGTTTCAGCGTCGCTCAGAGAGTCTTACTCATTGCCATTTGCAATTGGGTGTGATGTTTTGAATTAGGTGTAAGCTTAAGTGTAGATACGTGGCAGTGTGCTGTAGTTTTTATCAGCGTTGAAGCAGGTTGAGGCTCAGTCTTCTGTGATGGGTGTCTGATAACCCCAATGACATATCTTCTCTTTCCTCTGGCACCCAAGCTTTGTTTTTACATAAGTACCCACCAAAATAGCACAAGGGATAGTTACATCATGTCCTGTGTACTGGTGAAAGTAATTATGTATGCACTGCAAAGCACAATTTCAAGTTCCTCTCTTTCTTTTACGTTGCTTTACTTGACAGAGGAAGACATCGCAGAAGCTCTGGGGAGGGTGCTGATTGCAATTGAGGACCTTTCCCAGGAAAGGAACTAAATATATCTGGGAAACATGGTGATTCCCACCAATCATTTTACAGACTCAAGTACCCTCGAGGCCTCGGGCTTTGATTAAGTTAGCGGCCCACTTTAAAACACCTCTGGTGCGCTGACCTGTGCCGCAGCAGCGAGAAAGTCCCCTGGCTGCACGGAACAAGGAGAAAATAACGATGAAAACAGCCAAAGTGACAGAGGGCGCAGGTGTGTGTGTGGGGGGGAACGGGTGGTGTGAGGGCAGGTGAGGGAAAGAAGGTAAGAAAGAGAGAGAGAGAGAAAGTGAGTGAGCATCTCTGTGTATTTGTGTTGGGGGGAAGAGGAAAAGGTTTATAGGGAGAGACTGTCTCCACACCAGTGTTCATTTGTTTAGTCATCAGACCTTTGTTGCTTTGCATGCATAATGCACAGGCCGCTGTAATTTGATCAAACCTCTTTGCTCTCATAAAATGAGTGTAAACACTGCAGAATATTATCAGGAGAACATTCATTATTTGGTGCTCTCCGGGAACCGGGGCTTCGGGTATTGAGCGGTTACTCGGTTGTTTTCTCAGACAATGCCTCTCAGCCATCCAGCCTCATCGTCTTCCTTATCTCCACCTGCTCTTTTGTACGGGCCCGCTGCCACCGCCAATGATGTGCACTCATTTGTTATCCTCCACCGGAGGAGGATGTTTGCTGAGGAGCCAAAAGGTGACGCTGACAGTATGATCTGTCTATGTCTTAGTTTTCTCCACACCTTGAACACTTGGGGAAAAAAATGAGAACATTTGCATAACACATTTCTACAGTACATCGATAATGAGTTTGCCTTCTGGACCGATCATCACCAGCTTTGGTAGAGAGTCCTCCAGCTATTCCATTTTAGTGTATTACTCCAGCTGTATCTGCTGTATCCATACAGTGTGGTGACCTCCATATTCACAAGGAAAAGTGATTACCATAACACATGCACAGAAAAAAAAACATACACATACATATAAAACTTCAGCAGTGTCTTAACTTTCCAACCAATTCCACATCACACATGGGTGGCAAAAATTAGATAATACCATGATATAGGACACAGTACAATATGATATGTTACAAAAAAATACAATACTTTATGATATGGTATGATACAATACAATACTATATAATACGATACTATACTATACAATACTATAAATTACAATATGATACCATACTATACAATACAATAAGATACAATGCGATACTACATTATACAATACTATGTGGTACAATGGATTATGATATTATACGATACAATATCATACAATACAATACTGTACTATATGATTCTATGGGGTATAATACAATACTATACAATATGAAACGATACAACACAACACAATACGATACGATATGATACGATGCTACAATATATGATGCAATACAATATGATACAATATGATAAGATACAAAAAGACAATTTTAGCATTCAGTCATTGAAGTTCTCTATGCAAAACACAAATCTGATACATAAATACATTAGGTAATACATAATGAAAAACAATACACTACATTTGTGAAACACACAGTACTGAATTAACATCAGATCCAAACTTGTAGTTTTCCATGGGGCACTTGGAGCAAACAGCACTGGCTTCCATTACATTTTGGTCAGATCTCTAACAGATTTTGATTTTAAGCTCCTACTTAGGCTCCCCACCCTACACCCCACATCCCCAGTCCCTGCTCGTGGGTCACCAACTGACAGGAAACAAGAAAAGTATAACAAGAACAGGATGAAAGCGGACACATGGTTTGAGACGCTGGGCTGCATTGCTACTGCGTTTCACTGCAATGCCTGCACCACTGCACAAACCTCCTCTATCATAGTTAGGACCGATCTGTAATAATGTGGATTAAACTTACTGAGTCATTTGTCTTTATATAGAGCCACTTCCTCTGCTGTGTCTTGCTTACTGATGTAACACAAAGTCTATACATACATACAATACATGATATTTCACTAGAGCAAATTCTTTGGGCCTCATAGACACTGGCCATATAGCAAGGTCAGGCTACTGTTGTACGCATGTGACAAGTATAGTGTGGTGGCAAGAGAAACAATTACAGTGTAATTCAGGCAAATTGGCCATAATATTCCTTTCGTTTCAATGTACTACATGAATGAAGAATCACTGCGCTAACATGACAACTCATAGCCAGAAAGCCTACTATCTATAGAGAAATATCTGTTGATTTGGAAAAATATTTAAAAAAAATCAAAACACAAAAGATTGGAAATTTGGGGTAAAACTTATTAATTAGTTATCATAGCCTGAAAACTGAAAGAGAAATAGAAATCCAAAAACATGTACAATATTGTTAAATACCAAAGGCAATGTCAACAGTGCAAACTACAAGAGACAGAAACAGCTTCATTTTCTCTGAATATCCTCAGTACAGAAATAAGGGAAGCATACCAAATTTATCTCAACTTGTTCAAAAATGAACACAGCTCTGTTGTTTGTTATGCATCATTTCTGTATGCAGTGTATGTACTCTCTGCCCTACATTTTGTATGTATTATGCAATTATACACTATACCAGTTTATCATATTTTTACACACAATATGCTTTGACAGCATTCGGTCCACTTCCATTCACACTAGTTGAACACACTACTTACTTAACTTGATATGACTCAACTCGACTTCATTTGGTTTAATTTACGAGAGAAAGAGAGAGAGAAAAGAAAGATATTGAGACTTGCCATTTCCAAAACAGTAACTCATGCTCACAGATCTCTCTGCATTCGTTTGAAAGTTAATTTCCTCTTGATACAGTGGAAATACTGAATATCCGTTAAAGGGTCTAGCGGGTCCAAGTGGAAGGTTATTAGTAAAATGTCTAAACCTAATAGCCATGAAGATGCAGTCATTACAATGACTCCTCATGTAGGTAAAGCTATTAGTAGTGCCACAGGCCAATGACTATTAGCCCGTCTCCTTTGATTAAATCAAGCTTTTCTACGGCTGAGAAAGAGAGAGACAGACAGAGAGAGGAAGAAGGAGTGATTAGAGGACAAATGGTAGGGGCATGATAGGCATTTTTGAAATAGAGTGCAAAGTATTGTGAATTCATGCCACTCAAAGTTATTGTATCTACTCTGTTTACCTTCCCTCGAACGATTTAACACACAACTTCATATTTGACAGAAGGATTCTCAAAAACTGTTTTGTTTCTTTGTTCTTTAATTAAATGGCTGGTAACAGTGACCCCATTTTAAAGCTGTTGTGATGCAGCATCCAGGCATTGACGTGTTGTGCCGACGTTCAGGGCAGAAGGCTAATTCGATGTGTTACTCCTGGTGTGAAAATGGGCTTAGAATAAAAAACGTTCCACAATGGTTGCTGACTTGTTTATAATCCTAGAGCCATTTTTGCTGATTTACTGTTATCCTGCAGCTGATAACTGAGTGCAAAGATACTGATGCTGTTCACTGTTCTTTGTATTTGTACTTCATCCATTGGACTGCTATTGGGCCACTGTCTTTTGACCAATCATGTCATGAATTTTGACTTTCCACTCCTACCTTCTATGTGATTTTGGTTGTATTTTCACTTTTGTACTTGCTGCAAAAAAACCTAACCTAAATGAAAGGTAAATAAATCAAAGTGTAAAAGGTTGCAATCAGAAGTCCATCTATGCCAAACTGGATATCTCTGCAATATAACTCTTTCCATTCTGAACACACAATGCCAAGGATCTGTCCAGGAGCTTTGGCAGAACATTTCGTTTAAGTGCTATAAGCTCTCCCTATCAGTCTCCTCTGATCTTCCTTTAAGATCCACGCCCATGATTACTTTGACTTCAAGCAGCTCCTCCAAGGATTTAGATGTCTTCAACGTGCCGATTTAATCAAACTGCAACATAGACATCAATGCAGCTGGTAAAGATGGGGTTACATGTGTTTATGCAGGGTGGTAACCCTTGAGATGTTGAGATGTACATATTGGAGTCTCAGAGGGTTTCCTGAACCAGCGAGAACCAGAATCTGAAGTGGACTTAGTTCATGCCTTCCTCTTCATTAGTTCCTTTTGACCGACGGATCTTGTCTGGCGCGACAGATCTTCAAAGTCACAATCTCACACTCCAGGTAGGCTAAGACAAGCTAGACAGATGGGACATTTCTATCTTGAGTCTTTTGATATCAAGTGGTTCTGCTTACTGAATTAGAAAACAGTCCACATAGCTCATTAAGGATACAGGTCCAGAAAGCCCGGAGGCCGTGATCTAAGTGAGATGTGAGGGAGCAAGGAGGTGAGTCAACCCGCTGCTAATACGACCACTATCTTTGATCCCGACCACAGCAATTTAAAAGGGCGTTCGGACCCACTCCTGGCAGACCCACGCGGCCGACTCGGCAGAATCCTCTCACTTTGTAGGAGAGCGTGTCTTGACCCGTGCGGAGGGTGCAGGAGTCTTGGAGGGGGGCCGTCTGTTTGGGTTTCCAGCTTGTGTGCAATAACTCTAAATTTACTGCAGCGAGGAGCCTTCGTTTGCCTCCACTCTTCTGGGAAGCACTGCAATGGAATATCAGTCATGCAAGCAACGAGAAAGCCCAGATGCCAATCTCCCAACCCAAGGTCACTTTTATTTTCATTCCAGACCTGTAGAAACTCCTCTTTTTTACATGACCTGTGTTCCTGCTTGCACTCATTATAGCACAGAGGATGAACTCTGCCTTGGCATCAAATGCCTTGGAGAGGTGCTCATTGGAGTTTGGGGTAAATCAACACTGTAGATCATGGAATTAAAAAAGAAAAAAGAAAAAAACAAAGCACTCTATTTTTGATAAGATTGAAAGTCTTTATTTTGATGACTAACAATAATACTAATTTGGACTTAAATAGCACTTCAAAGCAGAGTTAAAAAATGCAATGAAACAAGAACAGTAATGAGAAGCCAATAACAATACATCTCTAACCCTAGCAATACAAATGTCAGACATTAAACAGGGTTAAAGAATAATAAAATACTGGAATACAACAGGAATAAAATAGGCATAACAATTTATATGAAAGCCTCTCTGTAAAAATAAGAACTGTTTTAAGAGAAGATACTGATTTTAGCCTAGCCCAATCTCCTCAGGCATGGTCACATTTAGTCTGGACTCTGTGGATCATAAGAGGCTAAAAGTTCTGAGATGTAGCTCAGAGCAAGACCTTGTTGAGCCTGAAAACTAATCAGTAACATCTTCAAATCAGTTAAAACAGGGCTAATATGATCCGCTCATATGCATTTAGTCTTCGTCTGGAGCTTGGCAGCAGAATTCCTTGTACAAATAAGAAACCCTCTAGTCTGCACTGCCTTCACTACAGTTCAAACGATGTTATGGTCAGACTCAGGAAGCTAATTTTAGTTTCTGCAAACAGAGAATATCCCTTGACCAATAGCTTTTTTTTTTTTTGTCATTTGCGCTTCTATTGGATTTGGCAGGAACATTTACCAGGGAACATTAGATAGAACCGCTCTGTCCCGAGAAGTAATGTCCTTAAAAAAAGGTTCCAGGGTGACTTCAAAGTAATGTCGCTTAACACTTTGATAAAATTTGACACTTTCCTGCAGTTTCTGTGCCCGGATTTCAGTCTTTTGCTCTCATGCCCACTATTGCTATTCCTGCATAATACAGGTTAGCCAAGGGTGAGGCTTTTTAATTTCTCCTAGGTGGTAATATGCTGTGGATAAAAAAAAAAAAAGAAAAAAATGAAAGTGCGGTGCTTTTAGCCCCAAATCCTCAAAATAATATTTCAGGTTTTAGGTCCTTACAGAAGACAAACGGTTTCACATTTGATAAATTTGACAAGTGTGCCAGTTAGAACACTTTCCCAAAATCCATTTACGCGATGATGAATAATGAAAAGGTGTCAACATGCCTAATGAGGAAAGAATGCTGACCTCAATACATTTTAAGATGCACCCACGATAATGAATGGCCCTGTGCAGCCCATCCCAGCGGCCTATGGGAGAGCATAAAACGCTGACCTGAAACTAGCCCTCCCGCCTGAAAGAAATAATCACCAGGTGCGCCGGGCAATATCTCTTGATTTATTGAAGTATTGATTTTGTTATTCAATTTTAAAATGGGGTCTCGGTGACATATGGGGCGGCAGATGAAAGATAAATGTTATAAAAACAGACATACCAGCAGAAACTATGATTTACTCATTGCATCAGCGGTGTGTGGAACCAATATGAGGAGGCACGCTCACCGGACTGTCTCCTCGCCAGCTATATGGCATTCATTTTTCATGCTAAACTCTCTGTATCACCCGCATGACATCCCCGAAAAATCAATAAATAACAGGTTTATGGACTGCTTCCTCAAACATCAAATTTTTAACCGTCTTCAAATCATATTTCAATGAAGTCCCTGAAGAATATTTAGTGCTGTCTACTGACGATTAATTGATAAAAGGACATACCTCTGTTTTTCTGTCCATTAGAACTGCCCAGATAGAACAGACGACAGAGTGTTTACGCCTGCTTACTTTGGGGCTAAATCATGTAGATTGGGTCATATTTTTTCATATCACTCCTTGTTGATGTTTATGCCTCCTTTTGCTCGCACTGCTGCCGGCACCAGGCTTACCCCAAATTTATTCATTGCAAATAGCTCGGACCTAAAGTAAGCAAACAGTACATTTGGAGGAATTTCACTGTGATTTAAGAAGAGCAATAAAATGTCCCATTAGTCGACTCCGAGCAACTACAGAAAAGAGCTTACACAGAGTAATGAGTACACACATTACCAAAAGCATGTACTTAATGAAAAATAGGTACATTTTCTGTGAATAGGAAGCATATTCCCCACATATGGCAACCCAGCGGCAAACTGGGCTGTAATTGTTTTTCCATGCTCAATAAACTACCTGGCTTTTTTCTGTATTTTTTTTTTTTTTTTTTTGTTAAAGTGCACATTATTAGCTTGTGAGCTTGTAAGCAATTACGCTCTATCTGCTCCGCCCTTCAGAGGACCACACTGGACATGAAATGATGCCTCCCTGGAGGACTGGACGTGCTGGTGAACTATATGTTTTTAAAGACATATCAAGAGACAGGCCTGCGATTATATGGCTTTTGAGGTGGGCCCCGCTGAAGTGTTTTCGATTCTATCGATGTCTATGCTGATCCCAGAAGAGAGGAAGGGATCAATAATAATATATACAGTATTTGTTATTATTATATCTGATGGGGGCAATGGAGGTCTTTGAGTGATTGCTGTACCCAGCAAAACTGACAAAGTGTCTGCCTGGAGTTTGTTTTCTGAAGGATCTCTTCATGGATAATCTATAAGCTTGGACATTTGAATGCAGTATATCAGCCAATTAGCAGTAATGGTTACTGAATGATGAATGAATTCCCTTCACTTCACCAAGTGTAAATTTTAGTTTATGTAGATGTGTTGCTTCATGAAGCAGATCAGTCTACCCAACATGAGATTAAACATTCAACTAGATAGAAACATGTATTTAATATTCACTTTTCTGGAATGAAGAGACATGTTCACTATTACAAGCTGGCAAGCTGTACAACTTGTGATAGTTTAATTATCAGCTGTTTTTTTTGCCATATTTTTGTTAGTTTCAGGAAGCCTGATCACAGTTGTCAATGTACAAATGTTAACAATTACTTTGAATACCACATCAATTGTTTCTGATGACACGTTTTCAATTAAATGTCTCATATGCCAAGTAAATGAGCATTATTTGTGTTCAGTCATCTGAATTGTTAATACGGTGGCCTTTAAGGACCATGACACCATAACCACTTCAACATGACAGAAATCCTCTCATAAATTGTCAGGAAGTGAGCTGACTGACAACCCGGGAGCTTGATTAGGGGTTTAGTCCGGAGATTTTAATCAATAGTGAAGAACAGCGAGGCCAAGCCCATTTAAATGCATGGGCCCATTATATTAGAACTGATTGCATCGGCACCACAGCTCCCCACTCTACAAAGAGAGCAGTGATCAATAGACTGCCTCTCAAAATGGACAGGCTTAAGATTGTAGATTTCAAGCAGGAGTAAGAGGACTGAAATCCCTTAATTAGCTTTGAGTTCTTGTACTTCTTGGTAGAAGAAATATATAACTGGTCAGTATTCAAAGGTAATGTTCATGTTGCTTTTATATGCAAAATAAATCACCTACCTGTATATAAATATATATATATATATATATATATATATATATATATATATATATGTATGTATGTATGTGTACAAAGTAATTTAACCTAATTTCTAGTAAGATCCAGACTCAAAATTAATGCACCAGAACATGCTCCTGCACTCAAGAAAATGGACTAGAAAATAGACTTTAAACCTGCCATTTTGACAGCGGGCGTTTTTAATTTAGCCATGTGTTACTGCAATTTAATGCACCGCTGGATTTGTCCTTGGTCTTGACCCTTTCGTCTATTGTTCCAAGCCGATGGATATTCCCTCCTGTAATGTTGGAGCACTCCTGAACTTTTTTGACAAGATATTTGGGGACTTGGGACTCGGGAGTGATGTTTTGCTCGGCTGACATAATGAGGAACAACACATCGGCAGTGCTGCTGGGTGCTGGCCCCCTCATTAATCACGAGGCTGTAAGAGCAGTCACATGGCCTCGTCGAAAATGCTTGCTTGTGCATGCGCTGTATGAGCAAAAGTATGCACTTAATTGCATATCAAAAATGCACGGTAAAATGTTTGCCAGTTCAACCAGTCTAATTACTCTAGAGCCCATGGAAAGGTAATTCCGTGACTGCCTCGTAAATATGTAATTTGTGGTCTTCTGTGTATACAAAAAGCAAATTATGACAATTCAAGTATGTTCCAAATTTGAAATGTGTCAATTTATGTTTCTTTTGCTCATATACAAAGAGAGAGCCGACATCAGCAATCTCTCACCAATAACAATTTACTGGGGTAAATAGCTGCAGTATAGAGTCAGCATTACAAGTATAGCTTTGAGTACAAATCACCATCATCTGACCAGAGTGAGGACCTCTGCCTCTGTATATTTGATGCAGATTGATGTATAAATGAGTGTAATCTAGTTAAATGGGAATTCTGTGGGGCATTGTGTGTTCTATCAGTGTCTTATGTGTCTGTAACTGTAACTTTCCATCCTCTGAACTCATCTGAATCATTTATGTGCATTCCTCTCTTGCTCACTTGACTACAGAGATACAGTATATACAGTAATTCTTTGTTCTGTGCAGGGCGATGGGGCTGGGAAGAACAGATATGAAAAGGGAAGCGATGTCTGCTCTAATCCCGGGCTAAAGATTTAATGAGCGCCAAGGCCTTGGGAAGGCAGAGGATGCTTTTACTTGGTTGTGGCGTGAACTTTCTCTCTTTTATCCCCGGAGAGATTCCTTTTCATGAATTCTTCTAAGATGCAGTTGCTGTTTGCCTCCTCCACACCTGAGTCCTTTGTAAATTCCAAATAAATGGCACTCAGGTTAAGGCTTCAAATGTTCGCTTTATAGACTCATAGCTCAGGAGAAGCAGAATAGTTTATATGGGAAGCACTTTTTTTTTTTTTAACAAAGATACAAAATGCTGTAAACTTGTAGACAAGCGCTAAGGTAATTGTCCATGACATTTTCACATTGCAGTTTTGATAGTGTTGATAGTGAGTCCAAGACCAATGACCAAAGATGTCACCAACATCAAGAAAGGGGGAACTCGTAGATTACCACTTTAAAAAACACTCAAATAAAGGTGCAGCAGAGTAGTTAGAATACCCATGATGAGTGATTTACTGCCTTCTATGAGCTCATTTATTTCTTCTTCTTTTTTTCAGTGTACAGTTTTGCTTAATGAGGACTATGGGCAGATGGGGTTCACTGTTTCTGTTACTCATTAAGTCTAATCTTTCTGAGGACTGGAGTATTTATATGTTTATTAAGTTCTACATTACATGTTGTACAATAAAAAAGCATCAAGCCCTGCCTGTCTGATTCTGCCATGAACTAGTTCCTTACATCCAATCTGTGGGTCACGATTTCATTTCGGAAATGTCCTCCAAGTCTTACTGCCATACCTCACACTTTTAACGGTGGTTTTTATGTTATATATTTCCCGTCTCCTTCCTGCGTTTTTGCTGACTCGCTCCTTTGACTCTTGAGAGATGGTTTGAGCTGTTTTCAGTTGAAGTTTAGAGTTACATCAGAAATCACTTCTACTCAGGGCATTTTTCTTCTTTAGGGAGGCATTTACGTGATGCGCGGGTGTCATCCCGGGCGCTTTCTGTTACCGTGGCGTCAAGGTAGAGGGATGTGTGTGTATGTGTGTGTGTGTGTGTGTGTGTGTGTGCACGTTTAGCTTAAGACAAAGGGGGCAGAGAGAAAGAGAGACGGAGCACACTTCCACCTCATCTCTCTCGCCCTCCCACGCACCCATCTTCTCTCCGCCCACACCATCCGTTCCATTACAATGATAATAGGATTTGGAGGGCTGCATTACTGCTGCTGTCTGAGCTGGGCCTTGTGATATCCCCGTCCGCGACGCTCCGCCCGGCTTGCATGTTAGTCTCCTGATTCATGGTCCGTTCGCAGAGGCCTCTATTAAAGACCAAGGGGAGTCGTTTGCTTCTGGGTCGTTATAGCCCTCTTCCCTTGCTATATGGACTACTGAGTTTTACTCTTGGCAGACTGACCACACGCAAGAATACTGATCTGAGCTACGTGGGGACTCCAGCTTAATAGTTACTGCGCTTTAGCCCGCAGCAAGGGTTACTTGTTCAGGCGCTGGGTATGTTTATGGTCATTTCATAAGGGCAATTTCAAAAAGCCATTATTTGCAGTCCACCGTGCCGCCTTCAGAGTTTTTCCACTCTGTTTTAGCAGCAGAAAACTGGAGAGGGATTACAGCGCAGAGAGTGCCAAGGTCAGAGCTGGAGCCAAATCCTCAAAGGAGTCCGTACATGGCGTCCAATGGTAGAGTAACAGCAGCTTCACAATTCGCTGCACCACACAATGTTAAACAATATCTGTTCATACCTTTGGATACAGCTTCAAGTTGTTGTAGCCAGGTTTTTCACACAAAACAATAGCAAATAAAAGACAATAACATAAAACAGAAAAAATGCCAAACATTTTTAAATGCTAAACATCAATTAAACACAGTTATAGAAGGAAAAAAAGCAGCAATTCTGTGCCTAATCTCCTTAAGCAGGGTGTAAGAAAAAAGTCAAAGGCTCGGTTACCATTGGTCTTTTGCCTCGGGAGCGCTGTCTGAGGATCTCAGGCTGTGACTCCAGCTAACAAGCAGTTCAGAGGCAACACACACAGAGCAACACATATTTCTCACACTAAAACCTCTCTTCCTAGTCACAGTGTGGTGACATTTGGCATTGCTAGCTGTGCACACCGGGCTAATTCCTGTCCACACCATAGCTGGATCACCCTCTCCCTGGCCTTATGTTCTGGGCTCCAGTCAGAGTACAGCATCTGCGGCTCGTCTGCCAGGTGAAACATCTGTCGGCTTTTGGGGGGCAGCCACAAGGTTGTACGCCTCCCCCCACCGCCCCCAGCCCGACTCACTAACCCCCCCCAGTCTCCCCGCAGATTTTCAGAGTTTCAGTTGTACAAACATTTTTAAGAGGCAGAGCTGTTCTGGAGGCAGAAATACACCATGTAAGTCACGCCCCCGGTTCCACTTTGTAGTCACTGTAGTCCCTCCGAGTGTTAGGCTACTGAGCTGTGGCTTCATTTTCTAAACTGTTCCACTCAACACTGATTTTCAAGGTAATTGGTGGAAAACATCAGTGATTAACTACAGCAATTAAGACACTTGTTGTAGCATTCATGATCTTGGAAGGTTAGCAGGCTAGCTAACTAGTTTACCTAGATAGCTATAGGCTAGTATGGCTAGTTTGAGCCAACCTAGAAGGTCAGCAAGGCTAACTAGCTAACCTAGACTTAGTTTGACTGCTTGATTGCATTTTTTTCAGTTAGTAGCAGAGCACATAGGCTTCATAATATTAGCTATCTCTTCTCCCCTTGCCCTTTCCCTGGGCTTCATTCTAAAGTTATTTAACTAGAAAAAAAAATGTTATTTGGCTCTAAATGCTTGTTTAACTAAAACTCTAACTCTGCAGTCTCTCCAGTGCCAGCTCCCCTCCACCCAGCCGGCAGCATGACCAAAACAAGCCGGCAGATGTGCATCTTCGATGGAACCTCTGGCTCATTAAACCATGTTGCTGATGGGTTTGAGGAGTCCATCAGTGCTCTTCTCACTCTGATTAGTCAAGTCTCTCTGGATGGGATAATTGTAATTACTTGCTTTTGTAATCACGTTCAGATTTAAAATAGCTTTGATGAGACAACTTGTTGTCTCTAAAAGAAATGTTCTCAGCTGTCTTCAGTAGATGCTGGCTGCTTTCCTTCTAATTTCTCCACTTCTCCTCACCTCTTGGCTTTAAGTGATGCGGCATAATTTCCAAACATTACCAATATGTTGTCTGTTTATCAGAGGTTATGTGAACTGCTTCAGAATAAAAAAAATTTTGAGGGTATGTAAACTTGTATAATTACACTAAAGCTGTCATTTTAGTTTAGATACCTGACTGTTTTCTTTGTATAACCTCCATTGAGAATTCTGTTGTGATATACAGTTTGTACACAATGCACCCCTCCTTCATCATTCATATTGTATATTTTTGTTATCCCTAGTATCATGAAGTCTGGATGCACCTGTTTACGGTGTACATTTTTATGTATTGGCCAAGTTATATTTAATGAACTAAATCTGCTAGCTAAAACCTCTGCGAGTTAAGCTAATATTCCCCCTTTTTACTTCATTAATTTCATTTGTTTAGGAGCTGGAGTGACTGGAGAATGACTATGTTTACTGTGTTTTAAGTCTTGCAGTACCGCTGTATGTAGCTACGACTGCCGTCATGCCATTGTTTAGTCCACGATCACATTGTGATATTAGCTTTAGCTTTGCCTGCTCTTTTGCTATGTTCCCCTATGGGAGAGGAGCTGGAGTGACATAAATATTCATTTGGAGGATTTTTTTTTTTGTTTGTTTCATGTCAGAAAAGCTCCAAAGATATCCTGGGTTTGGTTCCCTCCTTCACCCTTCACACACAACACAGCACTTCACCGGTTATAGGTACATGTTGTCCCTGTGCCTGTCTTCACAAATGTATTACTGAAGTAACCTGATGGAATATTATGATGAGCAACAATAAAACATATTATAGCCAGTAATGTGTAGAATTTAAGGGACAAACAACCTGACAAATCCACAGGAAATTACATTTTGTCAGTCACTACTATACTGCCTATCTCGAAATCAAAGTTGCCTACTGAGAAGCAAATCTCTGCTATCAGCTGTGGATTGTCTTTTTATCCTTAGAGCTTTCCACTTGTATTTGATTTCCCGGTGTCCTTTTAAGGGGGTCATACCTGCAGCCAAGGTACAGACACTCTTTTATTCGTTGAATTGTTGGTGTCACTTGGCTGTCAGGTAAAGAAGCAATTAGGTAATTGGTTAAGCATTTCCCTATGCTTTATCCTTAAGAGGTTTTAAGGTGAGCGTTTGGACACATTGCAGGATTGAACCCTCCATCACACTCTCCAGGACCCACTATTATAGCAAGTACTGATTTTCGCTGGCTTAGTGGAGCCTGAAAACAGGTGACTCGGTGATCCCCATTACCATAGCAACAACCTGTGGGCTATAATTTACGCCGCTTGCCTTCACAGAAATATGGGCACAAGGTGACATCTTAAAGAGTAACTGAACCCCAACCCCAAATCTGTGGTGAAGCCTGACACTTAATGGTGAAAAGTAGGGTACTGAACTGGCCTTCTCCTATTGGCTGGTCTTTGTGCCAGGTGATGTCACCACCTGTTGTACTCTATAGATGGTGACATCACAGATTTAGATTTAGAGTTGAGATGAAGCAGAATTTGTATACCTTCATGCCAATATTTCTGTACACTGTAACTCTACTTTCTTTAAAATTATAAAGCAGTAGAGCCTTGACTCACATTAATGATTGTTTCCTCCCACAGACATGCAAGTCAAGTGAACTGGAGACTCTAAATCGCCCATATATATGAATTTGAGTGTGAACAATTGTCTGTCTATCTGTGTTAGCCCTGTGATGGGCTGGCGACCGGTCCAGAGTGCTTCCCTGCCTTCTGCCAAATGCATGCTGGGATAGGTTCCAGCCTACCATGACCCTGAATAGGAATAAATGGGTAGAGACAATGAATGAATGAATGAACTACACTGGGGAATACCTATTGAAATTGTTGGACTATTTGTAGTATTGTTTACCTATGCAATAATGGTGACACTTTAAAGGTAGCCTGATTTGGCGTAGTCATATCCTCTAAGTACCAATGTCATCACACATAGTAAACAGTGATCTTGAAGTAAGCTTTCATTATCTACTAATCTGTGTCATTTAAGACATACGGATGGAATGGTGTGCGAATCAACCAGGTGAGATTGTCAAAATAAATTTCCCCAATGAGTTCCTGGCAAATTCCGCCAGCCAGTAAATCTGTTTCTAATTTAATAAAATCCTCAGTAGAGGACCTGCTGCAGGTCTTAAATTTACCTGAGCTAATCATTAAAGACCCAATCCTCAAAAAAAACAGTAAAGAGGAATATACCACAGAGTCAAAACATCTCATTAAGGATTTTTTCACTCTCAAACTGAAAGAAAGAGCTCATGTTAGGAGGACTAGCAGCTTGATAATGACTGTAAATATGAGTTTTGCATATATTCTGATGTCTGAAATGGTTGTTAACAGTTTTTGTTGTTGTTGAAATGATGTGAAAATGTGCATTTTGAGCCACACTTGAATCCAAATTGGTTCAACCATGAACAGGATATTATTGACTATTCTGAAATCTTCATCCAGTAATGGATGATGAACCTGAATAACTGAAATAAGGGTTGTATCAGCATTATGAACGTGTTATGGACTTTGTTTCTAGTAAAGTGTCATCCCACTGATATTACAAACAAGGTTAATTGCACATGAAACTGTAATGATCCTATTTGTTGTTATTCAAATTGAGTGTAATATATCTCAGATAAAGTATTTGGGTTTGCTACCTTTCTTGCCTGTCTCTGTTCAAAGTAGAAAGAATCTAAAACACAAGATATTGATGGAAAAACTAAAAGTATTGAGTAAAGGAATTGAAAAACAATTAGCTACAGTACATTGACATCTGCCAGATTAATGAAACAACTGACATAAAAAAAAACAAGTTTTCTTTGGATCATTGAAAAACCTGCTTTTATACCTTCCTCTTCATTATCTTGCCCCAGCTACCTTTACCAGACAATTCTCCAGTGTGAGAGTATTAAGTGTTCTCTGCATCATTTACATATCTGTAATCCTTGATTCTTGATGACAGAAGGTTGATAAAGAAAAATAATAGATAGAAAAACAACAGCACTAAGTAGCAAGAAAATCTAATAAGCTTTGGCTTTCCCCTAAGCCCAGGGACATCTGTCTCACACCTGAATATCTATCCATCTCTCCAGCCCCCCTATGCCTCGAACCACCTGCAGCAGCCGCACTACAAACAATTCAACAAGCCTAAGGTATTTATTAAGCCTTTGTAACTAAGCAAACTCTAACAATCCACACCGACAGACACACTGGGGGACATGAAGGGAGAGAGATTCTGAGTGAGAGAGAGAGAGAGAGGGATACTGGGAATTGAAATGAGAGAGTGCACAGTTTGCACGGGATCAGGTATGCACATGTGAGAAACAGAGGAAACGAGGGAGAGAATGAATGAGAGATAGTGGGAGAGAGTCGTTTTTTTCCCCCTTTCCTTTCCTTTCCCTTAAGCCGTTCCTCCACTCCCTTGATGTAGGCTGCATGTGGCAGCTGGTGGAGAAAAAGCAGCAGAGTAAATTGGGGACCGGGCCTCGCGGTTCCCCTCCGGCGACTTCCCTAGGTGACGGGCCCCGCAGGGCAAGAGAAGTGCTAGTTAATCCCGGTGTCTGGAGGAAAGGCAGCACGACGGTTGAGGGGCAGGAAGGCAGCGAGTTAGGGAGAGGAGGTGCGAGATAGGTGGCACTGAGAGGGGAGGAGGAGGGGGGGGGGGCAATGTATTTGAGGTAGGTAGACTCACTCATAGTCACACACAATGCGAGGGCAGGGGCATGCACAACTCACTCGCTCTCACACACACACGTAGAGCTTTTAGGCCAAGATCCAGCATTGTGTAGCCGGTATTCCCCAGGGGGGCCAAGAGCAACATGATGATGTATCCTCGTTCCTCCACAGGTTGGGGAAAAGGATGGCTCCTTCCGAGACGACTGGGTTAAACACCTTGTCATCCATCCACACATCATCCCCCTATCACCCGCGTACCCGTGCCGCAACTCGGCCATCTATCTGCACGCTAATAGTTTGTGGAAGAAGGGGGTTGCGTCGCCCCATTGGCTGTCCCCCATGACTCAACCGTCCCTCTAAGCTCCCTATTCGCCACCCACCCCTCCTCCCCCCCCCCGCCTCCCACCCCCCCCACCTAAGGGGCTTGTTGCGTCGGGAGTGAATCTGTCACGGATCTGCTGCAATGGGGCTCAGAGTTATAAAGAGCACCGTTCAAAATCTGAGCATGTATATAATTCAGCACTTTTGTAGTAGGATTTCTTTATCTTGTCACGGTGGTGATTCAGTTCCAAAGCCTTGAAATCTCCCCAGTGCCTTTTATTAAAACTTTCCGTCATAAGGCAATGCTTCTACAGAAAAAAAAAGGTGGCAGAATATATCCTGGTTGAAAAATGCTGAATGTGCATAGACGTCAGTTCTGATTGAAGAGGACTCCTAGGTATGCAGTATCATTGCATGTATATCATAAATACAGTATGTGTGTATGTGTACCACAGTGACCCTTGACGCTGTTTTCAGAGGAGGAAAAAAATCCAGATTCCAGCTATATGACCACTATGTAAAAGTCAATTTTGATTAATGATCCTCATTAAAACTGTCATGGCTTTTCAGGTGTGACAAAACATTTTAATTGCACTCCACTATTTCAATATTTATTCAGTGGTATTCTGTGAACCCTTTAGTAATTAAAATTTTTTTTTTTTAAATAGCATAATTTCTTTATTGGTCTTAGCTTAATTCACATTGACAGAAAGAAAAACAAAGGGTAAAAAGAGCTTTATCAAATCAAATTCCTTGCACAAATGAAGCAATTCCCCAAACAATCAAGAAGCAACTCGCAAAGAGAAGTGATTTGCATCTCTGGGACGCAGGCAATCAAAAACAAATAATGAGTACATTACTCCATTTCAGCAAAAGCAATTTATGTCACGTCTGAACGAAAACACACTATTATAAAATCCTAAAATAAACAGAATAATGAATGTGTTCAGTGTTGGACAAGTGGTAATCTCTTCTGACAGAGCTTTGTGCATGGCACAAGTCTGATTGCAAAAGTAGTAGGATTACCAATTCTCCAGGGTATCGCCTTTCACATTTGTGTCATCTAAATGACTCTATATGGACCTGGACCTGGACCTGGACCTGGACCTGGACCTGGACCTGGACCTGGACTTGGTCCTGGTCTTGGTTTTCTTTACATCCTGCTCTACTATTAACCTTTCTGGTACTGACCACCACCATATTCCCCTCTCAAATCCCCTCTCTACTGACCCTTCTTAACTGCTCTGACTCCATCATCATCACCACATGGCGTAACATTTGGTCTCTCCATCCTTTCTCCCTCTCCTCCTGTTATTCTAGACCTGTCCATCTGTCCCCACCTGCCCCTTGGGACACCGAAACCTTGCAAACTGAACTTACCAGGCTTCAAGAAGTTGAGAGAAAGTGGCACAAGACCGGCTTGTCGGTTTACCTTTCCCACTCTCAATCTCTCCTGTCCTCCTTCTCTGCTTCTGTCCGTCTCTGCTGCTATCAATCTTTTACCACTCTCAGATCCAATCCTCTGCTTCTAACCCCTAGAACTAGAACCCCCACACTCTCTTCTCTTTCATATACAGCTCCTTCTCTCAAATACCCTGTAGCACTCACTTGAAATCTAGTGCTGCATTCTCGTCTAACCTCTCTGATACTCACTTAAAGGTGCTCTGTGCAGCATTTTAACATCAATAAATCATTACCACATTACTTCTGAGACATTAGTATAATTAACGTAAACAAACAAGAAGATTGGCAGCCTCTACCAGCCTCTACACTGCATTTTACATTCTGTGCCACCAGAGTCGGATTTCACAGGAAATCTGCTTTATTGCTTTATGACACAGAGGGAGATTACTTAAATGCATAAAACAGGAACCATTTACTTTAAAAGTAATACACAACTTCATTCCAGTTCCATGATTCTAACTGCATAGTCTCTCCTTCACATTGGTTTACCTGGTCAGAATACATATTGGCTGTTTTCAAGGACTGTTACTGGCTCTTATCCTTCTTTCCCTTCATGACGCAGCATGGTTTATGGGAGATGTGGTCATAATTTTTGAGAAACACAAAATGCTGCATGTAGCACCTTAAATGTCTCTCTCATTCCTCTGTACGCGAAGTCCTAAAACTTAGTAACAAAGTCCCAAAACCATCAGACCTACCTCCTGCCCATTTCAACCCTTGCCCTCTTCCCTCGTCCAGACCTTTCTGCTGCCTTTGATTCTGACCACCACTAGATGCTCCTCGCTACCACTGATGATCTGGGAGTATTTGGGTCTGCATTCTCACGGTTTACCTCCTACATGTCAGACTACACTAAGCAGATATCGTGGAGGGGAACTATGTCTTCACGCCACATCCGTTCCACTGGGGCACCCCAAGGCTACGTCCTGGGTCCCGTCCTCTTCTTTCTCTACGCTAGATTATTTAGCGCTGTCATCAACCCCCCCCCCACACACACACACACCTTTTAATTGCTATGCCAACGATACTAAACACTACTTTTCTTATCTGTTCTCTGACACTCAAGGCACACATATCCATTTATCTTGCTGACATGGATGTCGGCCTTCCACCTCAAACGCAATCTCAACAAGACAGAGCAGCTCTTTTTCCATAGTAAAATCTTGCCCTCTATAAGACCTCTCCATCACTACTGATAAGACCACAATGACTCCTGCCCAGACTGCCAAGAAACTCAGTGTAACTCTAGCTGTCATGCAAAGCCCACATGGTCCAGCCCTTAATGCCTGCTCATGCTCTGTGTTCTGCCCCCACTGGTGACTCACAAACTCTTTCCCTGCCCAGCCAGGTCATCACTTCACTTGGTCTCAACTCTTCTTTCTCACCGCTCTCTAATGGTGGAATGACCTTCCCTCTCCAGTCAGAACAGCAGTCACTCCCCATCCTTTATCGTAGGTTGAAAAGATCTTTTGAAGATCTTTTCACATCACCCTCTCCCCTCTATTCACTCTAATCGCTCTAAAAAAAAATCCCTTCTACTGCTCCCCATAGCTCTTATTTTCTTTTCCTAGCATTTCTCCCTTATATGACCGTTCAGCGCTCACAGAAAATTGTCAGGGACACCATGAAGCAGAACTTTGCTGCTTGTAAATTTGGTGATCTAGGAATATAAGCTTACTATATGGTAAGTGATAAATAAAATGTACAGCATTACCTAAATTAAAAAAAAAGTAAATGTAATTACCTTGCCCTAAAACATATTTATTATGAACTTGTATGTCTGTAATGGCTTGCTATTGCGGTTGTCACATAATTAAACATTATCTATGAAAAGCCAAGCTATGGAGTGGAGGCCACTGGTGGAGCGATATGATAATTGTTTTTTTGCTGTTAGGTTTCAGTTTCCCCCGGGAACTGTGGTTCAAATCTCATTTAGACTGGCAAAACAATAATAATGAATATAATGACATTAATCTATTGTGGAGTAAATAGCTCCCCTGTTTGGTGGAGTCAATTGAAGAATATAATTGGTGGTTAAAGGTGTTGTGGTCCCAAATGCCAGTGGCAAAAAACATGTTTATTATAGGGTGGCATGGTGTCTATTGTAGAATTCCCTCTACCTGGCAACTATTATGCATTGGAAGTACAGGATTTTCAAGAAACAATTCCTCCTGGGGGTGGAGCAACAGTGCTGCAGCAGTTAAAAAAGAATATAATAAGTAGGGCTTCTATGATATGAATTTACTGTGATTTCATCTTGCCTGGTAGACAGCTCAGATATAAAAACAATAATCCAATGCCCATAGCATTTCAGAGTGAATTTTGATCTTAATAGGAATAATAGTTTTTGTAGGTCATATAGAAGAAGCTTGAATTGGTAGCAGTAAAATGTGTATTATATTGATATCAAATGTGTGTACCATATGTAATTGCAAACCCATAAACACAACGGTTTCTCTTACTGTTTAGTAGTTCATAACATAGTTGCCTGTTGACTTTCCTTAGGTTGCACAGGATGAAGAAAACACTACTCAACAGTAAGTGATAACAACAATAAGAGCTTCTCAGTAAGCAATTACAGGTGTTTACACATGCCTTCAGTAATTTGTCTTCAGAGAGTTGTGCCTCACTGACACAAACTCTGAAGGATCAACAGCGGTTTACTGCTCAAAACATCCAAGACACATCAAAGAACTGAGCTTCAAGTAGCAGCCACAAAGAAAAGGGATGGATAAGAAAGCAAAAAAATTAAAAAATAAATTCAGATCACTCAAGCATGCAGTCTTACCCCTGGCCCGGCATATACGAGGCAATCTCATGGTGAGAGAACTAATTACATTGATCCAAGTTATGGAGGACAGTCATATCCTTTGAGAAGAGGCCAGACTCCTCTCATGCGTAGGAAAACAACAATCACACCATTATTCATTCTTAGCTGTCTGCAGGTTCTTTCACAAAAACATTTTTGCCTGCATTTTATTTCCAAAGGTCAATCTCCATAAGTGGGGTGAACATGAACAGAAGAGGCTTGAGCTTTTTTGACAGTTCAGCGAGAACTACCACCCATCAATATTTTACACTCACTGGCCAAATGCAGTCAACAGACTTCATAAACACAGTATATCTTCTCTATTGTAAAGCAGTGCCTACATAGCTAGGGGCTTGTAGCAAGACAGCAGTAAGTTGAAATCCCCGCTGAGAGTTGGCAGAGATCCCTACGCTCTCTATTTACGGTCTTCAGTGCTTTTAAGCGCTACACTCCAACTGACAAGCTGGCGCTGTGCTTTACATAGGGCATTGAAGAGTCAACACAGAATTTAAAACAGGATCAGGCTTCCACGAAGGCCTCTGGGGAGTTTCACTGTGTACACTGGCTCCAGATGAGATCAATGTCGCTGACATGACATCCAGTATTGTCCCTTGCACTGTCTGTACACACACACACACACATGTAAACCAACAAACTCACACATTAACATGGGGGCTTTTTTTTTTTCACTGTTTGGCCCATTATATGCGACGGGAGTTTACACACGCCTTCAGCAATTTAATATATATTTAATATATATTTAATATATATTTGACCTTATATGTGACGAGAGGATTGCCGCCAAAATCATCTCTGTATTTCAGATAGATAGTTCTGTCCGGTGCACATGCTAATGCTTTAGCATACAGTATGTTAAGTGATTATTGGCAGCTAGCATTATCCTAAAAGTGAGAAAATGAGAACTTGTAGCAGCTCTAAGGCTGGATGGTTAGTTGATTTTAATGATACATGTCTAAACCTGACAGGCTTGTTTAGGGGATTGGTAAAATAGATGTAAAGTTAAACAAAAATAAGGCACTTTCAATGGCAAAAGATCTCTCTTCCCACGAGATTTCAAGTGTAACTTCTTAGGAAGTGAGCAAAGTTAGCCAGCTAGCTAAAGTTTTTGCACTGTTTATTTGTAGTAGACTACATGGTGAAGGTTGAGATTTTGTTTTTAGAAGTTATGAATCTACAGGCCATAGAATAAAAACTAATTCCATTTTTGGATTACTAAAAGGTTCATTTGGATTATCTCCTACAACTACTGAACATAGCCTACTGCATGCTAAAGCTTTAACATGCGAACCAGACTGAATACTTACCGAGACACATGATTTTGGTACCAGTCCCCTCTTCACATATTGGGCAAAGTGACCAATGGGCCAAACTCCCAAAAAGTTTGTGGCACACGTCATGGATCAACACATTCCCGAAAGCATCCAGGGGAGCCACTTGATGAGAAAGTAGGCCATTATGGGCTCATATATCCTGAGAACAATAAACAAAGCATGTGGGTATGAGGCATCATGTCATCATCAACAAAGCCAGATGGAAATAGTTTGCCAGCAGAGAGGTGCACATGGCTGTGTGCCTTGTGTTATTTGAGAAAACAATAACAACAACGAAGGCGATATTTCCAAATCTCCAGCAGCTTGGAACCACCACAGCGCAGGAAGCAGACATAGGAAGGAGCAAGAGTCACGAGCTTCAGAGCACTCAAAGAAGTTTCGGATAAAACGACAGTGTTTTACTTTTTGGACCAAGATCTGAATTCATTCCAGGAGATCGTCTTTCAAATGCTTTTCTGTGCGGCAAAGCAGCGAGAAGCAAGCTGTGTTTTGATGGCACAGGAAAAAAAGATGATAGTGCAACATCAGTAGGCATTTCAGAGGCCCTTTCCCGAAATACCTCAGAAAAGTGTAAAATGACTTTCAGAAACTTGAAGAGGGACAAAAACAGTCTTCCAGGTAGACTGCGCATGGAGACTTTATGTCAGGGCCTGAGCGTCTGGGAATCAAAGGAAAGATCAAAATATGAGCTCTGTCATGTCTAAAAATATCCCAACAAGTGCCAAATAATGAAGTAGCGGTAAAAGTCATACAAGTTCCTGCTGTTCTCACCCAGTCTTGGAAGTTTTTTAAAATTTCAGGCACTGTCTCCAAAGTTTTTGGTGTGACATCTTCTTTGATAAGCCATTTGCCCCTAGCCATAATATGCTTTTTTTCTGTCAGCTCTATAATTGTAGATCGCTACTTGCTTGTTTATGAACACTTATATAACAACTTCATGAAAGCAAGAAATGGTGCTGTTGGGACTCTTGCTGAAAGTTTTTAGCGAAGCCAGAACACCTATTGCTTGTTGCGAGTGTTCACAACCTCCTCTGTTAACAGTCTGGCAGCAGCCGCCACGAGACACAGTGTTTTTGAGATTGGTGACTCACAAGTGTTTGTTTGCAATGAAAATGAGGCGTTTTAGCACTCTTAATACATCTGTGCTTGTCTTTAAAAACGTATTTTTCAAACAATTTTGCGTCAGTTGTGCCACTAATTTAGGGAATGACGTTGTTCCTTGGTGACTGAAATATTTTCACATGAATTCAAAGAGGAGGGACATACGCATCCAGCTCTAACTGTTATGTAACATTCTGATTTCCTACTGCAAAATTAATTTGTCTAATGCTGGAAGAGCTTCTTCTGTCTTCACACCTCAGTTACTTAGATGCTTACTGCTTTCTTTAAAGGCCTAAGCCTAAGTGACAGGCTCCCGAAGCCAGGTGGCAATTAAAGGCCGACATAACTGAAAGTCTGGTCGCCCTATTTATCTGTGATTGCACCCAGCAGGGGAAGCTGGAGGATAAGGAGGCATCCTGTACTTTGTACAGATGAAAGATTTATTTATGTCCACATAAATACAGCATACAAAGGACATAAACACTATTAATGCAGTCAGATATTGAGTCAGTCAGTTACATAAGTGCCTAATTGGCAACCACATTGTTGCATACACACAGGATGAAAACAGTGCAGGTTGAAAGATAACAGACAGTATCCACTTCATAGGTATAAAAAGCAACGCCTCCTCCATATTGAGCAGCTACCAATGATAGCAGATACTGAACAATACCTCGCTAACTGCTTGGCCCTTCTCTTAGGGAGACCAGCCATCTGAAGGACCCTCACAACTAGCTTGTGCACATGACCCAGGCTGCCAAATATGAAAACTAAAAGTTTATACTTGTAGCCCAGCTGTGAAATGATCTGCTCCAGCTGTTGATATTTCAGCATCTTGGTTAGAAAGGCTTCCTCTAGGCTGTAGTCAAAAGTACGGGGGGGGGGGGGGTAGATACGTACTTGGTGGGGGGGTCAGAAAAAAATAGTAATTTAAAACAAATTTCCTGCATTTCTACTACACCACCATGATTTTGCACAGGCATACTAACCTAAAAACCTATTACTGGGAATTGCGAGAAAGTTTCAGAGCGACAGAGACACAGAGCGTCCCCGTAACCATGGTAACTCACTCTCACTCCTGCCTGCGTGCGCACGGCACGAGAGGAGAGGGAGAGACGCAGAAGAGCCGCTGACTGAGATTACTCTGAGCAGCATGCATGGGAATAAATTACAATTCGTGTATATTTCTCGCTATTCAGATGATCTGAATAACTCGCTGCTGCACGGTGCTGCTCTGTCTTCGCGCCGCGGCGTTTATGAATTTGTTTTTCACTGCGTGAGAAAATGGACTTGAGGCATGAGAGCGTGTGAAAAATGTCAATTGCGTGAGTCTCACGGTCAATGCGTGAGAGTTGGCAGCCCTGTGAACTCGCTTGACATTATTATGTATGAAACTGCCAATCAGTTTTATTTACTTATTAATCTTATTAATCCACTTTAACCCTTGTTCGTGACCATGGTGTTTACAGTGAGGAGCATGACTGTCAGGAAGCCAGATGGAAAGATTAAGCTTAGTTGGTAAAACCTGTAATCTTGCTTTATAGTGAAGATGACAATGCTCTCATCTATAGCTACACTTTTAAACACTGTGTGGGAGACAGAGTGATCTGCAACAGGGAGACATGCTAGCTTCCCTTGAAGTTTCAACTCAGTCCAGCGTTGCCGTTGTCTCTGTTGTTGTGCCCTCAAGAGGTGACCTTGGGCATTTGTTAGTGGAAGTTGATGTTCTGTTCCACCGACATTCACAGTTGCTCTCACAGAGATACTGGGGTCAGATATAACCTCCTCCGAGACATTCACTGCCTCGGAGTTAGACCCTACCCGCTCCAGAGTAACTTTTGCCCAGCCACATAGGTCGTTCAAGTCAGGCCGGTCCGACCACACACCGAAGCCAGGGGAGCGACTGTCCAGCTTTCCACTCCGTTTCCTCTTGAAGCCCAGGAAACTGGACCTAGAGGTGCAAGGCACCTCTGTAGGTCCAGGAACAGAGCAGCTCTAGCAAGCTCTCTGACACATTGACCATCACTGTTAAGCATATTTAATAGATGGCAGAGCCTCGTAGCAATATATGTCCTTTCAAAGTTAGGAACCCCCAATCCACCCTCCCGTTTACTGTGAAATATGACATTGCATGTAGTATGCGTATTTAAGCCAGCTCACCGTCTTACCAAACGTACAGTTTTATCATTCAAGTCACATAGTGACTTTCGTGGAATATGTACATTGGAAAACACATGTTGTACTTTGGCCAGTGCTACTCATCTGATCGCTTCCAATTTCATGATAAGTGGCAGGGGCGATGCATTTATTAGATCAAGTCTGGTGGAATATTCAGGTATGATTTCATTGACTTGTTCTTTCCATTCACCTGCTACAATGAATTTATGACCAAGATATGTATATGTCTCATGCCGTGAGTAAACTCTCAGTGGGTTATTACTAATTATGAACACAGGTATGCTAGCACAACGTTAACTGCACTCCATGGACAGCCAGTCTTAATGCCTACTTGGAGAGGGATTGGATCTGTGAGCTGTTTACCACAAATAACATGTATAAATGAACCATAATAAACATCTTTAACAATGTCAATATAAACCTGAGGTAGATATATTTCCTCAAGAGATTTTAACATGACATTATGTGCTAAAGTTCCAAATGCATCACGGAAGTCCAGAAAAACAGTATAGAATCTACAGGACTCGTGCTTACAGTCATCAATTCCTGTTCAGAAGCAGTTCCTCCAGCAGGGGAAGCTGGAGGATAAGGAGGCATCCTGTACTTTGTACACACACACATACACACACACACACACTTCCCTTTAATCGAACCCTCACACTCACTTATTTTCTCTCACACAAGACACTCAGATGCATTCGTGTTTGTTGATGCAAAGTCAATACATCTATTATTCACATTCACTCCATTCATACACAGAGTCCCTACAGTCACACACACACACACACACGCACTTTGTGTATCACTGTTATTACCGCTTTTAATTAATTAAACTTCAAGGGGTCGACACTGTAGAAATGAAAGAAGCACACATTTACAAAAGGAGAGCTAGAGGTGAGGAACATCAAAGGCTCCACTATCCGACTGATACTGGGCCGGGAGCTATCTCATTGACTATACCTGTGTATGATTCATTGAATTCTGAGCAGTCTGACAGAAAATGGTCCTGACTCTTTCTCTGGAATCAATACACTTTGACTTTTTTTTACCTCTCTCTTTTCATTTGGAGAAAGGATGGTATTGAGTGGCAGTAGCTGTTGAAGGACTTTAAAAAGAAACACTGTTACATAAAGTCGCAGAACGGTAGAGAGCAGATAAACTCACTGTTTACAATTGAATTCCGACTTCGCATCACTTCTGGCTTCCAGCACCATAACATTACGATAGAAAGACAGATATTCTACATTTGCGGCCAGTTTCCTTAACTCACAGTAAATCACTTACATATGAAAAAAATGGGCAGTGAAGCACACTTCAACCACTGAAACATTTATGGTGCTCTCTATGCCCAAACAGATTGAGCAGCTTAATTACAGGCCACTGAATGGTGCACAGCGGGGCTGCCTTTCTTTTTGTTTACTGATAAACACACACAGCCAGCCAGCCAGCTGCACTCTCAGGTGTGCATTTATTTGGTCACTTGGACAAACAATAGCAAAGGATTTATCGATTTACGGTAAGAAATGGGTAAGCACGGCAAAAAATGACATGCTTGCAAACCCAGACGGACTTGAAGTAGTCACTTACACACAGACACAAGCTTGCATACAGTCTGCAGACATGCACAAACAAAAACACACAATCAGTCAAATCAGTGCACTCAAGTCTCTGAAAAGTCCACAATGAAGTGTGCGTGTCTGAAAGCGAGATAACACAGAATGTATAAAACTTAAGTCAGTATGATGAAATATATCAAAGTACAAAAGCAAAATCTCCTTTCCTAAGGCTATCATTTTTTATTGTGTTTTCCTTCTCTCATTTTGATCATTTTGATTCTAGTAGTGGTATTGTTCTATTGATGTACCTTAGAAACTCAGGTTTTTGAACACCATGCCAGGGTCAGAAGGTTGCAATGCAATGTTATCGCAAAGACTTGTGTCCTATTTGGGATCAGCTAAGCATAAGGACATGCTTTTCAGTCCAATGGGGATAGCCTTTGACCCTGGTCATTGGCTCAAACTCTGCAGTGCTTATGGCAAAGATACAGAGGACTTTCAGGTGGACCTTGATATTGGAGGTCCTCAGCTCTTAAGCAAAAGTGGCTGTGAACACCTGATTGCGTTCCTATACGTATAACTTCTGTCTCAACAGAACTGAATTGACATGGTTAATTTCGGACTGGAAACTGGCCACAGCACTTGTTGCTGTCACAGCTGGTATCACTGCTGCTGTCCTGTTCAGAAGCTGACAGTCTGAGGCTGACAGAGGACGAACTGGACGAACCTGTTTTTTTTTTTCTGTCAACTGCTGGACTCTTCTGGCTTAGGGCTCTTAGATGCAGAGGGAGACAGCTGAGGAGACAGCTGAGGGAGCACAGAGAAAAGGTCGACTGGAGCTCTGCTGCATCTTCATCCTCCATATGAGATCAGCATTGTTACGGTCCTTTCCTGAGTCCGGTTACCTTGCTAGACGAACTCATTGATGAATCTGAAGCAGCAGCTCTCCTTACTCCTGTGGCTGACTGTAAATTATCTGCAGGTAGTGTCAGTTTTTACATACTTGGCAGTCTCTTGTAAAATGTGAGGAATTCAGAATTGATTAACACTACCAGGCAGAAAGAGACTGAATAACGACATCACTGATGTGTCATCTATACCCAGGAAGTACCTGGAGGCCTGTATTCATCTATAGCTTTGGACGCTCCTGTTGCTGGTCCCTCTCATCTTGAGGACTTCTGTGGCTCGGCGGTTGCTGTGTGTTGCACATAGTAAGGTCTGCGGGGAATCATCTTGGCAGCTCCCTCCATCCGAGCTTGCCAGTCCTCTTCTCAGCCATTCTGATACTGTGCCAAACCACTGGGCAGTGAGGCATGGCATCTGTAGCTAACATAGTCCATCTCATAAGCTCTGGAATTGTCCTATCTATGGTCGTCCATCCTGGACTCAGGGCAACACCCACATGAGACAACATAGGGCTGAAAACAGACTAATGGTACACCTGAGATACTGGTTGAACATAATAGAGCATGGCATGAAGACGGTGAAGGTCCTTGAATGTAGTGATAGACCAAGAGACGGTAAAGAACCAGTCAGATGGTAAACCACTCAAGAGCAAGGAGGAAGAGTCTGCAGACTTGTCTTTTCTCTTTCTCATTCCCAGCAGAGAGAAGTATGCTACACTGTAATCTCAGCTGGACATGGAGCTACCAGTCAATATTCAATTAGAAATTTTGCTTGATTATATGAGAGAAATATGACAAAGTCGATACTTTTGGTAGTGTGTGTGTATATGCACAGTCTAAAATTCTGTACTCCTTAATTTATGATAAAGCAAAAATCTCCAAAGGCGAACTCATGAATTCATTCATCTTTTCACAGCAGTTTATTTGAGGTCATGTGAATCATTTTTTTTGTCCTTTTGCCTCTTAAGAGTCATCACTTTCTCGCAACCACACCAAAATAATAATAGTGCAATAAACAAAAAACAAACAGTGAACAGTCATATCCTCCAGGCAGGCAGGCGACAAGACAACAGATCGGCCGGTGTCATTTTATTCACAAAACACATCTGACTTTATGCTCAAAGTCAAATAGTGCTTCAAACTCTAGAGTTGATTCATGTCTATGTTCAACACTCTGGCGCCTTGGGGAAAACGTTGCCATCTTCCATCATTCCCATTTGCGTTGCTGCTATTCTGGGGCTGAAGAAACTGCATGGTGAAAATACACAGAATTTGGTCAATTTCATAATCTCTTCATTAGCGTCCTCTGATTTTCCAAATCAGGAACATAAGAGAAACATAAGGAGAAACACTACCTGGAGTTTGCATGGTGAGAGCAGATCTCCAAGCATGTGATTGACAGTTCCCTGTGCTCATGGGAAAAATAAGTCCCAGAAAAATAAGTCCCACACAGCAATATTCCTTTTGTGCCATAAAGCAGTCCAGCTGATTTCCTACCAAATTCAACCCGGTGGCACACACTATAAGATGCAGTGTAGAGGCTGCCAGTCTTCTCACTGATGGTAGAGTGTTAACACTAATTTCTCAAAATTGACATGGTAATAATATATGGATGTTAATATGCACCTTTAACAACAAGATGCAAGAAGCAGATATACTGTATCACTTCAGATCTACACATGATGTCACCAAGACTTAGTATGGAGCTGCTCTATACACTGAATGAATGGGAGATTGTTTCTGTGGACCCACAGGATGTTTAATTTTTATATCCAATTTACTTTTTTTTGGCAGCAGTGTTATGAGCTCTTAACCACAGAATTCACCATTTTCCCCAGATAATCCACCTGGTCTCATATTCAACTTTGCCATCATTCCCAGTTCATTCTCTAGGGCAATGGCCCACTGTTGCACTGTAGAGTGAGTTCAGCCGTGTCTTGAATATTTGGACAGAAAATCATAGTCAAACAGTGATATTAACAAATGGAACTAAAAGACCAGGCGACACTACCCATTGGTTTAATCAGGTGCAAAAGAGAGGTCTAATAAAATAATTTCTCACAGATATTTCTCCAGAACAATTGCTCACGAGATAACAGTAGCTGTTATGACTAATATGAAGTGGACAATGTTAAGCTATCACCTACTCATCCAACATTTCTCATCCACCAAGAATGTTTAAAAAATCATAACTTGCAAAACAGATTTTTTTTTTCTTAAAATCCTCAAATGTCCCCACCATCAAGTCCTTGAAATGCAACGCCTGGGAACAGCCATTTAGAATGCATTAATAAAATTAGAATATAATTAGAAGTAGCATTTTGAACCCTATCTTTACTCCAGATCAACTCAGGCAAAAACTCCCTCACACTCATGATTAAGATCAACTGTCTTACCTGATTACAAGTAAAAACTCTGCATGTTCTCCTTGCTAGGAATGAAAAATGACGAAAAAAAGAAAAATACAGTTTTCTTTGTCTCTTTGTCTACTTTGCTACTACTATGTCATTTTACAGGGCAAATTACTGAAAAAACACAACATATTGATGTCATTCCATGCTGAATATTGAACAGACTGATGCTAATGTTACGATTCATTTCTATTTTTAAGGCAAACTACCCGGACAGAACTGAATTATCCATTGTTGAAGGATGGGATATGGTCAAAATAAAAGAAATATGAGTATAAGAATGAAAGGTCCTTTGTCAGAGCTGATCATAAAGATGTTTGGATGATTTTTGATTTATTAATGAGGTTAGTTCTCATTTTAGGCATGACCTGATTGATTTCATCCAAGGAAATGTAGCCCCACAGTTTAAAACCATTACTTTTCACTGAACTACTCATCAGAACTATAGCCTATAGCTAAATAATTGATCAATACATGAATGAATATAGAGTAGCATTCAAACACATTATCATCTATAGGTTTTACATAGAGTTATCCATTTATAGAAGCATATGGCTGAAGCACCATATATATCTTCATAGTAGGTGAGAGTGGTGACGCTCTTCTCTAACATATATAGCCATCAACATTAATTTCCATTAGAATCATTACCACCCTGTTAGTTGTTTAACACTGGCAGCTTTTGATAAACTAGCTGTGGGATATTTAATTAATTCGATAATCCTAATTAATAATAGATTTTTCCTGATTGACTGCTAAATGAACTGCTTCGCTGTTCATCCTTGGATCCAAGTCAATAATGTGTGCTGTTTACCTATAGTATCACCTCACTCTGACTGAAAAACCCCTCAGGCTGGCCTGGGCTGATGTTCAGCCTGCAAACAATTAAAGATCATACCAGAGATATACTCGAAATTTCTCATCGCATCATATTTGTCTGTCTTCTTACTTTAATCCATAACATTTAACATTTGCAAATCGATATTTTAGTACCATGTTGTCTTTACACTGCGGCTCCCATTTGCTTTAAAACAGTTCAGTGCATCGAAAACACCATCTTGAGTTTATGTCTGTACGGGTCATAACTGCAAATGCATTTGTTGACATTGTAAAGCACGGCTGTTTCAAGGCTTCGGCTTCGATTTGCTTATATCTCATAAGCAGAAACGGCAAACCTTAGCCCATATTCCCAGCCAGCATCAGACTCAAGAGACGTGGCGTCGTTGCCAGAATGATTGATGAGAAATAAAGGACAGATGAAAAATAACGTCCCAGAGGAGCGGTTAAGATGCTCTCTGGAGGCGCCGCGGCTACAAGGTAAGTCAATTTTAATTAAAAGTTTTCTGCCAGGCCAGCGGGTGGATTTAAAGTTGGTGGGGGCAGATATCATCGCTAGCCATGGGACAGGGGCAGAAAAATCAATAATATTGGTATCCTTCATCAAACGTTGCAGGTTTTGTATCCTATACTGTGATAACTGCAGTTAAGTCTTACCTGGTGTTTGCAAAGCCTGACAGAGCAGTCGAACATTATGTAGCATTGATGTGCAGTGTTCAGTGTTCAGAAAGTTGACATTTTCACACCTCACATAATGATAAGCATATTGTTATGTGTGTGTGAGCCTGCTTAGAGAGAAGATTGGTACATAACTCACGACTGAGCTTTGCAATAACTGACATATTCCTGTATAAACAGCACATAAAATAGCAAGCAATCTACAGACAGATCGACATCTACTGTACCTTCCTGGTTTGCAGGACAGAGTGAAGGAAGGTGAAAGCCTCTTGTGCCTCGCAGCCAACCTCATTAATATCAAACAGTGGGGCCGCGCGAGGCGATGAAATGTTGTGTCTCTCCCAGCAGCTTTGTATTAATTAAGTACCCAGGGGGAAGGGGGAGTCATTCAGCTAAAGATGGAATAATTGCTTCAAATTGGTGCGGCATATTTTCATACACACCTACATCCTCCAAAAACCCTGCCTCCATCGCTGATCCTCCATCCCGAACTACTGCAGCGATTAGGTCACCCTGGTCAACATATGATATATTTATTTATGCATCTTAAACCTCCATTATGTCACAGCAATTTCAGCTTAACCCAGTATCTGTAATGCAACTCATCAGTCTCATATAGGTAATCACAAGGCATTCGGGTATTTGCGGGGTACAGCTAACTCCTTGGTGATAATACCAATGGCTCAGTGCCTGTTGGCGTTTCATTTGGCAGTAAGACAGACAAATATATGAAAGTCATAATGACAGGCTTATGCAAAAAGGCAAAGATGTTTAGAGTCGGTTTACTGAACATCTAAAAATCTTTGGTTTGGATAGGAATCTTCAAGTACCTCACTAGTGTATTATTTGTTGTTATTTCCTGATTCTTCTTTCTCCTTAATTTAGGTATTTTAGCCAAATTCTGATATAATCCTGTATGTGCTGTGAGAGTGAACAGGGTAGAGAGTGGGGGAAAGTCACATGCGCTGGAACATTGTTTTAACACTGACACTACAGGTGGGAGGAGGCAGAAATAGCAGCACAGGGGAGGCAGCTACTGTACAGCCGCAGTGCTGGTGAGGAAAAGATGCAGGAGGGAAGAGGGGGAGAGCGAGCGAGGTGGCGGCTGATGAAGAGATAGGTAATCAGGTAGCACTTAACATACGATCCAGCTCAAGGTAAATTAAGGACTGAATCAGCATTCATTAATGTGCCAGGCAGCTGTGGTATGAAGCTCTTGTTCAGGTGTAACGAGTGTGTAATAGAGTTCGACCAATATGGGTTTTTGAAGGCCAGTTCCCATACTGACATTTTGTGCCGATATTTAATATCTTTAAATTTGACCATTTTCATGCCCGCAAAGTTCCAAGTGTTCAGGGTTTCCCAGAGAATTTATTCTCATCAGGGTGAAAAAGCCTCCGAAACAGCATTCAGACCATCATGGCACACTAAAACTCTCCACTGAAACCCAGACTAATGAAGTTCTCTAAGGCAGAGTGACCCATCCCACCAATTCAATGGTAGGGGAAACTCTGTGATACATTACATGAAATGAAGAGTTCATTTGCAATAACCAATATACCAATATAAAATGAAGAAATGAAAATGTGCAAAGATAATACAACGTATACTATACTGTATGTGTTCAGTGTAGAATATTGACCTGCATGTTTCCATCATGTGTCCTCATGCGATCACATATGAAACAGACAGAAAGGAGAGTTTTGTTCTTTGGGCATGCTCAGTGTCAATGCTAAGTGCTGTACAGTTCCTGACAGCGATGATTTATCTAGGAGATGCTTGGCCTCATGCATATACGCCTTGCTAAAGCAACTCCCTTCCAGAGAACTGCACAGTGTGTGGACCTCTCTCCATGCTGCATGTAACATTAAAGAGAACACTGAATCGGATGATGGTGAAACACTGAATACTTGTAAAGTCTTGTACGGGCAAAGAGACCTTTCTCTATTCTGCTGCTATTCTATGGAACAATTTTCCAATGAAAGGTTTTAAAGGAAATCATTGGATCTATTGGAGGCAGGTTAAAATCCTATGGAACCTATGAGGTACCCCTTGAGGTAGCCGATTCTTATGTTTTTTGCTTTGGTAATTTACATTGATTTTATGATTCATGTTATATAAGAATGGAGTCTGTCATTGATAAGACTTAGGCCTTGGTCTGTGCGGGATGCCATTCTGACTTTTTAATAACCCCCACCCCTCTTGAGGACCACAGTGGAAATAAGCTCTAGAGCTTTATTGTGTTGTCCTTGATGTTTTTTTTTAAACTGTACTTGAATTTATTTTCTGGCTGAATCCTATTCATGTACTTGTTTTTAAGAATTCAATCAATCAGTCAATCAAATATTCTGTATTTCAGTTTTATTCTTCAACTGTATCAGTGGTGGACGACATTGATTGGCTGATCTCTGACAAAAGGCCAACATCGGCCCAGCACATCAGCAAGCCAATATACCATTCTAACCGCAGTGTATTATAAACCCGAGGTCATGCTTAGTGCTAACCACTCCGCCACCTGTTACCACCCACCCGCAATATCCTCCACCAGCAGTGGTGTTATCCCGCCAGATAAGGTCTCCTGTCAGTCACGCTGACCCCTGGGACATCGTGACATTTGGTGAGTGGAACAATGTCGCTGACGCTTACCTGACCTTTCGCAAAAGCTCCGGCAACACTGTGTCGGACGAGACGCGCCGCGCCGCTCCCAGCAGCTCTTGTGGACAATGGCAATCCTAGCAAACACTCCATTTGTACTCTTCACTGAAGGGGCGGGATGACTTTCTGGGCACAGGATTTCCGAGATAAATGCGAGTTCCCTTCAGTCACCATCCACAGCCTGGCGTACTCATTCCTATCTTGATCCGTAATAATTATTTATTTGCTTTAAAGATGTGGTAAACGGATGAATGATGGTATTTAAATGTAATGGATAGGTGTTTTTTTATGTTCAGCTAGAAGCATTTATCAATTGTGTGTTGGACCTGAAAAATGTCCCTCTTTGTTTTGTTTATCTCCTTTTGAAAAGAGCAGGTGGAGATCTGCCTTCAACTGCGGCAAAGCATGAGTAAGCAGAAGAAATGGTAAATGATACTTTCCTGGAAATGAAATCATCAACATTAAAAAAGAGAGAAGTATAGAGGTGGGCTCCAGAAGAAGAATCCCTTTGCTAACACTGCCACCCGGTGCACTGGATAATTATTACACCCAGTGTGACGAGCCAGTGTGTGTGTGACTCTGTTTTAGTACTACAAAGCCCTTGAACATTTAGACCTAAGTGGTGATTTTCAATTACCATAACTGTAAGATAAAGATAATGCATCTCCTCTGCAACACAATCTAAGTCAGCCGAATCATTCCATAGATAAGCCTAACTGCAGACATTATCCAAGGTAAAGCAGCATGCAAGTGACCAACTTTCTGAACGACATTTATCTAATCAAGCCCCTTTGTTAGTTTGTCAGGAGAATTCATGCTTTTTTTTTTTTTTTTTTTTTTTAATTCCGAGGCCAACAGAGTTTACAGACCCTGAATGCTGATGGCTGTGTTGAGATGCAGAGCGTGTCCGCACTGTGTCAGGACTCCGCCGCTGATGCAGTGAGTGAATACAAAGCCCGGAGATGTATGCGCACACTCCCAACTAATAGCTTAGCCTATACAACATAAACACACCATTTGTTTTAAAGGATGTTCGAGCGGCTTAAGGCTAAAAGACCCGCGTTTGTAGTCTCTGATTACTTATTCACGATGCGGTTCGGTGTTTGCTCTGAATTCAAATACGGGTGACCTGTTTGCCCTTGTCTTTCATTTCTTTGATGTTTCTTCCACTCCCGTTATCATATCAGGTTAAACTGATTGAACCTTGAGTACAGGAGCCATCCAGTCATCACTTTGCCACTTTTCTAATCTAAAAGAAATCTAACAAATCCCACACTATTGTAGAACCTTGATGCTGCTATCTATATGCAAATGTCTCACGAAAAGCCACAGTAGCTCAGTACATAAGAGACGTTTGTTGAAAACACTGAACCAACAGACTTGTATCATTAGGTATCTATTGAGTAATCAAGTCACGTTTTCAATAAGTTACAAAGAAGCTTTCTGCCATTAAATTCACGCCATCTCCAGCAGCCTCACATAGCAGCGATAATTATTTTCACCCGCAATCGGGGCAACACAGTTATTTCATACTCAGTGATGTGATCTCATGAGGGTCGGGAGAGGCTAGGATCCATATGCTGAATGATGTGCATGCCCTTCATGAGCAGTGGTTGAGCATTATGTATCTATTTCGACGGTTTCCTATAGCTGCTGTATTTGGCCTTGATTTCCCCACTAGAAATCAAGGGTGAGTGAACATATCTTACATATCTGACATCTGACATACCCCAAACACATCATTGGCGATGTATAATGCATAATGCTAACTGGGCACATACCTTTAATCTAATTTGATATTCCAGCCAGAGTCTTCAAAATAAAAGTAATCTTGGACCCTACAATGTAACTGATACGACTCTAAAAAGATGATACATTTATTTCAGTATGAAAGTCTCAGTTTGAGAATTTCTGATTTCTTGCTCTCAATATTAAAATCTGCTTTATACTTGATGTGATTTGCTTGGAGGCGAGAGGCGAAGGTATTTTGCAGGTATTGTTTGTGCATATTATCTTCAAACAAGAACACTTCTGGTTCAAAGTATCCTCCCTCCCACAGCAATAACCATCTATCATTGAAATATAACAGATTATTACTGACAGCAAAACTTTGATATTCTCTCTCTGTGTGAAATACCTGATGCAAGCAGGAATATCATCTGACAATCAAGTCATTTACATGAATATTGACACGTGGGAGCAAACCGTTTTCAATTAAGTTGTTCTCAAGCGATCGGCGAAAATTAACATGGTGAGATTCGGCGAGAGAAACAGATAGTTTCATTATCAGAGATGAAAGTGTGTCAGGGTTGGAGGGTGCAGAGATAACAAAACAAGACGCAGCTGATCCAGATGAAAGACAGCGGTATGGAAACTGTTTGAAGTTTCCTCCTGAGAATAAATTGCCGTATTTGTTAGAATGAAAGCAGAAGACTGACAGAGAGTAGAAAACGCCAAAATGCATAATGATTTTCCAAAGCCTCCTCTATTGTTCTTTGTAAACATTACACAGTTTACATAAGAAGAGTACACATTTCAAAAGGTGTTTCAGCTCCGTCCATTCATTCACATTTGTGAGTAAAACAGCTGCATTGATCACTGTTAAACCTCAAGAACTACTGTTAACGATGTTCAAGCCATTATTGAAATTAAACTACCTATTGGTTGTTAAATCCAGATGTAATGTCTGTGCAGTAGTTCACTGAGCCAACAATTTGCATTGAACTACTCATAAGTCACTGAGATGGCGACCTGCAGGTGTTGCAGGGGTAAACTGCACCGCTTAGATCCCCGAAACATTTGTGTGTACCGAACACACCCAGAGACTCACTGTGATGCGCTGTATGAGCAACAGCTTGCATATGTATTTCTTAAGAACACAGCACTGACCCCCATCTGCTGACAGCAAGCTCTTGTTTTCATAACCTCAGAAGAGTTGCTGGACGACAGCCAGGAATCAGTTATTCATCGAGCGCCCGATAAGATGCTCATCACCGCCGTGGCTTGCAGAGACAGGGCCATGTTATGAGGTCCTGTGAGTTATTTCAATACTCTGTGAAACTTCAAATTAAACGCCTGGTCTCAAATAACAATAGTCTGCTTCTTATAGCCGGGGAGATCTCGCTATATTGACAGATAAACACCTGTCTCCGTAAAACGCCTGTCAAAAGATTCTAGATGTTGCTGGCAGTATAGCAGCTTGCACAGCCATCACAACACGCACCATGCTGCCATGATAGGATCACTGCAAGTTTCTATAGGAGACCTTCTGCCAATATGAGCAGAATATTAAGCGCAATATGACCATGAGCTTAGATTCATAGCTGTCGCCTCTCCGTTTTAATACATAAAAGCTTGCCTCCAATAATAGCTTTTTCTAATATTGGTTGCTGAAACAAATAAATAAATGCTTTGACTAATGATACAGATTTTACAGAATAGGAAATCATCAGCATTGCCTCTAAACATGGTATTGCACAGAAGATTGTGTAAAAGGCTGATATTTTCAAACCACAGGTAGGCATACATCATTTTCATACAATTATGGATATAAAGTCTAGTAACATCCATAGCGAAGGTTTTGGCAGTAAACTGTAGCATATTTGCAGCCAAAATGTCCAAAATACACAAATATTTTTGCATTTATCTTGCTTACAAATGTTTCATAGAAGCAGTGAGGTAAAGAGCAAAAAATGCTTTGCTCTGAGATCAATCAGTGAAGCCCATGTATAGACAGGTGAGAGGTCTCACCACGCTCCCTAGCCAAAAATCCCTGTTTGCATTCCAAGCTCAAGCTTCCCGCTCGGCCCTGTGTTCTGCATCCCGGATCCATCCAGCGCAGCCCATCTGGAGCTCACCTGCAGGTTAGGGCCATTTGAACTGCAGACAGTTATCAGATAGTGTTATCTGGGGGCCGCCATGTCCAGACCACCACTGGGCACACACAGGCCCTGATAAGAGGCATAAATGGCAGCTGGTTGGTCATGTTTTTCCTCACCCCAATGGACCAGAGCGTTTGGCGGGCCATGAGCCAACCAGGGCAGAAAGGCTGCGTGAGGGGGATAAAGAGAGGTGCTGTGGACTTATTTGCTTTGGTCTTGGACTTTGTGTAATGCATGGAATCTGTGCCGGCTCACCCGGAGGAAATAATGGAGATAGTTTCAGGTAGGGATGATACGGCTCCCAGTTGTGCCAGAAACCTCCCACCCAGAATGTCTGTTACCTCTCATTGGAGAATTAGTGCATCCTGCTGGCTGCCCGCTACTTATGGATAAATATATTACAGCCAGGCCAGAAAAAGGGACATAACTGAAATAGATATGTTGTGAGTGTATATCCATAGAGTAATGTTACAACTAAAAGAGAATGATGTGAAAATTTATTTATTTATTTTCTAAATTCAGATTATTTACACATCTTGTCTTTTGTCCTAGCCCCATGCTGAAGCATTCCAAGTAGCTAAGAGAAGCGTCTGCTCAATCAGTCTAAAAAAAAAACACCTGGTTGTTTTTGTTTTCTTAGCTAGCTGGCAAGCTAACTTAGCAAAGCAGCTAATGTTAATATAGAAATATTAGCATACTAGCCTACTAGGTACTAACCATCTAATGTTAGCTACTGTTTAAATCAGATGTGTTAACAAGACAGTGATAGTAAGCTGACTAGATGGTTAGCTAGCTAAAGCCCAGCTGACATTATCTTAAAATAACAAATAAACACAAATAAATCAGATGTATCAGTAATGAAATTATCAGTACCCAGCTAAAAACAGTGTGTGTGTGTGCGTGTGTGTGTGTGTGTGTGCGTGTGTGTCCAGGCATGTTGTTTTTTCAATAACATGCAAGCATGGGTATAGTCCTATGTGTTTCCATCTGAAACACTCAGATCCAGACAGCAAATGCAATTTGTCGGACCAGATTTATCCATTCAAGAACTGGAGAGCAAGGCAAATGTTGACTTCACCTCTTGTGGAAACGTGCAATAACGATGTGGAGTAGCCAATTACGAGAGTAACTCATTCAGTAAATGTCACTTTAGCTCCATCTCATTAAAGGAGAAATAAACCAAAATAATGAACAACATTAATTCTCGCATTTTCTTTTTTACCTCCCATGATTAACTGTGCCCCATTCCAATCAGAAACAACGTAGAGCAGATGTGATGGTAATTATATTGTAAACTTTGTGTGGAATCACGTCTATAAAGCTGAAAGAAGGCGACAACATGCCTACACACATTTATTCTCAGATCTATGAAACACTGAGTTCACCACAGTGTACATTTATTGTTTCTTCGGTGTGTTAAGCATCCATTCCCTGTCAATTCCCACAAATAGATATAAATTCTTAAACATTCTGTTTCTCCTCATTCGGACTTGCCAAATAAGGAGAAAAAGCATGTGGCAGCGGATGGTTTTCAATAAATACACTTTCTTTCTTTTTTATTATAATTAGGCCTATAGTGGAGTGAAAAAACAGGTGCATTACACAGTCCAATTTAGCATTAGCTTACCTTTACCATTTGGCATTCATACCCAAACCTCTCCGAAATATGCATAGGTGTGATGTTGATGTTTATGAATCCTATACTTGCAATGTGTATTCATCCTTTCCGTGTGCATACAGTATTTATACATGATTTTGTTGTCTGGTGAATTCCCATTATTTTCAGGTCTAGGCAAGGGATCAGTGACACTATACTGAGGTCGGAAATGTCTTCTGTTTGCCACATTTAAAATGAAAAACTCTGTTTCTATTATATTGAGTGCAGAAGGCATAAACAATATTTTGTTTCCCAGGGGGGGACAAACACTGTTGTGCTCAAATTGTTTGGCTTTCACAGTGGCACACTCCAAAAACTGTTGACAAGAGTTTCTCATTTTAAAATAACAATCAGAGTTTGACCAGGTCTTTTTTAAAGTGCTACTGGCCTATTCCATTTTCAAAAGGCACAGGAAACATGTCACCCTCCATCAGCAGTGGTGGAAAGTAACTAAGTACATTTACTCAAGTACTGTACTTAAGTACAATTTTGAGATACTTGTACTTTACTTGAGTATTTCTATTTGATGCTACTTTATACTTCCACTCCACTACATTTCAGAGGGAAATATTGTACGTTCTACTCCACTACATTTATTTGGCAGCTTTAGTTACTTTTCAGATGGAGATTTGACACAATGGATAATATAACAAGCTTTTAAAATACAACACATTGTTAAAGATGAAACCAGTGGTTTCCAACCTTTTTGGCTTTTGACGTCTTACAAAAAGCACAAAAGTGTAGTCGGGTCACATTTCAGATGTCTATGAGTTGTTAACAGCTCCACCAAATAGTGATTTTTCCCTCTAAACTTCACATGGTTTCATTTCAATAAATGTTCAAATGATCCAATATTTCAGCAAAAAACAAAGATTAGAAAAAAAGTCAAAAAACTGAAAACCGATTTGTGTATCAGAACTTTGTTTTTTCTTCTTTCCTCTCCCATTAATCATCTCACGACCCCTCAGATTTATCTGGTGACCCTTTGGAGGGGCCCGAGCCCCTAGGTTGGGAACCACTGGACTAAACTAGCTAACTGTATATAAAGTAGTTCAAACTAGCTCCACCTCCAGCAGCTACAACAGTAACATGCTGCTTACACACTGATGCTTCAGTATTAATAATCTAATGATGTCATATATAATAAAATATCAGTCAGAGGGACCAAACCACTACTTTTACTTTAATACTTTAACTACATTTTGCTACTAATACTTATGTACTTTTACTTAAGTAGGATTTTTCATGCAGGACTTTTACTTGTAATGGAGTATTTTTACATTGCTGTATTGGTACTTGGGCCGATCAGTAACAATTATAATCAAACACCATGACCCCCTCCCCAAATAGTATATGTATGTGTATATGTATTCAGTATGGAGTATACAATATATGCACCCCAGGGGCATCCCAGTCTCCTTGGGCTATGTAGACAGTTTGCTGTTGAATGGTCAAAACATGATAAAGCGGAGAAACTGTTTTTAAAGAAATTCAAAATGATGGAAAATCCGATATGGAGCAGGAATAGCTGGATGTGTACACTGAAATTCATGTCAATCAAACTTACAGTTTGGGAGAAATGGCTTGTTAAAATTTCTGTAATTGTAGCGCCCCCTCTTGGACAAATCAGTATAACTGTCAGTGTGGAAATGCAGAGGCAAGATGCGTCATTCCCCCAAAGTTCTGCTAAAATTGGACCAGTGGTGTCTGAAATATCACACCAGACGGATGAGCAAACTAACAGCGCCCCACTGGAGCCAATCAGTGGAGTTTTGTAACTGCCTGACCACTGGTGAGATGCATCATTCCCTCAGTTTCACCGAAATCAGACAGCTGCTGATTGAGATGTGGCACATGGTGGACAAACAAACAAACAGATGATGGGAGTGCTAAGACAGAAACTCATCCTCGTACTGTTCTGCAGTGAGGGAGACCTGGCAGCCCCTGTTTTATTCACTTGTACCAATATGTGACTTGCGCACCGCCTTCTTCTCAGTAGCCATGTTGGCAAACAGGTCCATTTCGCACTGATCAAGACACTAAGTGGTGGAGAGTTGTGCACTGACACTCAGTAATCTTCATTTGTTGCCTCTGTTGTGTCCACAGTGAAATTATTTTGTCACCTAGTGTTCAAAGTCATTGCTTCAAGGTCTGTTGCATTTGGCTTGATCTCCCATAAGTGCAGTTTTCTTTAGAAGGCTTTCATGATATAACTCATAATGTATACTCATGAGCCTCGGTTTACATGCCCGCAATTTCACTTCAATTTCACATAATGAAACTTCATTATGTCTCATAGAAAAGCCAAGTCACGTGATAACTGTTTATCAAGCTCAGTGATGAATTCCGTTCCCCTAGCTGGCTATGAAACTGGTGATTACAGGGCTCGATGGTAACATTTTTTCATAGAAGCACATGTGCTCCTGATATAAAAATGTAAAAAAAGAAATCAGGTTTTAATAATAAACGCTGAATAGATGCTTTGCATTTCATTTGTGAATTCTTAAATATGTAAATATTGAGTCCATATATAATTTCCTTTGCATTTGTTTGTGTGTGTGTATGTGTGCTTCTTTGTTGAGTTAAATTTGTCAAATTTGTACATTCTCCCACTTATGGCTGCAGCACTAGAATTGGCACCTGCTAACATTAGCTCCATTTCCTCACTGTTTTTGAGTTTGTCATCACTTTGACTTTTCACCACGGTTCCATCCCCCACATTTTTCTTCCTTCCTTTATTGGCCATATCACTACCTAGCTCGCTAGTAGGTGACACTGAGTGAAGGACAGTATGACAATTTTGGACGGGGTTGGCCTCACATACAGGTCAAGTGAATTGAAGACTCTAAATTTCCCATAGGTTTGTGTGTAGTATGGTATATGTAGTATATTTGATGCAGTAAATGATGTATTGTGTAGTGTGTATATATGATGTAGTATGGTATATAGTGATGTAGTATGATATATGACATGTACATGATGGTGTGTTAAGCCCTTTGAGACATGATTGCGATAAAGGGCAATATAAATAAACATGACAAGACACAACATGACATGACATGACATGACGAGACAAGACATGACATGAGAAGACAAGACAAGACATGACATGACATGAGAAGACAAGACAAGACATGACATGACATGACATGACATGACATGACATGACATGACATGACATGACATGACAAGACATGACAAGACATGACATAACAAGACATGACAAGACAAGACAAGACATGAGAAGACAAGACATGATGAGACAAGACATGACATGAGAACACAAGACAAGACATGGCATGACATGACATGAGAAGACATGACATGAGAAGACAAGACATGAGAAGACAAGACAAGACATGAGAAGACAAGACAAGACAAGACATGGCATGACATGACATGACATGACATGAGAAGACAAGACAAGACAAGACATGGCATGACAACACATGACATGACAACACATGACATGACAAGACAAGACTCATACAGGGTTCATATAGGATGAAAAGCCATGGACCCATGGTGTGGAGTAATACACACATTCTCACATGAAGTCTGCTTTTTATGAATCCCAAACTTTGCTTGGAACATTATGTATGCATCCTTTTTGTGCATATGCATATTTTATGCATGAGGCCTCCAGACTTATTTTATTCTGTGTAGGTGGATTTCTTTGTTTCTAAAAACCCAGCCTCCATGAAAATTGCTACAAAAGATAATAACATTGTCTCTCAGGGACCCAACACAGTAAATAATTTCCACAAAGTTCATTTCACGTCTGTCTTCACCTCAAATTGCTGCCCTTTTAAATGATAGCCGGTGACAATTGAAAAGCAAGAAGATAACCTCAGCTGAACTCCACCAAACTTCTGAGCTATGAATAACATTTGTCAGAATATCCTGTCGTGCTAAAAAGCTTATGGCTTAACACATATAGTGAGTCAAATATTGGCTTGGGGTGGTTATTGCAGTCCTTTTCAATAAAAGCACTGTCTTTCATTGGAAACAGCAACATTTCCCTTTGGATGTTCTGCAGCAGCTAAAAGGCTCAAGCTTTCCCCTACTTTCTGAGGGACTATTAAAAGATATAGAATTGGAAAAATGACAACAACGAGGATATAACCAAATTGACTAGTATTGTTGACATCAACATGAAGATTCTTTCATTCTGTGTAATTCCTTTGGTATGATGCATGTTGCTCTTCATTTCCCTCAGGAGAGGTTTAGGATACAGCAGTTTTATCATATATCTCCATGTAGCATATTTTCTGCTGGAAGATTGTGTTTCAGAGGCAGCACAACTCAACAATGCTGGAGTGGGAGTGTATTGTCTGGCACATTAGAGAGAGTTTACTGACAATGGTATATGTTTGCCTCATAAATGAAATATAACAAGCAAACAAAGTGAGATTACACTGCATTGCATTTGCATTTCATCTTTCTCTTCGATTCATAATTGTGCTGCATTTGAATAAAGAGGGGAGATGCGGCTGTGGGACGAGACGCTCCTCTGGTGGAGAGCAGACTTCACTGCAGGCTTCACTTCACATGCTGCTAATCCTCGTTACGAGACGAGTTCACCTGAGGCCAGATACAATTACTAATCCAGCAGTCAGATTACCGGAGGTAATTTATGGTTGAGTGTTGAGTATTGGTCAGTTAAGGGAAAGCAGAAGGGCTCATTCAATGTTTCACACGAAAGCTCATTTCTGATTTACTGAACTGTACTTAGTAGAGAGTTACAGGAAAAGGAAAGAGGAGATGGCAATCAGAAAATGGTGTAAATCACAAGCCAAACTTCAATCCACAAGTTTATGAGCCTTTGGCAAATACACAAACAGAAATTTATTTATTTATATATTAGTTTGTTTGCTGTCACTTGTTTTGTTTTCACATCAATGTAAAGCACTTTAGGTTTGTATTTTAATTGGGTTTTAATTTTAAGTGCTATATAAATAAATAAACTTAATTTAAGACATCTCCAGTACTCTAGGTACGTTTTATCATCATTATTATATATTTATGATATATTTATTATATTATATATACTCTATATTTAATATTTATTTGCTTCACTAAAGGTGATTACAAATAAACAATGTGATAATGTTTTTTGTTATTTCATACCCCTTATTGCTGCTCCAATGAGCTCTTTTTTCCTATTTATATCTATTTTCTGTTTGTGTGTGTGTGTGTATGTGTGTGTGTAGGGGGGTATTTCTAATGTAATTTCTATGTAATTTAATGTAATTTTAATTAATGCAGTGTTATATGATATCTACTTATTTTGACATTTTGACTAATCTTGTACATTTGTCGTATTCAAATTAACAAACAACAAAAAAAACAAGTTCATAAGCCTATGGTGCATGAGCCATGCTGGAGTGGATTCTTAAGTATTTCATCAAGCCTCCTTGCAGATCCTAGACAGGACCAATACATAAACACGGAGGGTGCAAAACATCTCCTCACTGCAGGAGGAGACATAAACCAGGAAAATTCCTCCTCCACCTTTGAAAAGCTTCCAAATGGTATAAATGGTATGAATCTAAAAATAAAGTGTGGCCCAAGCAGAAAGTGTAAAGACAAATTAATTGTGAGATGGAAAATGAATAGGAAAACACATTAGTAAATGGAATAACACAGAGTAAAATTGAAATACCTTTTGAAAAATCATTTTACAAATCCATTTATAAGTTCAATGATTTATTCATTATTTAAAGGCAGAATAATAAAATGGAAGTATGAACTGGCAGATTTAATGAACGTTTTATTTTTAACAGCGTTTTTTTAATTGCATCATTTTAATGTGAATTTAATTAATCACTTGATAAAATGTTTTTTAAATGAATCTACTAATTAATCAATAATTAATCACTGAACTAGTCTATAATAATTAGCTCGGCACACTAGAGCCTCCATAGGGCATGAGTGTGTGTGTGAGTGTGTGTGTGTGTGTGTGTGTGTCTCTTTGTGTTAGGGTTGAATAAGTGCATAGCGTGTGTGTCTGTATTCACCTCTACACACCCCATCTGAAAGGCTTAGGCTCATGACAGGACTTCTCAGCAGCATTGTTTTGCACAGATAATATTTGTTGTTATCTTCAAAGCCGTGAGAGCTCAAGCATACAAAACAGTGCATGCAGAATGGCTGGTAGCCTCGGTGCAAATGAACCGAAAAAGGCCGCAAAAGATCAAGATCAAAAAGTAATGACCAATATTGTTTGTTTCAGCATATGAAAATGATAGTTTGGTTCACATGTAAAATGCTTTGCTGTGAGGTTTGTTCTCAGTGTGTGTTTGATTTTATGTTTTCATGCTGAAGAAGAAGTAAGTTATTCAGGGGTTAAGAAATACATTTACAATGATATGCATGAATGTAGAAATTTATAGAATATATTTTAAGGTTGCGTTTCAGTCATGAAATTTACTCAACACGTTTAATTCATGTAAGAAATTGAAACGTAATTAAATTGATGGGGTTTTCACTTGTCAGCAGTTTAAATCCATGTAATTTATGAATAAATGTCAGTGTAAAAAAATTGCATATTTATAAGTATTTATATATATATATATAAAGTATATGTCATCCTGTAAATTATTTTGTGTCAAATTCCACTTTCAATCAAATAACTGAGAAAATGGATTACAGCAATTTAAAATGTGACACTTCGGTATAAATATGACTCTGAAAGAAACTTTATATTAGTTGAGAAACTTAAAAAAAAAAGTAATGCATTATCTACAAAGCTGCTGATTAAAATGGTATAATTAGGCTACTGAAAGTCACACAGTGAGTTACCTCTCCATATTGTTGACCCTGGCATAAGACGGCAAACAGTTAAGGTTATCTTTCTGTTCCGTTAATCCTCTAAATGTATTGGGCCATAGTCAGCTCAGTGTTATCATTACAGTGACAGCCTAATATGTTGGGTTTTTAGGTTTCAAAAATTTCCCGTGCGGTTCAACAGTATTCATAGCATTTTACAATTTTATTGCTAATTTCAAATGTTTGAAGGGAAATGAGATGAGTCATTCACTATGGGACTTTCCACTCACGTTTTGGATAGATTAGAAAAACAACAACCAGTACAACTTAATTTCAATCCATTGCCATAGGTGCCACTAGTACTTCTAGTATGTCTGTTTCCTTCCAGTCATTCATGTGAAATGACAGCATTTTGCAGTGTGGAGTTCTTATCGTTTTGCTTCCCAGTCAATGATCTCATCGTTGGCTTGGAGTGAATAAAATTCCTCTGCCAAGAAGGGTTGTGCTCATAATCATCATAAGTGATGCATGCCTTAACAGGTCTTTCTGGAAAAACCACATTGTTTAGGAGTTTCCTTTAAATGTTGGATGCTGTCCTCCCTCTTTCCTTGAGAAGAGGAGAAGACAAGAGAAACTGATATGGGTTTTGCCAGTATGCTAAAGGTCTGTATTGCAGATACCATCGCCCAGTGGACTTTTTGATCCTAATTGTTGTTCCTCCCTGTACAGTCAGATCATTTTGGGGCGACCCACATCTCCAAGTATGCTGCCTTTCTTCCTTAACAACAACAGCAATTAAACCAGATGCCTTGTCTTGATGTTGAGCTCCTCTTTGCCCCATTCTCCAGTTCTCAGACAGGAGTACTAGAGTGTGCTTTGGCTCTCTTCATGTTGGCCCTGTACTACTTGAAGGCCTCAGCCTGCAGGCGCCTTCACTCACCACAGCTGGCATATGACTGAAGAAACTGGGAAGTGAAATTAATAAAATTTGATAATTCCAGCAAATTTAAATTGAGCAGCTAGAATCAAGAGGCTAACATTAGTCGCAGAGAAAGGCAGTTAGAGCAAATTATCTTTAAGGAACAAGGAAACTGCAAAAGAATATCACGTTTCATTGACATGCAATCTAGTAAAAGTTTCTTTCTCAAATGCCCTCTCTCTTGCTGTCTCAGCTCTTCATGTGGCATTGGCTCCACTTGTTTGGGCCGTTGTGGAAAACCACAAGTTCTGACCCTCGTAAGCCCTCACTGTAATTTTTCACAAATTGCCAGGAACCTCTACTTAGCACTTAGCGAATTAATACTAGTGGAACTCAAGTGGAACAGATACTTTCATAATATGGAAGTATCTTGTAAGGGGTGACCTATAAACCTTGCATTTAATTTTGATAGAAATGATTTGGATTCAATGACTGGATCGAAACAGACTAGGATTAGTTAAACTCAAGATGAGGAAAGTTTGACGCAATTAACATTAATGCAAAGTTAAAGCTGTAAATGTATGTCTTTTTATTTGTAAACAAATTATAAAAAAAGAAACATGATCCATAGAGAAATAACAATTGAAAAAAAAGCTTGTGAAAATATTTCTGAGAGCAAACGTATTGTTAGCTTTTGATAGATAACAGAGAAGAGAATTGGCATCTCATGAAGTTACTGTAAACACAGATAAATATTTTTGTGTTGAATGAGTTGAGAGTTTCCAATAACCAAAGACTCAGATCCAAAACCAAGAATGTTTCATGCCAGTGATGGGGTCATTTTACTTTCAATTCATTCAATTGAAAATGTAAATAGACACAACAACTAATTTCCTTATGACTGAGCAATACCACTCACTTATTAATCCAATGGATTAATACGCTGATGACCATTTTACACTAAAGGTGTTTGAATATTTGAATTTTCAAGATGTACTTCCAGAATTGAGTGAATTGAAAGTGAATTTAAATGAGCCCTGTTAATGATTGAACTGCTGATGTCTTTACAATGTGTTAAGTTGACAATCTATAATCCTTTCGTGGAGCCAAGTGGTGAGTTCAATATATTGTAAACATTAAACTGAGCAGTTATATGTATTTTTCTGAATGCACAGACAAATGCAAGAACATGTTCATGCACATACATTAAGTGCATACATATGCACAGATACACATACACTCCCAGAAACAAACATATAAATACACACTCTGAAATATATAAACAGTCACATTGTTCCATGAAAAAAAACAATGGGGGGTGTGGTTCCCCCAGCAAAGTGGATTGAATTAGCTCTTCCGCTCTTCCAAGTGGAATAAAAGCCATCATCTTAAATCCTTGGTGAGGCCTGCTAATCCATAATCCTACTGGTCCTTCATCGGCCCCATTAGTCTCAGTGCAAGGCCTGGCCGACAATGCATAGGTCCGGGTGTGATGCAGAGCGTGGCATAGCTCTGAGATCTGATTGGCTACTCCACAGTTCATCCATCCTGGTTGGTTCATCCTCCAGCCTATGAAAATGAAGGGAAGATGTGGTCATGAGAGAGATTAGGGAGCTGGTCCAGGTGAATCTGTGCCAGTTAGTGTGCGTCAACAAGATTAACCTGTCGAGTAACAGAGTAGTTATGGTCAGCTGCTTCGGCATACTGGAACATATAATGAAAGACATAATAGATGTACAAAACCCTAATTTTAGATTAGGAAACACTCAATTGGGGAAATTCATCTGAAGTCAAAATTATTGTAGGTTTAATGTGCTGAATAATAATCAGATGAATAATTGTCACACAGTCAATTCAAAAAGACAAACCCTGATCTGATTCCTATGAGAATGGAAAGTGTTTGTTATTGATTATTAGTAAAGTTGTTGCAGCATTACTGAAAACATGAGCCCATCCAGGACATTGTGGAGTTTTACTGAGATTATTGTGACCAAAAGTGCTTGATTTCACTTTCACTTGAGTTAAAAAGTCAAGACAATTAACTGTGTTTTTTTGCAGGAAACAGAGGGATTGATTGATTTTGCATATTCTGGGAGGGACCAAGAAAACAATACATGCAGTGCTAAATGAGGCAATGGTTAGATATGTACAAGATAGAACTCAACACATAGAGAATTATATAATTCAGTTCTTGTTATTTATCTGCCACAATTTATATGCAACAGTCTCATGATGACACTCCTTTAATTCAAATCCACCTACTTTCAATCTTCATTGTGAGCAAGCCATTTTTCAGTCAGTGTGAGTCTGGGAATTGAGCTGGCATCAAAGATCATTGAATGATAATCGAATAACAGCATTTTTCAAATCAGTGGTCTCAGTAAATATTATAAACAAGATATTTGTGGCAACTATGTTTATGTATCTCAGTAGACTTAGTCATGTCTCAGCAGACATAGTCATGTTAACCACACAGATTTGTTATGTTGTGTATATAGTCAGATAGTCAGATTCATTTGTGGCTCTGCTGTTTAAATCCTCTGTTCACCTTTGTAGCTAGATGCAGTAGGCTTTGATTGATTTATCTCAATGTTTTGGAGAAATGAACAGTGTCTGCCTTGGTAATTTTGACAGATGTGTGACACAAAAATAAGTAATGTGTATTTTCATCAGCCATTTTTGAGAGACAGACAGCAGAACAGTGAGAGAGTGACTGAGAATTATTAGAGTGCCTCTGAATCATTTTCTGAGTGAACTGTGAACAGCCTTCACGTTCTTTGGAAACTAAACCGACTAAAAGAGAATTATGAAGCTGTGCAGTTTTTATCTTGTGCTGCAGATTGTTTGAATGGAATAATTTATTTCAAGATTTGTGATGTTTAACATAGAAACACTCACCCTTGTGTACTTATTGCTGGCTCACTCCCACAAGTCTGAGCCACTGAGATGCAAGGTGATCGTGGAGGCATGCTCAGGCTGGGCCTTCGGTCTGAATGGCTGCGGCGGATGAAAGGTTGAGGTCCTTGAACAGATACAGGAAACCTGCCACGATTCCCCCAAGGACGTGGGAGGACAGAGACCCCCGTAGAGGTCCATGCTTGGGGGGGTCGGGGCACTGGGCAAGGCTGGGCTTCAAACAGAGATGGAGATGCAGGGCAGAAAACAGAACGTGCATTACTGATCAACCGAGAAGTAGATGACTCTTCACTGCTGTTCTCTCTTGACCATCTTTGTACTTTTGGTGATGCTGGTGGAGACGGTGCCTTGAAAGAGTAGGAGGAGGCTGAGTTTGAGTTTAAAATGTTCTGCCTTGCAACAGGTGGGCTAGGTAGTCTCCTCTGAACTGCTGGTGGGGTGGGGAGTTTCCGGCTACAAGGGGGACTGGTTGAAGAGGGTGGGGTAGGCTGCCTTCTGAAGGTGAGGGGACTGGGAAGTCTTCGATGTAAGCTGCTTGGAGTAGAAGGTGTGGATGGTAGCATTCGTGCCTTAGACATGGGTGGGGTGGCAGGTGGTTGGCTACTGACTGCTGAAGAAAGAGGCACTGTAGACACTGTAGTGTTAGGTCCAGGCACTGGAGGGCATCCACCATCTTGTTCCTTTGTTGATTCTGCTTGACTGGGAGATGGCTTTGTACCCAAATGAGAGTCTGAAGGGTGCTGTAGATGTATGATCTTTCTGGCTTGCTTGTAGAGAGAGACGGCCTTTTCTTTTTCTGGATCGATCTCTGGCTGAACATCTGGTGGGTTGATCTTTGACTGACCAGAAGTGTCTCGTTGATCAGCTCTGGCAGGGGGAATAACCTTGGAACCTTGTGGTAGACTCCCTTTGCTTGGCAGCACTGTCACAGACTGAACAGAGGCCCTCAGTCGTTGTGATACCACAGCCCTCTTTGTAACAGGTGACTTGCCCCCTTTTGTAGCCCCATCATCTGCTACACCAGCTGGAGGACTCTGGGCACTTTCAAATGAATTGTCCATTAATACTTCCAGTGGAGGTGGAGGAAGACTATCCATATCTAAATCATCAGTTTTGTCAGATGATGTGGATTCACGTCTACAGCTGGTTATCCCAGTACTAAGCACAGCTTCTACATTTCCTAAACCAGGTAACACAGGAACACCACACTTCCGCACACCTTTGAGAGGCCCCAAAAGTTTGTGACCCTCGTGTTCCTCTATACCTTGACTGAATGTATCGATCAGTTTTTTGACTGAATTCCTGCCTCTGGAAAGGCCTGAAGATGGTCGTGATGATAAAGGAGGGCTAGGGGGTGGGGTGGCTTTCATAGGACCCTTGGATGTTTTCTTATCTCGCTTTTTCTTATCTTCTTCCATATCACTGGTCACCTCCTGTTCTTTACTGTTGCGCCTCATAAGGCCTGCCTTGTCTTTAACTGGGTGAGGATTGTTGTTCCTCTCTAGTGAGGGGCGTATACGATTTATTGCTGGGGATTGTGCTGGAGAGTTTCCTTGACTTTGTTTAGATGCAATTATTCTGGTGTTTCCTCCTGCCCTGCCTTTGCTCATCCTATCTAGCCTCTGACTTAAGTCCTTCTGGGTTCTTTCTAATTCAAGCAGAGTAGGATCTTCAGCTTTGCTCCGCAGAGATTCTGCTGACCGAGAGCGTCGCTCTTTGGACACTGAGGTCTTTTTTACTGCTGCCCGCCGAATAGGTGCTGCCGTCTGAGGTCTCTTTGGGGATCGTTCCTCATCCTCTGTCCATTGGCGTCTACTGGTTTTTGGGCTGTCCACTATTTTGGTTTTGGCACTAGCATGCAGTGAAGGGACAAACTGTATCCTGCCACTTATAGCGTCTTTCATTTTCAAAGTCATTTCTACATTTTGAGGGTTCTCTATCCGCTTTGATGGTAGGCGTCGATGCTGTTGGTCAGGCTGAACAGGTGAAGAATGTGATCGCATTCTAAAACCCACCTGCCTGTCTCCCACGCCTCCATCCATCTCATCATCATCATCATCATCTTCCTCCTCCCCATCATCTAAGGAGACTGATCCCAGCAGTGACTCTGAGTCTTTTTGTTCCTTAGCCATAATGGTACATGTAGAATCTATTGAGTTGAGGGAGACACTAGGACTCATTTGGGTTGTAAGCTTTCGCCTTGAGGCTCCTTGCCTCATATTCATGGTGCTGTATCCCAGGGGACTACAAGGAGTAGTTCTATTTGTACCAGTGGACTCACAACTCTCTCGTCTATGGCGTCTTTCAGATCCAGCGAGGGATTCACTTTCAGCCCCTATACCACTGTCCTCACTAAAGAGAGCAGAATCCTCTGGCCCAGGCTTTCGCAGTGAGGCTGTTTCTATGCGAGTCAAGAGTTGCATTAGCCTGGTCTCTACTGAACGCTTGACTTTCAGTTTTTCCTCTAAAAGCTCTGAGACAGAGGCAAAGTACTCAACTGCCTCCTCCAAAGCAGAGTCCCCTATTCCGCCAACAGTCTGGCCCACATTCCGCATTCTCTGTGTGGTATATTGAAGCAGCTGCTGCAACAAATCCGGCGGGGGCTCAATATTAGCAGAGCCAGACTTCAGAGGTGGAGAAGATGAGAGGTTTTTCATTTGGCTTGGCCAAGCAAGATGTTCTCCATTTTCTTTCAGAAGTTTCTCTCCTTCATCTGCCATTTCTTCCAGCCCCCGAATGATTCCCTCATAGCGTAGAGCCATGAAAGCAACCATAGGCTGCACAGAAACCTGAGTTTGGGTTGCTTGCTCCAAAAGTCCTAGTAGAATGTCATATTTATTTATGCTAGGATTCAAAAAGGCATAAGCAGCTTGGTGAGCCTTTACCAAAGGTTCTGGGAAGTCCACTTTCTGCTCTGAGAGTGGGGCTTTTTTTTCCTTCTCTTTCTTTTTTACCGGTTTAATACCTCTGTTATTTTTCTTTGGCTTCCTGCCAGACTTTTTGTCTGTCATATCCTGCTTGTCCCCATGTTTCTCTTTTACCTGTGTCACTGTGTTGTTGTCCATTCCTTGACTCCCTAATTTATCCAAGTTGACCGCTTCTGGGGCCAGCTCAGATGCAGAAGATATCTTTTTTTGCGGTGTCAAATGAGCCTCCCTCTGCAATGAGTGGGTTTGCCCAGCTGCCTTCCTCTCCTTTGTATCCCCATGTGTTGATCCTGTGGTATCCCGACTTCCTCCATCTTCAGACGGAGACTCTTTGGGACCTTCTTGGGTCGCAGGCAGTAGCATTCTGCTCCTCCTGAAGGGACCCTGAGTCCCAAAATTATTACCCTTAGATGGTGAGCAGCCCATTTCAGATGCTTCAAATAGTTGATGTTTATGTCCTCTTAGTCTCACAAATACAGCAGTGGAGAACGTGCTGTAAATGATTCAAAAACAAAGGCCAGGGTCCTTAGCCACCTGCTGTATCTGTCATTTTCAGATGGCTGAGGTTGTTGAGTCTGACAAGCTAAAGGATTACATGAGCATGTTACCCAAAACAAAATATTGATAAATCCATCTTGTAAGTCTCTTCTACTTATCATAGATAGGCAAAATAAATCCACAGATGAGTGATCATGTTTATTTATGATATATTTCCTTGTCGCATGCTCTGAGACGCATCCTTCTCTACCTCGCAAAGGACAAGCAGCTGAAAGGATTAGTGAGGCTTTCAGTGAACTCCTCAGTGTGCACATATGGCACGTTAAAGCACAACTCACCTACTTGTAAGACCATAAGCTCATTTAGGTAATGAGGGCTGGCCTCAGGTGGCTTTTTATAGCCTGCACAACAATATCTCCCTATTTAGCCCTTTGGACCATTTTACTGTCAAAAGCAAAAAAAAAAAAGAATGCTGCAAAAGCTGCAAAAGCAAAAAATTGAACAATAAAAATATTGTTACCTCCGCCAAGGAGGTTATGTTTTCGGTGCCGTTTGTTTGTTTGTTTGTCTGTTTGTTTGTTTGTTAGCAGGATTACGGAAAAACTACTCACCCGATTTTCATGAAACTTCGTGGAAGGTTGTAGCATGGGCCAAGGAAGAACCCATTACATTTTGGAGCGGATCCGGAACCGACTCACGAACAAGCAATAATAGCACAAACCTTGGCGGAGGTCTGCACGCTCCGAGTGCCCTTCTAGTTCAACATATAAATTCAGTAATGAAGGTGAAAGTGTTTCCTGTAGTTGTTAGTTCAAATGTATTATTTTCACTGTAGAGAACATTCTCCAGTAGTTGCCCTTTCAAAGTTACATTCTATCAACAATTTGGAATAATAAAGGGAAGGGCAGCCATTACATTATTCACAGGCATAAAAATAAGAGAGAGGGAGAGAATGAATGAGAGAGAGAAAGCAAAAGAGACATACATAATCATCCATCGGCTAGTTATGATGAATATGTATCATCTCTGTTATTGTGACTTGATTTCACATGGATAACATAAACAAAAAAATTGGCCTGTAAAATATCAGAATCATTATCCACTTTCAGTGCAGTGTATGATAGTCAGCCATTAATGTCTTGCCACAGACACTGATGTCTGCACAACATATATATTTTTTAAATAATATTAATATATTCTAATATATTCATATAGTGTTCATTTTAATATTAAAGCATTATAATGCTGGTGCCATTAGGCATATTTTCTATAAACAAGTAGCCTACATGCCCAATCTATCTTTGTGATGCAGTTGTAAGTTGTTTTTGGTGGATCAGATTTGCTGATCTTCTTTAACGTCTCTATATACAGTGTCAGGTCATTGGGACAGTGAGGCAAGCTTTAAAATAAATTGGCACAGTGAATTGTGCTTAACCTTCACCTCTCCTGAGAAGACACTGGTAATAAAATACCAAGAAAGGAGTAGAGCATAGTCTTTTCTTTTACGGTAGACTCGTTTCTAGTCTTTCAAGAAAATATCACAATGGCAAGTGTGAGGATAATACATGAACCAGTAGAGTTAGGGAACGGAGACAATTATGTTGTTGTTTTTTGCAAGTCCCAGAGACGTGGTGACTATACTGACTATTGTTTGTATAGCCTGTGTCAGCTGATTATTGAATACCTCAATCAACAGGTAAAGCCATCATACATAATACACAAAGCAATTCAAATGTCTTCACAGTCATTGTATTTCCAGGATGATCTTTTACTGCAGATTTAAAGGGGAATACTACTCAAGATAAGATATTCCTTTGTTCTAAAACAGGGGTTCCCAAACTGGGGTCCAAGAACCCTCCTATGAGAGGTTTAATTTGACTCTTATGTCATTCTTTATAAGATTACACTGTGAAGTAGTATATAGAAAAACTATTTCAATCAGAGGTTTTTCTCTAATCCTATCTCTAGCATAGACAGACAAAATCTCTATTAAATGGGGCTCTATGGTTTAAAGTATAGAGGATCTGTTTTTGGATCTCAACATTAATAAGTTTGGGAAGCCCTGTTCTAGGACAGTCCATGAACATGAATACCTCTCCTAAAACCAGACACCAGTGAACCAAGACCTGACCTGTGACATCATTAGGACTGCAACGATTATTAAACATCATCCATTCAACACTGTTAGTAAAAACAAAACACTGATTAGCAATTTGTATTTTGAAAATGGCTCATACACTCCACAGTTCTGAGCATGATGAGCCCTCAAACAAGCTTTCAAAACAATGACTCAAGTACAGCAAAGTGTGGGAGTGTTGTGGTACTGTAGTAACATGCAAACTGTGCACCATTGACTTGATTCAGGTCAGAATTTTCAAAATAAAATCCATATTGACATAAGCTACTAACTACTACTAAAATCTAACCCTAAAATAAAAAATATATGTAAGGAGAAATCTGTACTAAATGAATATAAAACTGTAGAGTCTATCACAACACATATACCCAACAAATCTAATTACATTTACATTCTATTGAAATGTAGTTAATTTAAACACAAATACTTGCTCAAGTGGTATTTCCTAATACTTCAGAGCATATATCATTATGCACGAGAGTACAAGTGCAGAGCAAACAGGTTTCAGCCCCGTTGGAGGATCTAAAAACAGCCGACAAGGAAGTGTCAGAAGGAAAGTTTATTCATTCACTGGCAAGGGAACAGAAGTTAGAATTACACTTGCGTGTAACACAAACAAACACAAAAGTTGATGTTGAACGATGTTTTACATTATTACAATGTTGAAATTAAGAGAAATTACAGTCAACACAAAAATCACACAAAAATCAAACCCATACTATCAGCCAAAAATACGGAACTTCTAGTGCATACCTTAATCTTTTCTCGCTTAGACTACTGTAACTAGTTGCCAGTCCCACATCACTCCAATTCTTGCCTCCCTTCATTGGCTTCCAGTAAAACACAGAATTGATGTTAAAATTTTACTAATTACATACAAGGCCTTGCATGGCCTAGCCCCTGAATATATAGCAGAGTTGTTGAGCCCCTATTCTAGCGGTCGGCCACTCCGATCATCTGATCAAGGCCTTTTATTTGTTCCCCGTTCCTATTTTAAATCCAGAGGTGATGGTGCTTTTGCGGTTGTAGCTCCCAAACTTTGGAACAGCCTTCCCCATCCCATCAGATCTGCTGAATCTGTGGTTTGTTTTTAGCGGCTTCTGAAAACTAATTTCTATAGGTTAGCCTTTTTATAAAAAAATCTCTCTCTATTTTTCTTGAGTTTTGTTTATTTTGGTCGTGTGCTTTAATTTTTGCTAACCTGTCATATGCATTTATACGTGTATTTGTTTGTGTGTATGTATGTATGTAGGTATGTTTGTATACTTGCATTTGTATGTGTGTATTTTATATGTGAAGCACTTTGTAACTGTGTGTTTTAAAAAGTGCTATACAAATAAAATTATTATTATTATTATTATTATAACACACACACAGACACACTCAAACACTGCACAAACCTTGTATTCACATGACAGCTGTTGAGCCAAGTATTCTATTCTTTTGAAAATGAGAGAAATTACCACCATATGTTGAAGTAAACATCAAGTATGTTGTTAGAATGTGATTCTCAGAAGAGACAGAATGGAGACACAGACTGTCTGACCCTGTATGCTGGAAAGGCCTGAAAAGGACAAGAAAGGTTTCAAGTTGTGTCACCTGTGTTCATTGTACTTTTGTTGGAATAAAACAAGTTACCTCTATCTTGGGGCAAGTTGTGCCAACCTGTATTGGGCTACAACAATTATTTTGTTAATCGGTTATTCTGACGATTATTCTAGTGATTAATCGATTCATCAGCTCAAGAAGACATATAAAAAGTGCCATCGTGTCATCACCATGACGTGATAAAAAATGAAAACTAATGTTATTGCAACTACAGTACATAAGCCAACATTAGCTTAAGATAGCATTGTGCTATTACTTGCTGAGAGCTATGATAGTCTTTGGATTAAACATTAACATTTTTTAAGATGTTAGAAAAAAATGCCTCTAAAGTTATCTTACACCACAAGCGCTAATGCTAATGCTGTGCTACCATAACAGATTTACACTTATACTGTAAAGATGCTCTATCACCTTCTGCATTTTCTTCTGGAACTGAACAGCCTGAAGTAAATTGTGGACTACATTGTCCCTTTGAGGTGCTCAAAGGGACTTTGTTCGCGCCCTTTGCCTAATTTGGGGAGATGGAAAGATGCCAGTATTACTTGATTTGTTTACTTTTTGGAGTGCTGAATCAGCGGCTGTGGGAAAGTCTAGAGTGACTGCTCCAGAATCAGCAGAATTAATGGTCATTACTGAATTATGTGATGAAATCACTGTGTCCAAAGAGCCTTCTCCAGAGTCAAAAGAGATATCTGGCAGTACTTTGTTCATGCTGGTGATTGAAAAGATGCGTACACTATTCAGGTAAGCCTGCCTACTTAGGTCTTTCTTTTTCTTGCAGAGGAGCATGTAGCATTTGGGCAAAAAATGACAGAAAATGATGCCAAAGTTGCAGACAACAATGGCAGACGCCTGGACAACTGAGCGCTGTTGAATTTTTGTCACATATATAGGGATAAAACAGATCCAGACAAAAAGGTAAATGATCATACTGAAGATGATGTAGCCTGTTTCATTGAAGCGTTGGGGAACCTTTCTACCTTTGAGGGCAAGAATGAAGCAGATGGCAGCAAGAAGAGCAATGTAACTTAGCATGATGCCAAAGCCCCAGTTAGATCCTTCATTGCACTGTAATTCAATGTCCATGGTTTGTCTCTTGATGCGCTCCTCAAGCTTCGGAGAATCAAAGATCAACCAAAAGAGGCAGATAAGCCCTTGAATGGCTGTACCACAGATAATGATGGCAGGGGGTTTATAAAATTTGTTCAGCATATGCTGCTGATTTCTGTCCATAAGGAATGCAAGGAATGTGCGAAAAGCTTTGACTAAGACGCAAGAGACAGTCAGTGTGAAGCCAAGGCCATACATGGTTTGACGAAATCTGCAAATGTGATCGTTGGGCCTGCCGACAAACAAGACCACTGCACCAAAGCTAACCACCAGCCCAGCCATCATTACATAACAGAGTTTTCCACCTGCGACTTTGAAAACAACACTTTGACGACCATATAGAAAAATAATCAGAACACAGAGTAGCAGCATGAATCCTATCCCAGTAACGACAAGCAAGGAAATAGCAAAGGGTTCATTCCATCTGAAGTAGGTTTCTGTCCTTGGCTGACATTCACTCCAACCTCTCAAAGACCAGGTTCCATTTGGACATATCAGGCAGTTTTGAAGGTCTGTAAAAAAGATGTATCAATCTATAAGAGGCAACATTTCCATCAGCATGCACTTATAAAAACACAGAACAAGAAGCAGCAAAGAATGGAAAAGGCATTGTTATGTACTCACTTGAAACATTGGTATATGTTCCCTCTTCACACTCGCTGCAGTTGTAGCAGCAGTATATCATGGAGATTTTCTTTGATGTTCCAGGGGGGCAGGATTCAGAGCATTTTGACTCAGGAATCTAGCAAAGACAATTTTTCTTTTATTTACTTTTATTAAATCCTATTGTGGTAGCATGAAATAGAAGCAGGCATTACTCTTACCGTTTTGTTTGGAGTTCCCCATTCTATACTTGTTGCATTAATCGCCACGACACTTTTCATGACGTTATACTCTCCAATAACTTCAAAATACCTCCCATCTCTCCTCCTCACCCAGTTGATCAAGTCATAGCCACTTGCAAAGTTGCCATATTCATCAAAGAAAAACTGCCTTTTGTCAAGGGTGAAATTAATCTTCTTCAGTTCTTGGAGAAGCTGAAACAAATTAGGACATAACATATCAAATGTAATTAAAATAGACTTTTACAAACTAGAACTGAATATGTAAATTGTAATTTATAAGAAATAACTTCTCAATTTCTCTTACTTTCCAAGGTGGAAGGTGTCTCTCTCCTGAACAAATAGAGTGATTGCATTTGAGAAGTGCCCGTAAGGCATGAGCAATTGACCATGCAGCCACTTTCTCAGAGTATGCCATGCTCAAATCCACTGCATGTGTCAGAAAATCATCATTTGCTTTTTGAGGGTCAGGTAGCTTGCAGGCAAACTCAGATTTCAACTTCAGAGAGTCTGGCAAAGGACACTGGGCAGCAGGTTTGCTATTGAGGCAGTCTCTGTGTTTTTGTACTTCTGGAGAACACCCAAACCTGAGATCTTTGTACTCCTCAATGAACCTATTGACAGCGCCTGGGCCTGGGGTAAGATTTTTCAGGAATTGCTTGAACCCTGGGTTTTGACCTGAAATGAACCTAAGCCCAAAGATGTCTCCAATCATATTGATCCCTTTCATTGTAGCCAAACGTCGAGACATGGACCAGGAATCGCTGGCGATCCAGGTCCTGGAGATTCCCTTCCTGATCATCACCTCAAACAGCTTTTCAACCAGCTCCTGCTTCAGGATGAGCAGGACCACCTGGGCTTTAGAGGACTGGATTTGCTCTGCTACCTCTTGGATCCGCTGTTCACTGTCGCTGTGGCCCAGGTAATGAGGGAGGACCTCATGAAAGGCAGCGCACACATGTACATCTTGAGCATCTTTTAGGAAACTCTGGAGAGCCACCCTCCCGTACTCATCATCCCCCGACACCACACCCACCCAGTTCCACTCAAAGTGTTTCATGAGCTGGGCCAAGGCTTGGGTCTGGTGTACATCACTAGGTATGGTGCGCAAGAAGGATGGGAAACGTATTTTATCATCCAGAGTTGCTGCAGACGATGTAGTGCTTATCTGCAAGGAAGAAGGAAGTGTGAAGACTTATGGTTGGTTCATATTGTGTCTCTAACTTGTATGTTGCTAACACAAAATACAATTCGTCGTCTTATGCTCACCTGAGGGACCATATTGAGACCCAGAAGCCTGGCCACAGCAATGGATACTTCTGAGTAGCGTGCCCCAATGATGGCCTTCACTAATGGGCGCTCTATAAGGTCACACTGGATCGACATGGTATCGTTGATGGATAACATGTGCACAGTACTTTGGATGGCCTTGCTGGCATCTGAGCATGTATCACAGATTACATAGCCAAGGTGAATGCCAGGCAGAAAGCCAGAGTCGTTGATTGTATCAATAGTGTGGATGATAGCCAAGCTCCGCACGAATGATCGTAAATCAAACCTAGATGGGAAAACAAACCAAAAAAAAGTACTCACAGAGAAGTATCTATTTGAATTTACAGTATTTCTTAACCGTGTTTCCCTCTAATGGTTTAGATTAAGTCCTGGAGTTAGTCAAGCATGAAATTAACAATTCCAGTTTTGTAGAGAATGTTTAACACTCCAGGACTAAATGTGATATTAATTTAAATCTGTAATAATTTATTTTCAAATGAATGTAGGAGAATTACATCACAATTACACTTGTCACTAATGGTGTCAAATACATATATCTGCAGGTTAGTCTAGGCTTTTAATACATACAGTATGTCATATCAATTATCTAAATTATGGAATCTATAGTCCAGAAATAACCAAATTGCTTTGTTTGTGAAAATAACTGAAATCCTCTATTTTAGCTATTCTATTATATTAGCTATTACGGCCAATCCTGATTTAATTCAGAAGATATCAGTGTATCTTCCCTATCATGTACACTGTCAGAATACAAAGTACAGTGTTACCTTTTGTCACTGCGGCTGTCTTTCTTTCTGTATACAATACATTGGGTATAAACTTTGAAGTATGAACTGGTATCGACTTACTCTGTGCAGTTGAATCTCTCTGGCTGGATTCGCTTGTGCAGGGTCTCCACTTTAGCATGGCAGGGGCTTAACACTCCAATCACAATGTCCCCTGGACTTCTTGCCCCACATGTAGACTCAGAGTAATCACAGCAGGACCCCAAGTCCAAGAGAAGACTCGCAATCAGTATGTGCCAATTCACCCAAGGTAACATTATGCACGGTGGAAGGCTTTTCTTTCACAAAGTGAGCCACAGAGGATACTGTCAACATGCCAGTCCAAGCCTCTGTTTTCATTGGCAGAGCTGCCCTCTTCACCACACCCTTAACTGCTCGATATCAAGCCAAGCAATGGCATGCAGATCAGATTATTAGAATTCCCCCACCTGTCTGGTTTGTTTTGTTTCCATGTTATCCTTTATTCTTACAGGTTATTGAAAATGTCTCCATAGACCTTGTAACAGTCACAAATATGCCTACTATGCTTTTGGAACATTGTTACATACATAGTAAGAGATTATGTCACTGGGTGGCGCTCCTTGTTTTTACTGAGACTGAGTTACAGCAGCAGGTTGAGTACTCCAGTCTGTCTCCCGACGAGTAGCTTGTCTCTTCAGTAATGGTTTGGTATGTGTTAAACTATATCAATCTACATGTATGTTGAGAGTTTATAGTGCCGTAGAGACCGGGCATTGTATGGTTGACAAGTATAGGTGAATAAAGTGGTACATGTGTGAAATCCCAATACTGACGTCGTCTGGCTCTGTCATGCTATCTTGGAGCAACCTAAAGCTAACGTAAGCTAAGACACGACCAAGCACGTTACAGCCTCCAATCATTTCAAGTAAGTCCAAGCTGGTATTTGGTATTTTTATGATTCCTTATCATGACTTGAATGAATAAATCCACTCAAAGATGTACAGCACTCCTGTGAGTAGTTTAGTTAAGTGAGATTTAATTATTCTTCGCTTGAATATTCCCATTATAGGGCACTTTGCTAAAAAAAAAATATATAAAAATATGCTGCCTTTTCTTTTTCTTAGAAAAATGATGCATTGTTTTAATTTCAAGCCGGCCAGCTTTATGAGAAGGGTTCAGAGAGACAATTTACTTTAAATTGGAATACTGCCTGGATTTAATTATTCAAGTATATTTTTCCTAGATAAAGGGTAAAGGGGCGGAGAAGCTGGACAGTCAATTACATGGGGCTCACAACTAATTGCTGGTGTGGACAGGCGTAATAAAAATAGTTTCTCAAAAACAAGCTCATATGTAGAATTGATAAAAGAGTGATTTGTTGATGCTGGTAAGCATATATTGCTTTTTTAGTTTCTCTATTTTTTGGGGGTTCTACTGGAACTTTGCAAAATGATGCAACAATGTCAAAGAAACTCATACACAACATTGATGAATGAGTGATTCATTGATGTTGATGTGTGCTTAAACCCTACAGGGTATTTATTGCAATAATAGCATATACTGTTTTTTTTTCTTTGTTTTACTTCTCTGCTGACTGCTGCGATGCAAAAACATAATATGCCAAAATCCTCTGTAAGAAGTTTGTGTTGCTGATGATTTTAATACCATTTGGAGGAGGATAAAGTCAGATTGCTTGATAGTGATAGACATTCTGTAACTTGGAAAATTGAGCGGCATGATAGTGAAAATATGGCAGGAAAGTGGAGGGTCATGGCCTTTGCCATGGGCCTCTAAAGTCTCATGACTAAGTATGCCTAAGAAAAATTTTATATGGAGAGGTGGAAAAGATGGAAAAGTGGACCGAAACAGTACCATGAATGATTATTGGGGGCACATTTTATGGCTCATATCTGGTAACATTACTACAAAATAAACCTGTTTTGGTTGCAAATGCCCCAAGACAATTATTTCATTATTATTTTCTATTTTTTTCTTGGTTAAGTATCTCAGTAATACTCTAGTGGGAGCACATAACTACTTTTACATTACCACAATGTTTACTTTTAATTTTACCAGGCTATTAAAGCATTTCAACTTTAGCTTAAGTAAAACGTAACCTAATATAAATCAGTTGTGTGCTTGTGTCCAGACTGTGGAGTCTTGCATAGAAAGAGAGTGAGAGAGAGAGAGAGAGAGAGAGAGAGAGAGAGAGAGAGAGAGGGAGAGAGAGAGAGAGATTGATTGATTCAGTTTTGAGAGTGAGAGAGAAGATGGGGGTCGCGAGGGCGTGGGATGTGGGATTCTATTCCACGTTTGGCGCGTATTATTACTCCAACCCAGAGCGCGCGTTGTCCTCAAGCGCGTTCCCAATCTCAACCACCAGTTTCCCGAGTCAGGGGGAAACGACTGAGGACTGCTATAATTTCATTTTTCACCTGTTGTAAGTCGTGAACCGTCGCCATCTTCACACATTCCTCAGCTTTTAGCGTTTTTTAACGTCTGTCGCTGTTGTTGTCACTGGTACTGGATGGTTGGTCTGTAACGTTACCTCTCAACGCTACTCTGGTCACTGAAGTCAAAGGAGGATCTGCGTTGCACAGGTGAGGACTTGGTTCATGACCTCAGTTACAACAAGGCCTACTATCATGCTGTTACCCATATAGACCTGTTGGCTAGACAAGTTCATTTAGCCACCGTCAGTTAACTTACAAAGCACACACAAATACATGACTTAACTTGTCTGCTGTCTGGACGCCGACCGCTGTTTTGCTAGCTAGCTATCTGACAGCTGTGTGACGTGATGATGTAACGTTAGTAACGTTAAGTCATGATGGGTAGCAAGCTAAACTGGACAGATGATGTTTTTGTATTTGTTGTATACCCACTGACTTCTATTGGCGTCGTGTCTGAACTCTGAACTGCACCTACTATCAAAATAAACTAGTTTTGGGTTTGCAGCTAACTACTTTAGTGTGATGTGTTAAATTAGTTCCCCCCCATTTCCTTTCAGAACACACTAGGAATCTTTTCACCCCAGATGATCCAAGCTGAAGCACCATGATGAAACACACACTCAGGTGGTGCCAGACTCCCCCCTCGGTAACTGTACGGATGAAGCCCAACACCGCACACTCCCTCCAAGTCCAGAGAGGTCTCCGGCTCAAAAGACCCAGCGGCCAGGATGCCCAGGGCCCCCCGGGCAAGAGCCAGCCCAGGCAGCATCGAGATCAATTGTGTCATGCCAAACCGACCGTGGGCCCGACTCTTGTCATCCAGCGGGAGGAGATGGCGGCCTTCTTCAGACTTTTTGGTGAACAAAAACAAAGCCCAAACTGTTGTTTTTCAGTTGCATCTAAGTGGCGATTCTTCTTCTGTCCATTTATGTTGCAAGCAGTCTACAGAATATTAGCTATAATGTTTAAAAGTTGAAAAATAGAAGTGGTAGTTGATCTTGTGTCAGACACACACATTAAATAACCCTGTTTGGTTTGCAGATGATGACCTGATCCAAGATTTTCTGTGGATGGACCATTGCTGTAAAATCACAGACAAGGTCAACTCATTATTTGGGTGAAAGTGCCAAAATCTTTCTGAAACTGCGTGATGATTTTAATCCACTAACTTTTTCCCTCTCTGCCTCTTTCACACATCAGTACCTCCTAGCCATGACCTTTGTCTACTTCAAAAGGGCCCACTTCAGCATCAGAGAACATAACAGGATGAACTTTTTCATTGCACTGTAAGAAAAGCAAATCAGTTTTTAATGAAAAGTACAACATAAATTAAATGCATCATTATGATTATTATTGCTGCTTTTATCATCAATATTATTCCCCAGTTGCCCTTTCTTATGTTACATCAGAGTTTGTAGGCAATACTTTAACCCTGAAACCTGATGTACTTGAACTACAGCTACCTTGCCAACACCATGGAGGAGGATGAGGAGGAGAGCAAGTATGAGATCTTCCCTTGGGCACTGGGCAAGAGCTGGAGGAAGCACTTTCCCCGCTTCCTCAAGCAGCGAGACGAGCTGTGGGCCCGCATCGACTACAGAGCTGCTGTCAGCAGACGCTGCTGTGAAGAGGTACACACAAGTCTAAATGCCCAAGGAGAGTAATAATAGCTCTTTCTAAAGGAATTTTCCCAAGGGTTTTGATTTAGTTTTTGCAATACTGTGCAATTTATTGGTTTCTTTTAAAGCCAGAAGCTCCATCTCTGTTGTGTATCTTTTATACAGGATGTGATTTTTCAGGTGTGTTTTTTCATGCAGAAAACTCCCATTGTTTTTCACCGTGAGACTGCTGTTACCCTTCTTACCTCCTGCTTTTTGTGATCACATCTCTGTTTATCACGCTGATATGCTGCGTCTTTGTCTATGTGTTTGTGTGTGCCTGCCTCTGTCCTCCAGGTGATGGCCATCATGCCCTCCCACTTTGTGTGGCAGCGGGAGAGGGCGAAGCACCACAGCGGGGCCCGGCGGCAGTACGGCGAGCGGGACCGGGCCCGTATGCCCCGCGGGCCCTCGGCGCCACCCGCCCCCTGCGCCCTCTGTGACCACGGCACCAGGTTGGGGCTCTCTTCTCCCTCCAGTGGCTCTTCTGCGCAGACCTCCAGCCCCGCCCTCTCGCTCCCGTTCGCCCTGTCCCTCTCTGTGGAGAGCACCCCACCCAGGGCCGCGGCCTCGCGCAGGAAGGTTAGGAAGACCAAACGCCAGCCGCAGGCTCAGCGCTCCTCCTGCTGCTGTGCTGAGGAAGTCCCCAGTAGGTATCACTGATACAACCAAGCTGCTCAAAATCTATTTGAAAAACAGTGTAAACATTGAATCTACTTGGTCTAGCTTGATCTTAACACCAAATAAGTGGTATCTTGGGCCCCTTTCCACCTGATACTGACAAGCGTCTTGTATCTGGATTGTGTCTAGATGTGATTTAGCTGGATTACATTTACACCTGGCATTGCTGCGTGTCTCTGGTATAAACAGTGAATTTGGATTTGTCTTTGCCTCATCAAAACACAAATTTGGTGATAGTAAATACCTCATCTCACTCATTCCCCATCCATGAGTATCTTGTATCTTGTTGTCTTGAGACATTGTGTTTACACTTGGTTGTAAATACAATGCCAAATGTGGCTCTGACCACGTTCAGAGGTGGTTTAAGTGATTGGATCTTCAATATGTCTTGGGTGCATTTACACCTGGATTTTATGCATTTTTCACATTACAATCTAATCACCCAGGATGCATGTTAACGACAGGTGTAAAGGGCTTCTCTCAGGAATATCTTTTTGTGTATTTTCAAATATCTGAAATGTATTCAGTGACTTTTTCCAGGATCTGTTATCAGCTGTACAGTATACTGCCCTTCACAAACCTTGCTGTGTGTAAGCAAAAACCTCATCTAATGTCAATCATAGATTTCCCCTATGTCAATGATGATATAATTTGAGAGTAGATGGGAAAGAACCACTTCCTCACCTGAAAATAAATGTATCCAACTATCAATAACTATTATAAGCTTATGTAGTTTGGCTTTTTATCCTAACATGGGGAATAGTATAGCTCACCCTAATAAACCACTGCTTGGTAGCTAACAACTTTCTTATATTCCTTTTTCATTTGTTAGGGAATGAGCCTGCCAGTGGGTCCACATATGACCCATCCATGGACTGGATCAACGAGGAGTAGAACATTACCCTAAATCAACACAACTACCTTCTTTACCCCGATGTAGAGACTCTATATCGTATACTGCACTCATTTCCCATAGCACTTCTCAGTGGAACAGAATGTTACTATGTCTGAATCACAAGTGCAACTCAACAGTTTGCACTTACCTCCTTTAATGCAAACATGGTATTGTTTCATCGTTCAAATACAAGAAGCGTCCTTTAATTTATGCAACACAGGCTACCCAGTCAGAACACATTTCATACTGTAAGTACCTGTTAATAACAGACCTGATGTCATTCCATATATTACACTCTGATGGAAAAAATGCCATAAGATTGATGTCAGATGTTGTCTGTAAGTAGACAACAGTTGTTTGTGTGAGTGAATGCCAAAGAGTATTTATTGTAAATTTTGTTTAACCAACACTGAGTTCATGGCATTTGTTATTTATTTACTGAAGCACTTGACGATCTTGCATTATTTTTGATGGCCAATTATATGATGTAAAAAAAAAAATACTGCATCATTTAACTTAGCCACTGATGGATACATGTGCTCAACAGAGAGAGTGTGTCATACACTGGAATTCAAGTGTTTTTGGTATTGCTGCCAATGTGCCTGTTAAATGATCCAAGAATGCCTTTTGAGTTTTGAATAAAGGCTATATCTTACTTTATGTTTTCTAGAGATCCTTTATTCTGACCTGCTTAGTGCACTTCACTTAGTTTTATTTCTGACTTAATTCAGATTTACAACAATATTGACTGGTTTCTTACATGTACAAATATACCCAACTCCAAAATGGACTAATGCTTTGACTGATCTCAGTAATTGTATCTATTACCCAAAAGGTGTACAGAGATAAGTTGGTTGGCATGTTTATTAGTCCAAGTACAAAACAATCATTTCTGTCCAGAGGTCTTCACAGGCAGAGCAGCTACTGCACACACTTCCTCAGTTTTATCAGGAATGCTGAAAGTGAAGACAGTAAGCAATGAGAATAAACACAACCATGACATATGTAAAGTATTATATTGACAGTTGAAATGTGGGAATATCTCTGACCTGTGTGGCCCATTTGTTCAGGATGGGGTCTGGCGATGTAGGGGATACTCCCAAAAGGTGGATGCTCCTTGGCGGTCAGCTCTTCTGGAATAAAACATTAAAACTTCAACTAAACGGTATGCTCCAAAAAACACTTGCTCCAAAAAACACTTGTATCATTTCAAATCACCTCTGTCCTGCTCATCCGACTCCTCGCTCTCCTCTCTCTGGTCTCCATCTAGGACGGGAGACTTCCTGACGCAGAACCGCCCGTCTTTCTGGAGCGCCGGGGCCACCAGCCAATCCCGGATAGGAACCTCGATGATGCGCTCGCACAGCAGGGGGAGCGCCGAACAGCGGAGCCCTTCCAGCAGGTCGATGACCTGTGTGACGCTGGGTGAGAGAAACGGAGCGAGAGGTGAGCCGCCGGGTTCTCTGTTCTGTTCCTGCAGTTATAACCCGATGATGGGCTGTCAGTGCAATTGCACCCCCTGCAGGCAGGAGGACAGCATGACGGCTTTAGGTGTGCACAGTCGTTAGTTTGAAAGTTTGAGGCGGTTAACACACTTGGCGAGGTAGACGGCGCACACAGCCCCGGGGTGGAGGTGTGGAATCACAGTGGGTAAAACCAAGTGGGGGTTGACCATGTCCAGAGCAACCTGCAACACACACAATCATTCTGGTCACTATATATAATGGGGGATGAGCTGGTGGCATCGTTTACATACATCCAATTAGGTATTCATTGATTGTCTCTGGGTGAGTGCAATTCGGTTAGACAATTCTTCCACCGGAGGCAGAGAGAGAGAGAGAGAGAGAGGGGGGGGGGGGAGGGAGGGGGGGGGGGGACTGACCGAGTGAAACCCCCGGCCGGCGAGGAGCGGGGCAGCGGAGCGGAGGTCGGCCCGGTGGAAGCGGACGTTGTCGGGCCACTCGTGCCCGCGCCGCAGCCGCCACGACGCACGCCAGCGCTCGTAGTTGCGCGCCGCTCTCCCGTGGTGATCCTCCCTGACCTCCACGCTCAGCACGCTGCCCTCGGAGCCCACTGGGAGAAACGCAAAAAAAAACCACACACGGCACTCCAGATGAACAGCTCTTATCGCAGCTCCAGACAGGCATTGTGAATAAAAACATGCAGTAATACAAAACGGTATATTCCGTTATTTTGCAAAAAAAAAAAAAAAAAACGTTGTGTTAATTCAATGCAGTTTATTCAATGTGTCTGGTCTCTGTGTAATTTGTCTGTTGAGAGTCAGTAGGGACGGGACAGTATATCGCAATTCTATATATCGCGATACAAAAATGTGACAATACGTATCGTGGGGCCGAAAAATGAATTGTGATATTAGCTCCATGTTATTCTGCTGTAGTAATCACAAATGAGACGACTTGCCCGTCAGTTTCACAAGCTCTCCATCCAAATTATATTATTGTCACTTTGTAATGACATTTTTAAATTGTTGTTTACATTCTAGCAGCCAATGGCATCGCTAGAAAGATTTCTGACTCAGAAATAAACATAATTCTGCACAGTCAGACTTTGTTGTGGCTGACTACTGTTGTGACTATTTATTGTATTGAATCGTGAACCTCATATCGCATATCTAATCATATGAAATAAGCATATCGAAGCCCATCCCTATGAGTCACTGTTGTGTTTTATTCCCTGCTCCACTGCTCTTTTTTTTTTGTTTTTGTTTTTTTTTGTCTATGCAGTGTTGCCTTTTGAATTTCCTTGTCTATTGTGTGTTTTGTATAATGGTGAAAATGAACAATAAAACTCTTAATATAAAAAAAAAATATTCCCTGCTCCACCCGTGTTTCCCATTTGGGACAAATCGAGTATTCAACTTGAACTTACAGGTTTCACATTTTGGATAAGCGCTGCCCTAACATTTCAAATGGCAGTTGTAACTTTGGAGAATGAGAAACTTCATTTAGGGTAGGGTGGGGTTAGGGTGGGGGGTACAGACCTGCCCGGGACAGTAAGAGCGACATAGCCCCTGACCCAGAGCCTGACTCCAACACACAGTCTCCCGCTGTGACGTCCATCATCATCAGCATGGTACTGGCATCCTGGGTAGAGCAGGTGAAAAAATGACTTATTTATGTTACTTGCAGTAATATGTCTCGGTACACTGGAGGCCCTATGGGGCTCTATACCTTTGGGTAGGCGATGGCTGGCCCCCTCTTCATATACAGCACATAATCCTCCAGACTGGCGCGGCGTATGAGGATGGGCGTCCCGTGGGTGGTCCTCATGAACCGGCCCGAGGGCTGGCCGGCCACGTCGTCGTGCCTGATCGTCCCCCAGCTGCTCTGCAGACGCACCCCCTCCTGCAGCTGGAACATCTTCCTAAACTCCACCCTCCACTTCTTGTGGTACTCCGCGACCAGCAGCTCCCCGAACGCAAGCGAGCGCTCCCCGGGGAGAGTTTCCACAGCCGGGTCACACGCATCATCCTGAGCAGGTGGAACGTCCTCTTTCGGGACTGGAGCGTCCCCTGGGTGCGTCTCGGCACGCCCGCTTTCTGTGTCCTCCTCGGGTTCTTCCTGGCTCTGCTGCCTGAGTTGCTCCACCTCGGGGCTCAGGGCGTCCCGGGGAAGCAGGCGGCTGATCCTCTCCAGCGGGGACAGGGGGCGCCTCCTCCCGGGCAGCAGGCCAGGGTGAAGGGATGAAGGGTCACAGTTGTCTTTCTTATCCTCCTTGTCGTCGCCGTTCTTGGGACCGGCTGAAAATGTCCTCACTCCCCTAGTCAGTTTAGGTAGTTTTACTAGACGTAATTTCCTATATGTTTGATGTCCTTGGCCAGTTGTGCAAATTCGCACCAGTCTGTGCAAAAGCATACCTCCTCCTAAAGGCATTTGTACAGCCATGACTTCAGGTTATAACGGTTAAACCTAAAGAAATGTCAATGCAGAGGTTTCTCACTTAAACACATTATCAATCAGCCCAATGAATCAGTCCCCATCTTATGAAAAGCAAATGACAGCTGCAATTGTGAACTACAATATTGATACATGCAAAACAATCCAACATCAAAGTGAATAAGGGAATAGCAGTACAGCTACATCGTTGAAATGTCACTTACTCCATTTAACGTCACAGAGTCATAGCTGTGAATAAGTTATCATTTCTTCTAACCCCGTTTACAGTGCTTAGAGGTCGCCATGCTGGAAAAAACACACGTGATAAACGTCATTAGTGAGCGACAGTTGTAGTGATTCATGTCTACCAGCAGAGGGCGACCTACGGTCTATGGTTTCATCCATAACATCATTTACTAGGAATTTTATTTTTTTGTCCTCCATAACCTATACCAAATTTAACATGTTTAGGTGAGAAATATGGTAAAATATATTAATTAAAGAGCGCTCGTTGAATTCCCAAGCTGAAAAAAACATAGATAGCACCACACGTTTAGGCCATACAGTCACTATTGATTTTAAAATACTGTATGTTTGTACTCTAATCAGGAGCTGCTTTTCTCACATTGTTGTTGTTTTTTTTAAATCATTTTATTTTTGATTATTTGTATTGCAAGAATGCATAACAGTTAATTGGCGCATATTAAAATGAGTACACAAAAAGAGAAGACATTTACAATATTTACATTGATAAATTGGGTTTGGGTCAGTAAAGAGGATATCATAAAGTTGTTGTAGTGTCTTGGTCCACTGAACAGAAGGTACAGTCTACACTTGTCTCACATTGTTGATGATCTACATCTCTGGACTGCTGCTGCCTTCAAGTGCTGTCAAAAAGTTTGTAATTTCGATAGAGACCTCATGACCCAACAAAATGGTAAATATGAGTGGGAAAGTCGGAATTTTCGATACTACCCGAGCTGTTGATATGTTACTTTTAGGGGACTGAGAAAGTCTAGGCAGAAAGCATGGAAGCCATGTAAACAATTGATGGTAAAAGTGATATATTATTATATATTATTGTTTGACATTCTTTGTAAAGAAATAGTATTGTGGTATTGTTTATGTTTCTGCTTTTTGTTCAAGGCATTTATAGGACATTGTTTGCATACTTACACGTTATATAACATTTGTTGCATACTTACACGCTGTATAACAATAATAATATGATCTTTTCTTCTAAATTAATGAAATCATCATGACATACCTGATGCACAATCTCCCCTTCCGTTCATTCTACCACTGCAGCACAAAGTAGCTCTGAATTCTAAGATAAAACAACAGCCAACAACTTTTGTTTCAGCGTCCATTTTGTCATTATTTCCGACCAAAAGCACTTAAATTAACCGACAGGTTGTATTTACAACTTCACATCTGGGAGCCGCGGAGTTTGAGCTGACTTGAAGGCAGCATGGAACAACACGCCCATTGTCTGGCAGCAGCCAATGGGAGGCCGTGTTGCTGACGCGCTAACGCGCATGCCCGTGGAGGACCACACGTGGTTTCTGTAAACCACGCAGACGCAAGCAGTGCTTCAGAAATGGCGGCCGATGGTGGTAGTTCTTCGCTGGGGCTACCCTGCGTTTTTTCACCCAAATCACGACAGTACCTAGCTTTGTGTGCCCAGGATGGCAGACTTCGCATTTGGAACACTGATAGTAAAACACTTCACCAAGAATATGTGCCTTCTGCCCATTTGAGTGCCACTTGTACCTGCATAGCTTGGGGACCATGCCGGACAGTCAAGGTACGTGGGACTGCTTCTGCCTAGCTAGTTAGGCCAGGGCGAACTGGCTGTGATAACAGCTCTCAAAGTAGTGCACACGATTAAACAAGAAAATGTCAGTATTATTGGAGGAGGTGGAACGAAAAGCTTAGTGCCACTCTGGCTATGTGTCCATGCAGGTGCGTTCGTGTGTCTGAAATAGTCGTGTATAAAGTTAGCAAATTAGCCACGTTAGCTGCTAGTTAGCTTGCTTGCAACAGCTGCGCAGGACGCACATGTTAGTCCCACATGGTAGTTTAAGAAATTGCTTAGAGTGCCGTTAGGCTGTTATTTCAGAATGAGTCAACTCAAAAGGATACTTGCCGCGAATAAATTAACACGACTGAGCTCCTCGTACTTATTTGCCACCGTTAGCACCACAAATAAACTGATATTTCAGTTAGCATTAGCCCACCCGAGCTTTAGAGACGCGTGTGCGCCACCATGACACTTCTGGCAGGTGAGGTACAAAAAAGTTTTGCCTCAGTGTGTAGAAACTATTGGCAATAATAACGCCAAAGTTAGCGCTGTATCATTAGAATGAAATAACAGCAAATCTAACTTAACTATGCCTTGTTCATACTAAATACTGTTTGTGATCTGTTTGATTTCATTTGATATTAGTTCTGAGCACTGCTTACCATCAGGTCACATTGTCATTTAGATAATTTTGTAGTTTCAATAAGTTCCAGATGGTCAGACAGTTTTCATAAGCTGCCCATGTGCTGTAATACATTTTCAAATCACAGTGGTTTACCCGGAGGGAAGATTGTAATGTAAAGATAAAGACTCTCAGATAAAGACTGTCAGACATGCCTTGCATTGGGTTTTGCATCCCAGTGTTGCAAGCATCATTACTGTCAGTGGCTGAAATGCATTCTTGTTTTTAAATGACAACATGAACCATGTTATAAACTCTTTCTACTTTCTAAATTGATAGGCCGATTCACTGTGAATGTGTATATTTCTCAGGAGGGGCCTCAGAGGAAGAAGAGGAAATCGGAGGCAGGGCAGGTGGAGGAGAAGGCAGACCTGTTGGCAATGGGCACGGCAGCGGGCAGCGTGCTCATCTACAGCACAACAAAGGGGGCACTGCACTGCACCCTGGTGAGTTGGAGCCTTTATGACCTCTGGAATGCATGCTTTGTCTGCCATAACCCACGCAAGGGAAATGAAATGCACACTAGATACAAACTTTATTCCCAAGGATCAGCATATTTTTCTGACGGGGAAAGGTGTTGCGTACAGTTTCCCAAATAATGTATTCCTGGGCTGTGCAGAATCTTTGACCTACAAATAAAGTTGCCTATAGGAGAAGGATAACACCTTCACTATTATTCAAAGTTAGAAAATAAGCATTAGCATGCTGTCACCTGCATGCACACTTGTTTTTAAAGGACAATTCCAGTGTGACTTTAGTGTTTGCTCATTTTTTACGTTGTCCATCCCTTTAATGTTAATTCTGACAGTTTTTACATCTATGGAGCATGACAAAACATTTTTAGATCAGTTTTGCCACATCTCTCAGGCCCATTCGCTCCCATTCACTTTCAAATGTTATAGAAAACAACTCTGGAGACTTTTAATTTGGTCGGTAACAGCAATATCACTCTGAAGGAGAAACCGGCAGTAGCGTTTTGAAAAGTTGCATCACAACGCCAATATCAGGATACAGAGTTTTACATTTTGAATAGAAGAAAGAAGTTCCAGTCACCAGTTCATTTTAATATGAGCATTCGGGAAGACTTTGAGAGCTGAGATGAGACAGGAGGGGGAGTCTTTCCGCTTCTCTGATTTCCGTGTTTTCCTCTCCAAAATAAGTTTCAACAAATAGCTAACGTTCTCTGCGGTTACGTTAGGACCCGCCTTCTGTCAGTCACATCCCATTCAAGCCAGCAAACGCACCACAGCAAGACTCTTTCCTATAATCTATAAACTTAAACAGAAAATAAAGCATGATTTTTACACAATTGTGGCTCAAATTGGTGCCCTCTTCTTTACTGGGAGTACCTTGTGATATTTAGGGAGAGATGGCAAATATTTCATAACATTACAAAAGGACTGGAAAACGATCTACAGCGCTGCAAAACAGTAAGGGAGTGCAGGAAATAGGCAAAAACGTAAATCATGCAGGAACTATCCTTTTAAACAATGAATCTATAAATGCCTGTGTTCACATGTGTAATAGCTTATTTCACAGTATTGAGCAATATTCACCTTCCTGCTCCAAGTCCTCCTGGGCAGTAAGAGGAGAAACTCGTGCTCAACTGTGAATTGAATAATTGAACAGTTTGTTTTTCATTCTAATTGTATAATCTGTCTCTGTCAGGATGGAGGCCACAGTGGAGGGGTGAATTGTGTCCAGTGGCACCCCGAAGACAGTCTATTGTACAGTGGCTCAGATGACACACACATCATAGAGTGGGATCTGCAGACAGGCAAGACGCGCTGGTCAGTATCTGATACCTCAATTGAGATGGGATAGTTAAAAACAAAATGTTTGAAATGGGGGAAAAAAGTAGGAAAGCCTTGGGAACTGAGACCCGGCTCCAGTGTTTCCAGAATCAACCGAAACATGTTTGGCATATAGAGTCCCATGTCTTTTTTTTTTTCTTCTTGCTCTCCATTCTTCCCTCATCTCCTGTGTGAGTGACTCTGAGGTGTGCTGATCTTGGGAGGGGGCAAGAGTGTGTTCAGTTCTCCGCAGCACAGGAGCAATTTCCTTGGGTTTTGCCCACCACCAAAATATCCACCATGCTTGACCACCATAGTCCGGGGCTGTTTTTCTTCCTCTGCACTTGGACAACTTGACATAATTAAGGGAACCATGAATTCTGACTGATATGAGAGAGTTCTACAACAGAACGTCAAACCATCAGTCCAGGAGCTAAAGCTGGGATGAAAGTGGGTGTTCAAACAAGACGACTCTAAGCACTCAAGCAAATCTATGAAAGAATGGCTTAGGAAGAAGTTCAGTGGTTTGGATTGGCCAAGTCAAAGTCCTGACCTAAATCCAATTAAGATGCTGTGGCAGCACCTGAAGCAGCGAGACAAACCTCAAACCTCACTGAGTTGGCAAAATTCTTTATTTAGGATATCTTCATTAAGATTTGAGGTTTAGATGGTTATATATATTTGTACATCATAGAGGTTATTCCACTATGATATACAAATGATGACCACACCCTGTGGGATTCACAAACTTTAAAGCATGACTGAGTTTCCAACTGGCAAACACTGAGCCGAATCTCCAGCAAAACACAGCCAGTGTGCTGTGTGTGTGACTCACTCTTTGTGATCAAAATGACGACTACTACCAGCTTTTCTAATGGTACTTTGTCCATTTTCATTCTGCTTGTTGTTGTGGTAAACTTTTAGTTGCCTACATACTGTGACACCCTGCCTCTTTGGTGTGCTCATAGTAAGGTCACAAAACAGCGGTCCGCATCAAGGCCACCTCTTAAAAAGATGAATTGTTATAAACTAGAAAAAGCACTCCACTGTGCCTGAACAGGAGATAGGCGCAGAGCCTTGCCGGTGTAGCTGCTTTCCGACCGCTTTTCAGCTGCTGTCCATTTACTTTGATGTAAAATCTAAAAAGGCCCTGGCAGTTTGAAAGAAGCCGGAAAATGTGAACGTGTCCTAATGCTTCCAACTAGCCAGCTTTTCCATGTAAGCCAGGGCCTGAAGTACTCTTTAGCAAGCCTTAGTTGGACTTCTAACAGCGCACAGCTGAAACAAAACTTCAGATGACAACCGAAATATACCAGCAACTAAGAATAATCGTTGCTGGATATCATGTCATATCACTGTACTACTGATTACTTCTCTGGTGACTGATTAAGTAGCAACGCACTTAATGCCTCAGTTATCACTCCTGAATGTTGAAAGTCACCATGATTCCTCACTTGACACTCACTAAAACCCATTTCCTGGCCAAGTAGCTTAATGTTGCACAGAGATGGCTTGCTGTAAACCCTCCTAAAGCCCGCAGGGCCTGTGGGAAAGCAGTGAAAGTAGTAGCAGCACTCCCTGGCACTATCAGTTGGAGTGCAATTGTAAATAAGAAGCCATTGAATTTATTTGTAAAACTTCAGGCTCCTGGGTTAATTGGTTAAGTACATCACTAGAAGAATCATCTGCTTGTTTGTGACTTGTATCCCAAATTATAAATTATAGCTGCTGCGCAGCGGTGAGTCGGGGCCGGGCATTTTGAGGAGGAAGATGAAAAATAGGAAGCGAAATCATTATTTAAAACTTCTTAAATTAAAAATCTTTGAAATGATGTGTCTCTAATCCACACAGCACAATGCCTAAGTAGACATAAGCATGTTCATTCTGCAGCACCCAAGGTTCGAACTCACAACCTTTGCCACCAATGGCAAGTCTTGATCGTGTTGAGCTACCTGAGAAGTGGGATAATTAGAGGTGGCTTCACACTATGACTTAGCCAACCACCAGGGTGCATGATAACAGCTGTCCATGCATTTACAGGCAGATTTCAAACTAGTGTCAAATATTCAGTATTCAAGACAAAATTCTGAGACTTTGCATACTTCATCTAGACAACATAGAGATGTCTGTAATTTATAAAATTAAATTAAATTTTTACAAAGTTTGATTGCTCCATAAGCCAAAAACTGATGTTTAAAGATGCTCTATTTCCATTGACTGCAATAGTTTACATGCGGGCAGAATTCAAGTCAAAAATTCAGTTCTTGAGATAAAATCCTGAAATTTTACACACTTCATCTACCATGACAGCAACATTTTCTCATTTATCTTCATGAACATTGGAGATTTTTTTAGCGAGAATTTGCAGTAGCTGTTTACAGTACTGTTTACAGTAAAACATTTTGATGCACTGTGGGCTCAATTTTTGATATTTTGAGGACAGTCTGAAGATGCAGTGTAGCAAGTTTGGTGTCAATTGAGCAAAAAATGTGGGAGGAGATAGGTTTAATTAGTTTTACAGTTTTTGAGAAAAACAGTGATGGACTTCATAATTTGCACTATTAGCAGCAGAGCTGCCCGGCCCCTAATAAACCTTAATTGACACAGATCAAAATGTGCCCCAGCCATTGCCATGTTTTCCTGGAAAAGTTTGGATGACTTTGTGTCCATTTTACTATTTACACAGCAAGTGGAAGGCAGACCGGGCAGCGGTGACCAGTTTGTCTGTAAGCCCTGATGGCAAGCTGCTCCTCTCAGCAGGACAGATAATCAAGATGTGGGACTTGGAGACCAAGGAGGTGTACAGGGTGAGTCTGACTGCTTCCTTTAATCAGCTGGTCCGCATTCACATCCATCCCTGTCTGAGACCAACCATCAGTCTGTACTCTGTTACTGATTCTGTCTTTCATGTGGTGTTTACACTCTTAAAAATATAGTCTTTCAATTGCCAGTTTCCAATCCTAGTACAGCTGAATATAACCACAGTGAAGGTTACACATAAGTCAAACGTGTCCTTCATCTTTAGAAAAGAATTGAATAAACTCCCTTGCACCTTGTTCTTGTCTTTCTCTCCATAGAAATTCACAGGCCACTCCACAGCTGTGACGACCCTGCGCTTTGCCACCACGCGACCCCCCGACAGCAACGGTCTCTATTTCCTGTCCGGGGCAGCGCACGATCGACTCCTCAGTGTATGGTGAGTGCAGTCCAGAGTTCATCTTCTGTTAACCGTGTCGGTGATGCTCTGCCATCGCATGTCATGTCAAACGTTTTGCTGATAGGACGTTGTCGTCTTGTAGGCAAGTGCGAGAAGACGGCAAGGACAAGAACTCAGTGGTTTCCTTCACGCTGACGGATGAGCCCCAGCACATCGACCTCTTCACCTCCAACAGCAAGGAAGAGGTCAGCAAATGTCCTAATTTGTACTGGGTGCAGTGGTGTGGGTTGTCTCATCAGTGTAATTATAGCACTGATGAGCCCAACCCACACCACTGCACCCAGTACAAATGAATGTACTGGGTGCAGAACATGTCTTGCTGGAATCTGGATGTAGCTATTTAATCCTCCTGTGAAATATTATTATTTCTTTTGTGCAGGCGGTGAGGCTGGCGGTGGTGTGTAAGGATGGACAGTTGCATCTCTTTGAGCACTTTTTAAATGGGTAAGACCCTTCAAATGGTTAAAGCGGTACTATCTTTGTACATTGGTAGCGAGAGGTAACTGTTTGAAAAATGTGATGTCAGTAAACTGTGCACAGCACGCTCATGTTTACCAACCCTGGTAGTCTATGATGCTTTATGCCAAAGGAAACCAAAAGGATGAGAGAGGAACGTTGGTGAGTCCAGCTTTCTCTGGGCGAAGCTCACCGCTGTTTAGGAAACAGATTGTGTTTCGCACTTAACTTTTGATCCGTCACTGCCGGTGGGTGCAGACGTGTCCATACCCAATACCAGAATTTCATTTGGGCAAATAGGCCGAATCTACAGCATCTCAATTTGGTGGATGGGATGCTCCTTTCTGTTGTAGCCCCACTTTGTGATTTAGACTGATAAGACAGGTTTGTTTTTACATAAAATCTTGCCTTGTGCAGCTTTAACTGAACTTTGTATATTGTGTTCATGTTTGGCCAAAGAAGCCTACTCATGGCTACATGTCCCTCCCCACAGGCCCTGTAAGAAGCCCTTGTCACCCTCCTGTACGGTGCAGATGTCGAACACAGCGGACTCCCCAGTGCCTGTCCCCCTGCTGGCAGCAGCCCTCGGGACAGACACTCGGGCTGTGCTGCTGGCCTATGGCAACCACCTGCAGCCTGTAATGGAGAAAGTGGTGAGTGCCCAGGAGCCGTTCAACACTGTTGAAGTGCATGTACATGTATGCGTGTGCTTCACTTCTAGGGTTAAACCAATATATCGGTTTGCTGGTATATCTGGCCGATATCAGCCTTTTATTAAAGATCAGATATCCATCGTTGATATGATGGAGGTTCTTCCCTGACCACACCTACATAAAAACAGTCTGTAAAAACTCTAGCGAAAATGTATTTTCTTTACACATGACATTTATTCATTGAATTGTTTAATAATGTTTTGGGTTTTTTTTAAGTTCATTTAGATGCTTACTTATCCTTGATGGAGTGGGTCAGCTTGCCTTAAAATAATTTAATTAGTCTTTCAGTTTTAATGTCCCTTGATGGTCTGAATGCTGTTTCAGAGGCTTTTCCACCCTGACAAGAATAAAACTCAGAGCAAACACTGAATCCTTCCTTTCTCCTCTCTGTAGGAGATCAACACAGCGGAGAGACACGTCTGCTTGACCCGGGACGTACAGACCACCCTGTCCCTCTCCATAGAAACCACCGTCTCCAAGGTAACACTCCAGCCTTCTGAGCTCATGTTGAGGGGAAGCAGAGACTGATGTGGCTTTATTTCACTTTCACTGAAATTCTCCATCTCATTCACCAGTCAAGTGCACACACTGGAGACACGAGTCAAACTGTAATTGTGACTGAGAGATGAAAACGAGAGAATTTTTCCGGCTTTCAGGTGAAGACCCCAATTGTCAATGCCAAGAGCAAAGTGTTGGTCCCAGGGCTTCCTGGTCACCAAGCCCCAATCAAGGGAACCTCTCAAGGATCAGAGAAGAGGAAAAAAGGCACAGACACCAAAGAGGTATGTTATCGTTAAGGAGACACAGAGTCTTTTGCTGAAGATGCACCAGACACTAGCTCTGCATCGGAGTTTCTTTGTTGGTGATTGGCTTAGACTCCTAAAACCCCAAGCAAGTTAAGGAACAAAGAATGTTGGAACCACAGTGTTGAAGCCTAACTGATTAGACAGGGTGTCCGCGGGGTCTTAAAAAGTATTAAAAGGTAATAAATTAATTTAGCGAAAATTAAGGCCCTTAAAAAATATGAATCGCCATTTTATGAGGTATTAAATTTTGTAGCTATTTTTTCAATGTTAATAGCCTATTTGTCCAAAGAGTTTGTGTGCTAAAAGTTTGCGTGAATGTATTTATTTTGATCCTCACAACTACTACAACAAACTACAACTTGCCTTTGGGTTAGTCACTCAATTTATTCTCTTGAGCTTTGTTCCCTCCCGGCCTATCTGAATTCTGTTGTATTGATACAGTGGTCCATAGAAGTTATCGCAAACTAAGACTGTTTAGTTTTGCAATCTCAAAATCAATGTATAGTAAATGTAAGTTAAAGGTGTGTCGCTGATGTAACCGGTTACAGCTCGAAGTGGCGTTGAGGTCTTAAAATATATTGAAAAGGTCTTTAAAAAAAGATCTTAAAAGGTATTGAATTTAACTTCAGGATTCCTGCATATACCCTGTTCGAAATGTACCGATCAATCGGACACCAATCATAATCTGCCAATAAAACGTTCTAAATAGGTGGATGAGCACTGTTTCAATGTGTGCTCATGTGCCATTTGACAGTCATTGAATACAGCCTTTTTATGTTTTAATAAGATGGGCCCATCCATTCTTTAGGTGGTCTTGCTGTTTTTAATTTCAGCATTGCTGGCAGTGCAGCGTGGAGAGAGACGTGGTCATTTAATTTAGCTCCTTTTTGAACAATGTTTTGAGAGCGTTTTTAATTACTGTATTCATTCACTATGCTCAACAGTTAATAAACATTGACAGCTCACATATTCATTTCTGACCTTGTTTTTTGTTTTTTGAATTGCCTACTTGATTGGAAACAGTTTTATGTATTTGAGAGAAGGCATATCCTATGCTGCCTCAATGAAAACCTTTTTCATGTGCCAGCTATATTTGTTTAAAAACTATGATTTATTTCAGCGTGGTTAGGCCGACAGCGTCAGACAGCCATGAGAGCAATGCGTTAAACACAGTGCTGTATTGACAGTTTACTATTTACGCTTGCTGTGCACTTTCACATGTTATGGTATTGTTGGTAGAAAGTCTGGATAAGATGCATAATTTCAATAGGCGATCGAATCAGTGATCAGCCAGTGATTTGCAAATCAGTAATGTGAATCGGCCCCAAATACAGCAAATAACAGCATATCCCTGTTACCAGTCGCTGTTCACCTGAGATGAACTGTACATTTAGTGTGCTACACCAAAAGTTGGCCCACTCTCAGCGAGTATTTGCTCGTCCCATCTGATGGTAACTCTTCGGTCACCGTGACAACCTTTTCCCCTCTAGATGTCAATAGCGGAGCGACTAGGCGAAATCGATCTGTCTACAGTCTCCGCTGTGAAGGGAGGTCCTAAGGGGGCGCCCTCCTTACAGACAGACAACTTTGCAGTGCTGCTGGTGCAGGGTTTGGAGAGCAGTGACGCCAACATCCTCAATGTGAGTATTCTTCGCAGAGAGTCTGTGGTCTCTGCAATGTAGCATTTAATTGTAGGGGAAGTAAGCTATTGTAATGTCAACTAAAACCTTAATTAGATTAGAGTGTGATTTGGCCTGAAAACTGGAGCCAATGCAATTTAAAACCGAGCCTGCATAGCACAGCTTTTTGTAATCTCTGACCTAAAAATGGACTGAAGCAGGTGAGAATTTTGTAACAAAAAATTTCTGATAGTAGTATTTTTGATTCTGAGCAATTAAATGAGAAATCCAACAAGACCTGTCCTGACTTTACCCCAGCTCGTCTAGGCATAAATGTTAACCTCTTCTTTACATATCTTAAATCAGAGAAACTTACCAAATTATTTTCTTTCACCTATACAGAAAGTTTTCCAGACCCGTAAGGAGACTGTGATAAAGAAGACGGTTGCTCGGTTACCCCTCCCTGCTGTCCTGCCGTTGGTGGAAGAGGTGAGTGTCAGATTTTGTGGTATCTGAGAAGTTGTTTTTACATTGTTAAGATATTTTTTATTTATTATTCTTTATATCTTGAGATACCAGTCTTTTCTCTCAAGTCATGATAACCTGTCCAGTTGTTTCGTAACATGATAAGGACTTGGAAGTGAAGTTTTTTTAACTCAGTTAAATGGATTTATTCCAGTTTTTAATCCAGTCCTTTATCTCCTTCTCTGTAGATCACGAAGAGGCTGCAAGGGCACCCTTTTACGTAAGTGAAAGCTTCACAGTTCACAACTCTAAGCACTTAATTGGCTTATCTCAACATGAAAGTTCATAGAGCATCTGTGTACACGCATCAGACTGCCACTGCTGCAGACACTGTAGTGTTTATGCTGCCCTTTTTACTTTTCATTGTGAAAACCTTAATGTCATCTTAATTTGAATTGGATATACAGGGAACACTCTGCTCTTGCACTGTCTAAACTAAGTGGTTTATGAGTAATTGTGCGACAAGTGCTGATCCCTTTTATCAGGAGATGCTGATGCATGACAATGCAAATACTTAACAGCACATACCTTTGCTCCCCCCCACAGAGCGGTGCTGATGGTACGGTGGCTCAAGGCTGTGCTCATGCACCACACCTCATACCTGTCTTCGGTGAGTCCACTCTACAAATGGCATGTTCGGCTGTGCTGACGATACAAAATACCAAAATGTATTAAATTCATTACCAGATTAAAATGTGGTAATTGAGTTCAGAGTACATGCGTTTATCTTTTAAACCTTATTAAAATTTTACACACATTACAACATAATGCACTTTAGTGCTAATGCTGTATAATGCAGTATGCACTTGATCTTAAGTGATACAGTAATTCTTTTGTTGCGTTAATGTGGGTTAAATGTTGGATTGAATGATTGCAGCTCTTTTATGCTGCACTACAAACTTCTTCACTGAAGACAGTTCAATTTTAATGTAAATTTGCTTCAAACTTAGTAATTCTGTACTGCAAAGTATCACAAAATAAGACATGTTTGACAGTATATTAAAGCACAAGTGTGCTAGGTGGTGGGGGCTATGCACGATTGGAGTGAGTAAAACTAGGTTGTTAACACTGTGGTAGCACAGTGTTGTAGCTAAGAATTACTGAACAAAATATTTAGTTCATATGTTCACCTAGTCACTACAGTTATAAAATCACTGAGCTATTTCCTGATATGTGAATGTACAGCGCGCCTGCCTCCAGTTGGTTGATGCTTGTGTGACTTCTACCGTACTGTCTGGTGTATGAGCGCACTGTATTTCCCTTATGCAGGGCTCTTAGCGCCTCTGATTACGTAAGTGCTACGAACAAACACAGAGCCCGGCTCTTTGTAGAGGTGCTCCTACCGAGCACCTAATAAAATATTTTGAAATGTAGCTGTTGCTTTTTTCCCCATAAGTACTTCCCCTTTTCAGCTGCACTTGTATTGGTTTAGTTCTCTGATGTTATATTTTTGTCCAGTCGTGCTATTGAGCCAGTTTTGTCGACTCATGAGCTCAGTGATATGCCCACTGAAAATATGTATGTTGTGTGGAAGTAACTACTTGTGATTTTAGTAATTGGTTTTGGCAATTGCTCAGAGAATGAGGAGCCCCCAGGGACCTCCATTTTGTACACATTTTATTTTTTAATTTTAATTAACAGTCATTCGTGGTGTTTTGATTTTTATCCTCTGAATATCTGCTCTCTGCTGTTGAAGCAGTTTTTCCTCTCTGTACTGATCCATGTACATATCCAACAGCTTCCAGACCTGGTCACCCAACTGGGAGTGCTCTATCACATGATCGAAAGCAGAGTGAAGATGTTCCACAAACTAACAAAGCTGCATGGCAAACTGTATCTCCTAATGACACAGGTAGGTCTCGTCATGCACAGAACTATGCATTGTATCTGTGCCTTTGAGTTAACTGTTTTAAATGGGCTGATCTTTACAAAACTGCTGTAATTTTTACCACTGGCTTAAACTGAAAATCTAGGTCCCCTATGCTGTGTGTTACAGCAAAATGCTAAATTGTCACAGCACACACTCGGACCCGTTCCTGATTGGCTGCAAATTTAGCCCATTTAAAACTCAATCATCCATCTCGCTCTTGGGTGCAAGGTCAAGATGTGAGCCAAAATGTGGTTTTCAGAAGTTGGATAGCAATAACTTTCATCCTTCCCAAGGAAACTAACAAGATTTATCCATGTTCATCAGCATTCTGTCAGTCTGCTCCAATTTGTGATGCATTTTAATTCAAGCGAAGGCCAAGAATAAATATTTGCAAGCAATGCAATGTGTCTGTTTTTAGGATTAGGTGAATATGTGGACAGATCACACTTTGAAGTGTTTTTTACTTGTATTTAGACATCCAGATATTGGTCACCTTGTCGCCTAGCTTTTTCAAAGTACCCAAACACTGTCAATCACTACTGTGTGAGATTTGAATGATATATGCTTCTTCAAACTAAATATAACTTTCTTTTGTACCTGCGATACAAAACACATACCCTTGTTAATTTGATAATGCATTTTACTTGCCGTCATGGTAACTCTGTAGATGAAACTTGAGTGTAAGAAAATGGGATGTACTGTAGGTCTGCAAAAGCTCCCTAATGGATCTTTAATACCATACTTCCCTTTCACCACCAGGTGGCGACAAGCGACAGCAGCAACGCAGTCACAGATGTGGACCACACAGCTAAACTGGTGTATGAGGAGGGTGAGTGTTGGTTCTTCTCTTGGTCTCCCTCTTTCTTGTAGAGTCCTACTTACCCTCCGTTTCTCAGGTGCTCTGGCTCATCAAAACAACCTCCCCAGTGAGGGTCCAGTGATGCTGACACAATTTCTTAGGCACTTCAAAACTCATACCCATCAAAACGATGAACCATCTATACCAGTCACAGTGCAGCCATAATTGGGTCAGGTTGAAATTGACAGGAATAAACTGTCGAGCCTAATTTGGCCCCTAAATCAGCGATCTTCTTGATGCGAGTGCAGCATATTTCAGATGCATGATTGACTGGAGCGACTTGAGCCCACTGGAATGCAACAGGTCGCAGTGATGCTCTGTTGAAATTGCTACCCTGCCAGTGTATTGTTTTCTCATTATTTTGATTGGCATTCATTATCTTTGTCAATGCACTTTAAATCATTTGGTGACGCTTTTTCAGAAAGAGTGCACCGAATTGGTAAAGATTTATGAAGGCAATTTCGTCTGCCATGCAGCCACTCTTGACGATGCACCGCACGCAAACAAGACTCCTGTTGCCTGGCAACCTGACCGGCAGCGTTCAGATCCTCCCCTTTGAGCCGAACAACAAGGGCCTGCTCTGTTCGCTCTCAATTCTCATTAACGTACTGTATAAAACGCTTTATTGAACCACATAGAAAATTGGCTTTCATTAAATAATTAAGCTGAGCCCTGCGTTCCAATACTCCTGCCAGTGGGCCAGGATATGAGGGTTCATTTAAAAAAAAAAAAAGTTCATGAAAGGCAGCTGATGAACAGGAAGTTGTTACGGTCCTGCACGGATGCTGCTGTGAGGCGGGCTCGTTATGGGACCATCAGGAACCCAACATGGGAAGCTGAAGATTTCCTCTGTCAAACATCAAGCAAGTTCCGTCATGGTCAGTAGATCATAGTTTGTTCAGGTTGTTAATTTATCTTTCAATTGCAAACATTTAGCGTACCATCTAATCTCATTGGTTGTTGTCAGGCTTCTTTCACCTGTTCATACTGTAGCGTGAGCTGGGCTAATTAGAGGAACTGCAATAATGCTCCTGTCAGAACAGCTTACAGTTTTCAGTTGCAGGGTTAGAATTAGGCCTTTTCCAATGCAAAATAATCACCCAGAGGTGATGCAAATAATAGGTCTACCTGTTTTAAATTTTAGACATGTCATCATTTTTTATGAGGCTACTCGTTCTCTACATGCAGCAGCACCGTTAAGCTAATTTACCTGTAACTCTGAGTGATTTCAGTTATGGAGTTGATTGACACATATTACAAGTAATGGTAATAAGCTGTGGAGTTGACCTATTTGGTCCGCTACTTTGCATTCATAGCACTTCCTCCTTTTAGTAGAAATATGTACATACTTGCCCTGTTAACCAGTGTGCATTGTGTATGAAATGTTGTAAAAATAGCTTTTTATTTAAGTCAGTTACATCATGTAATTTCTTAATCAGTGAAAATAAAAGTGTCCATTATTCTGCTGTTGCAATTATACCACTGCAACTTACATTTTATTGCTAATTACATCTGCCATGTGCTCTCATTTACCTGCTCTATTACGTTATGACATAGATTAATACTTTTCATAATCAATTGACTCGCGATTGCATCATAGCCCGAGGCTCACGGTGCCAGCGGGAGATGCTGCCTGGCCTATCGGGGCAGACTCCCTCAGCAAATCATGTTGACATCCCTCTCTCCTGGACCACAGAGTCAGTATTGTTGTCATAACCGAATGCCTCCGCTGTGGTATTGAAATGCAAATACCTGCGATCTCTCCCGCATGGAATTTAAAAACAAATGACAGCGCTCTTCAACACACGAGAGGCTGTTTTTTTTCCTCCGTCACGTCTCTACTCATGCCTGTGCGTGCATGTGTTGGGTTTGTGCTGCTGTTTATGTAATGAAAACATCTAATTTTCTGGCTCTGCAGCATCAGACTGATGGATTTGTTTTTCCTTTTCCTCACCCTTTACAGAGTCATCCGATGAAGATGAGGCCTCTGGCGACGAAGGCCTTCCTGATGACGACTCTGATGTAAGTTATGACAAACTGACCAGTCAAGAACGCGCAGCCTAGATGGATTATTAGTAAACCAGGAAATTTCAAGACCTTACCTAACTTGAAGTAGGATATGAATTGAGCCCTGAGGTGTTTATTTCTTTTCTTTCTCAGAATTGGGAAGAGGAGGAGGTGATGGAGGAGACGATGGAAGAAGACAAGGAAGAGCAAGCAGACGAGGAAGAGGAGGACCCAGACAGCAGAACGGAATCCAAAGCGAACGGAGAAGAAGACATGGAGCACGGGAATGAGAGCGAAGAGGAATGAATGAGTGGAAATGCCAATCGTACACAAATTGAAAGAAAAAAAAAAATGGACCTGAAAGATTTATATATACTTTCATTTTATTTTCATGCTTTTGATTTTATTATCAGAACAAAGTATGGTTTTACGAGATCGCAAGCAAGGGACAGATAACAACATCGGGACTCGGCGGCCCGCCCCCCCCCCCCCCCCCCCCCCCCCCCCCCCCCTCTGAGCAACAGTCACTGCGTTTGGGGGGGAAAAAAAACAACATTCTGCTGAATCAAATCTATGTAGTTTCTCCCTCTTGCATTCTTCATTCACTCTGCATCCCAGTTCCGCTGCCCGCTCTCACGTGCACGTGCCTCACCCCTATGGACTTGCATTGAAGATGACTGAAAAAAAGAACTCTCTTGAACTTGGCTGCGTTCCAGTTTGCCTACGTTGCAGTTCCAAATCTCGTAATGTCCATTGTACGACATAAGTAGTATTACAGTATATTCTATGCCCCGCTTAACAGTAGATGCCACGACACTCTGCCAGTGTTTGGTTTATCTTTACCCAGCTGCTACGTAGTCTACCTGCAACGTTCCTAGTTGTGTGGGGGAGCGCACAAATGCAAACGGTAGGGTCGGTCTGGAATTGGGATGCAGGGCCTCGAGTTGTTTTTTTTTTGTACAGAATACTGCTTGATCCAGAGGTGGGCTTGCCAGAAGTGGCCATACATCATGTCCACACACAGTGTAAATCTGTATGTACAGTGCAGTGTTTGTATGAGCTCTTCCCTCTACAGCTATCCCCAGAAATCCTTGGGATTAAATGAATTCCTGTAAAGTCTCCTGAATGAGTTTTTTTTTTTATAATTTTTTTTTTTTTCCACGTTCCATTTTGTTTTAACTGTGTTCTCTCTTTTGTGCATTTAGTTTTCGGGCATGCCCTCATGTCCGTTGCCTTGAACCCATAGCCGCAGGGGCAACTTGAGGAAAAGAAAATGTGAACTTTGCTCAAATAGGTGAATAAATGGGTTTTCGAAATGGCTTACTGTGTCTCATGCAGGGGATATGAAGTGTTAAAGTTCTTATTGAGTCAATGATAAGCTTCACTAAGGGACAAATACACTAGTGCAGGATGCTGCTTTTTTTATATTTGCTCGATTCAGGCATGGGAGGGAAATTCATGACTGTGAAATGTGATAATCATCAGATTCCCTGCTAACATTGACTTGCTAGAGAAATGTAGGGAATGTTTAAAAAGAAGGTTTTTCAGCTGGTTGAAATGCAGCCAAAGGTTGTAAATAGGCTAAGGTGATTTTTGCACCAAGGCTGATGGGTGTCAGTGTGGTTCAGACTTGCCTTGCCTTTGGTCACAAAGACATAGATTAGGCTCAAAATGGATGCTCACTCCAAGATTTAAACTGATAAGGATCAAATTGACAAATCACCCCTCTGTTCCTCACCAACGTACTCTCTCTCAGAGCCGTGAATCTGAGCAGGTGAGGGCCAGGGAGCTGATTTGGATCTATTGACATTCACTCACATTCCCTCACTTGTAAGTCAGACAGTTTCTGGCTGACTTGCAGAGTCTTACGGAGACTTATGGAGTCTACAAAATTTGCACTCTATAATTTAGGCCAATGTGATTTAAAATGTAGCAAAAGATTAATACTTAAAGGTGCACTAGGCAATTTCACACGTTGGCAGCAAGAGGTAACTGTTTGAAATTTAAGGCCTTTAATACCCAGAAATCCTGTAAGGTGGCGTCAGTAAACTGCTCACAGCACATTCATGTTTACCGACCCGGCTGCTCTGTGATGCTTCATACCAAAGGAAACCAAAGAGATGAGAGAGGAAAAGATCTAATGTTGGTGAGTCCAACTTTCTCTGGACGGAGCGCTGCTCACTGCTGTTTAGAAGGTGGGGGTTGTGTTAGTCTTTTTTTTTCACTCTTAAGTTTTGATTAATCAATTCCTCTGGGTGGAGTTTGCTGCCACAGATCATACTTGATACCGGAAATTAATTTGGGCAAATCAACAACATCTCAGGGAGGGAGGGATGGGACGCTCTTCTGTTGCAACCCTTCTTTGTGATTTCGGCTAAGATGGCTGTATTTTTATATAAAATTCTTACTTAGGGTAAGTTTAAGTCAAACCAAAGTGGAAGTAAAATTACTTAAAAAAATACTCCGACCAAACCAAGTTGGGATTCTTATGAACCTCTTAGTAACAGCTTTGTCTGAGTCCACTGGAGCTTTTGAAAGTGACCTGTATGGATGTAACCTAGGTTACCTGGGGCAAGCGAAACACCGAATATGGCATGTGTGCCTTCATGGACCCTGCTGTTGTATTTTTCCATCACATCTGAAGGCTAAATGAGTGCTCAGCATGTCACGGTCAAAGTGTCTCTCTTTCCTTGGTCATATATGCAGTGTACACCACATGATTTCTGATTCTGGGGAAGCGCTTGATAAGCGAGCAGCAATCTGGAGCCACATAAGGAGCTTTGCCAAGGGTGAGCACCAGCTAAAACGAGCTACGTTTTCAATAACACACCTCTGAGGCAGTAAGGTGATCAAGTTCTCCCTGGTGATGGATATGAGTCCTCCTCAGTCAGGTTTGGGTTTTACCTGTTGGGGGTCCAAAGCTATGGGGGGGCGATTTTTAGGGTTAACGATAAACTTGCGAACAGCAGTTGCACTCAATAGCAAATTGAGAGGCAAACCTTAAAGTCACAATGATCATTCAAAAGTGTAAACCAATGGGAGATCACTTAGGGAGAATGAAGGCAGTTTTATTTGATCGGAACTAGAAAGTAAAAGTGATGAGCTTTTGATAGAAAAATACAAGAATATACATTTTTTGGTCATTTTTGGGCATAAATTGTCAAATAGGTGTATAGTATGATATGGTGATTTTTTTTCATTTCAGTGTGACTTTAAGTCAGTCAGCGAGGCTAGCAATATGCCAGCTTCAACCAGTTGCCCCCCACATCCATCTGTGAGATCAAAGCCTTACTTGGCCGGCTTCGAGCTTGCCGTGGCACAAAACCCGAGTCAGATGGCAAAAGGTTCTGCCCATCGTGCAAATCAAGATGAGACTCATCTGTCATCTGGATCTACTGGCCAGACGCCACAGTCTTTGTCCTGGGTTTTGCCCAGTGGGTCCTGAGTGTGAGGGAAAGAAGCCCAATTCATTCATTATCCCCCAAGAAGGAGCTCTTGGTGTCGCGCCACGGACGCCGCTTCCCAGGCCATAAGACCAGGTAATGGAGGGGAGAAGAGGTATTAGCTCATTAAAAGAGTTTAGCTAGACTGTTGTTAGGCAAGTGAAGCCTGGAGAAGAGAAAACCGTGTCTTTTTCCAAGTAATTGGTGACGACTGCGGGTTCCCAGAGCCACCATTCACAAACCGTTATGCAAAATGTCAATGTTCCACTTAAGTGATAATTGTGTGAATGAACACCAGAATTGAGAGCGTTGAATAATGCATTTGTGAATATGTATGAATAATGAATTACATGCATAATTCAATGTGGACCGACAATGCTTCAAACTTTTATCGGTACAAATTTGAAAAGCGTGCGGGCCAGCGTCTGTCTTGCCGTCAGTTTTTCTTTCAGTGTCACAGGTGAAATTACAGGTATTTTTAAGGCAGAGTGAAAAGAGAGAGAGAGAGAGGTATTGACAGTAGCTCTTGAAGCACTCTGTGGACTAAACAGCTTTTAGCAGCACTGTGTGAGCCGGCCCTGGAGTCCCGGCTCCTGACATGATGCTAATTCTATGCAGAAAGTCAGAGTAATCAAAGAGGAAAATAACAAGAAAAGTACCAGTCCCCCCCCCCCCCCCCCCCCCCCCCAACTGTGGTACACAGTGTATGAGTTACATCCATTACCATCTAACAAGGCAACTGCTGAGTGGTCAGTGAGACACTTGTATCTATATATACTGCTGCATTGTGTGCAATTTTCCATTGCATTTTGTTATGTTTTAGAAAGGGAAATACAATAATAGGACTAATAGCATTGATTCTGAAGAGACTCCATTTGCCATTTAAAGAAAAAAATGACCTTTTTGTTTGTTTTTTTGTTGATTTTAATGCTGACTCGGAAAACAGCTGACTTCTAAAATAGAAAGCCACCTTTAGGTTTTTGTCAGTACAGTTTACAATGATAAGACTATAAATTACTCAGGAAGATGGGATCCTACACTAGGCAAAGATGAATGGAAAGCTCCAGCATAATGAACTGAGTGACAAACAGACGTTCTCTGGCTGTTCATCACACTGCACATCAACCAGGCAAGAAATTGAATTTGAAATCCTTTAAGTTTTCACTGGAACCAACTGTCTTCTCCCAAAAGCCTTCAGCATGATCATCTCACTCTCCAGGTAGCCCCATGGACATGTGATAATGGACATAGTCCTGTAACAACATAAACTGACCACTAACCATGGAAGAAACCATTGAAAAAAAAACATTTTATCATTTTCAATAAGAAAGCCTAGAAAAGCCTATCTCCATATATCCCTCTCAAAGGAGCATAAGCTATGTATTTTTTTTTTCCCTCCAGCTTCTGTCTGCATGGATTGGGAGCATGGAAAAGTTTTAACTTGCCCGCCGGGTGCATGTATTATTATCTTCATGCTTCCATTTCCTGTGTAAATGTATGTAATAAGGTGATCCACCAGGCTCCAGAGGGGATCACGGTCCCACAATACCGTAGCACATCTGTCAGAAAACCCCTGGATGTGGCTGCGTTGGAGTTTCCCCCAATGAATTTCTATAAGCCCCCATGAGCTTTGTCCCATTTCGGCTGAGCAAACCACAGGAGATGAAAGGGGCAGAGGGCAACGCTGGATGTGCTTCAACTGCCAATGGGAAATGTCAGTCCCTCTCACAGACGAGGAATAACAAATAGCCCCCTCCGATGTCTTGACAAGCGACGGCGGCTGCCGCAAAAACATACTTTACCTTCTCCAGAGAGAATTACCCTTGACGTGATAAAAAGAATATCCCGCCGCTCTTGTAAAATTTTTGTATCTCATCTAGCGCTGTAAGACAAGCATCTTGAAATCTTGAAACTCTATCTTACATATTTCATTACATGCCTCAGGCGGTGCCGACAGTACCGGCATCAAGAGTCATGAACAGAAAACGGATGTCACTGCTCACTTTCAGGCTGAAACCTGCAACTCAACACTTGTGGTGATTTGTATCTTGGAGCAGCAACAACGCTCCAGAACTTATTTCGTTTCGAGCTTGGAATGGAATGAGAAGGTTTTCATCTGGATAGAGTGCAGGTCTGAGATACTGAACATCAAAGATTTGACTTCCCAGCTGGCATAACTCTTATGTACTTTATATATTTTTAAATAAGTTAAGTTCTTTTTTTAAAAATAACACCACAAAAGCATAAAGTAACCTTCAAAGATCATGAATATACGGATAACTACATTTTTTGGAGAAAAACTCAGAAGCTTACAATTCCAAGCCAACAATTTTACTGTTGCCTGGTCAAAGAACTGTTTGAGTGCATCACTTATGGGTTATACATGCACAGATATCTTCATATCCCCATCATATTTTATTAAGCTGCTAAATAACACAAAGTAATCGTTTTGCAGCTTCAAAATACACATTAAACCTCACATGCAGATCTTCAGCTGAACTGAAAGCTGGGACTGTTCATAATAAGATAACAGTTAAGGTAATGCATTTCAATTCAACAAATTCCATGTTTAATCCAAACCGCCCAGTGCAATGGCCCATTTATCTGCAAAACCTTTTCCATTGCTACATGCTACCAAAAGCCATTTCCCACAACTACAAAGAATTTTCTCAGAAGTTTTCCAAAGGGGCACGGGCATGCAGCGGTATTGGCCGAGGGAAAATTTCAGAGATGGCACTTGACATTTTCAAATAGGCCATTCTGGTGACACCAAAATTATAGTTTCACTGTGATTGCATACTCCAACCCTCTCCCTGACAACGCTCTCCCTTTCTTTCTCTGTTTCTCACTCTTTCGGTCCTTAATCACCACCATGCCTCCCAGGCAGTGAGAAGATGTGAAGGCTTTCATTGCAAAACACTATTCATTATGAAGAAGAAAAAAAAAATGTTAGCTGATTTTCATGGCTCAATACTCTTAAAATAAAACTTCTAAAATCTAAAATGTGTCTGTTTGGTAAGCAAAAGTCTTAAATTATGCAGCTTCAAAGATGACCCATAATGAATTTTACATAAACACCATAAATCATTTTTTAAGAGACACGTTTTTTAAATTGTTGATATCTCATTTTGGAATGAAACTCTACTTTTAATACCAGCTATCATTTTTTAAGAGGTGGCAGGCTACATTTTTTAAAAGGTTGACATCTCATATGTAATGAAACCCTTCATTTTAAGATTTTAATACACGTTACATTTGCCCAGCAAACAGTCAGGTCTAGATAGGAGGGATTTGATATTTCATTTTGTTCGGTTTATTCTGTTCAAAGCTGAAGCTTTAAGTTTGAATGCAAACAGTGGCACTTGGTGTCTTGTCTGCTTATCAGAGGGAGGAGAATAGCAGAACTATACCAATACATTTTATCAGCATTAGCTCTATTTAAAAAAGGGGTTTATCCAGTGAGAACAGAACCTACTTCCTCTTACTGGTATTGAAATTTCAGCTGAATCCAAGTAGTCTTTGTTGAAAGAGTGAGGTCAGGACCAGGGTTAACAGCACATCCAACACAAACCATTCATTAATACTGATCCAAATTTTCAGTTGCACCAATTTAACTGAAAAAAGAGCAACTGATGGACCACACTGCTTGACCTTTGACCTAACTGAGCAAAGGAAACCTTCATAGTGTTTTCATTTTTGTGGTGAAGTTATTTTGTGGTTATTATATATAGAAATTCGCTATGTTTTGACAGTGTTTGACAGTGGTAGTGGCTTAGGTGACTTAATGGAGCCAGTAAAATACCTATTGCTACAGTTTTGTTTACAATGTCCAGAGTGTGGAGTGTTTGTAGAGGAGTATGTCCTACATGCCCATTTCAAAATGCAAATATGATCCTGAACCAGCTACAATGATCAAATTCAGTCCGTTGTGTACAATAGTCATGACTATTCGGCTACATAAATCCTCTAATTGTCTGTGTAAATTTCAGTAAACAGGGGATGAATCATATTAAAACCACTAGATGTCAATATTGTTCAGGTTTTAAACACATGAAATTTCCATGTGATTCTAACTCAGCAGTAAGTGTGAATAAATAATAATATTTTTTAGTATTAATTTGAGCCATGTGCAGCATTATGTGTCAGTCACACCACAATACCCAAGGCCATTTTCTCCAAATAAGACCAGCTGCCACAATGTAGAAGGTCAAGCACAGTGACCAGAATGAAAAAATTCTCTCCTGCTATGCTAAGGACAGCCCTCTCTTTTGTTGGTGTGTGTGTGTGTGTGTGTGGGTGTGCGTGTGTGGGTGTGCGTGTGTGTGTGTGTGTGTGTGTGGGTGGATGGGGGGTTAAGGGGTTATGCATTCAAACAGAGCTTGGTTGACTTCCGCTTAAAGAAAGGAAACATCATAAAAGAAGCTTTCAAGCGTTTTCTGTGCCTTTTCTTTCAGTCCAGTTCATCACCTATAGAGAGCAAGGACAATGCTTATCATTACACACATGTTGAATCTGATTCTGATCGGGTGCCTTCCAGTAATGGTTGTTGACAACCCGGTTTGAGTTAGCCTATTCCATAAACCCCCATATTATCCCATTTTCTCCACTGGGTTTACATCTAGCTACACAGGAACTGGCATCACAACTCTATGTTAGAAGAAGATTATATATATAAACATTTCCCAGAGGCAGAGCTGCGGTAGAGGCAGAAACAATCTCATTGGTTGAGCTAAACATCCACAGTTTTTCAGAGCGCAAGTTAGCTAGCCAATTGCATAGAAGGAAGTCTAGTTAAAATAGAAATAGAATTGTTACACAACTGTCATGCCAATAAAGCTTGTTGAATTGAATTGAATTGAATTGAATAGAAATGACTTCTTGTATTCATTTCTTCATGACTATAGAATTAATAATATTGGACGCTCAGCAGGCTAGCTAGCTATCTTCCCTAGATAGCTGCAGCTGTATGGCTAGTTTGAATTTGGAGGGTCAGCTAGGCTAACTAGCTAAACCTAGATAACTTAGTTTGACTATATTGCATTTTTTTCAGTTAGTAACAACAGAAGTAGGCTTCAAAATAAAAGCTCCCTCCTTACCCCTTGCCTTTTCACTGTTGTCCGAAAAACGTCTGTGGTTCTTTGGCTCCGCCCATTGAAGTTTAACCAATTGGACTATCTCTGCCTCCAGAGCAGCTCCGCCTCCAAGAATTGTTTATATAACTAAAACAATCTGCAGGAAAACATTTCTATCATTGGGAAAGAAGTGTTCTGTCCAAAGCATAATCAGTAATTAGAATACTGCTAAGCCTTTAATGGACAGTAACAGATAAACCATGTCAGGAAATGCACCTTACACCAATAATACCATACCACCAGAACCCTTCTCAGTAGCACAGCCTTACATTGGTTTTCTTTATTCTAAATATACCTTGTGCCATACAATAGACCATACATAAATGAGAAATATGGTCTTATAAACCAATCCAAGGCTTAGGAAATAAAATATTCTTAGGCTTTTTCATGAATCTCCAAACGCTAGTTTCACTCGGGCCCAGGGCATATGCTTAAATCTGATACAAATAGAACGGAACTGGACTTCCAAATAAGTCCCATTGAAACGTAGCCCAAATTAGACTCCAGCTTCGGTGATTGTCTTTCATATTACATTAATACTGGTGGAGCGCGGTGAGACGCCGGCATAACTGCTGATTAGAACGGTGTCTTTCCACACGACTGCGACAGGAAGCACACGCTCGCAGTTTTCTAATCGCTCTGTGCACCGTCGCGTGGGATTACGGGGATGAACTATTTGCTCCGGATGAAAATTGAGGTAAATCAATTTTCCATTTTCTTTTAGGACTTCACTTCTATCTGGTGTCAAGCTAATGACAGCACAAGCCACTGGGACAGGAGTCATTCATCAAAGGCGTTTAAAACCAAACGTGGAACCGCTCCCCTCTCTCCGCTCATTAGTTCAAACAAAATTACTTCTGAGGAGAGCGGCTTGCAGCTATCATGCTCTGCTTGTAAGGGGGGAAAAGGAAATGAATGAATTGCATAAAGACGGTAGCCTCCTGGTTTGACATAATTATTTTTTTTCATATCGGCGGCCCAAAGCGTACAAAGTGAACAAATGTCAACATTCGCTCTTGTTAGTTTGAAGGTGCCAAATGTGTAACGCAGGGCAGGAGGGGTCGAGGCTGGGTGAGAGACTTGGAGGCGATTAAATCAGTGACAGGGAAAACACACAATTTGGAGGTGGGCAAGGAAAAGTGTGCAGGCGGTAAAGTACAGATATCAGTTCTCCTTTTCCTAGAATGCGTGAAGATGAGAGTCTTCTCGTCACCTTCAACATCAGGTCAAAAATAAAAACTGCGGTCCAAAATCCAATGATTTAATCACAATCTTTATTTGTGTTGTATGTTGTGTGGTTGTGTGCTGGACTATGCGGAAAGCCTATGGGAGCTCAGAGAGGTGTGTGATGCTGCACTTGTTTCTAACAATGGTGCAAAAACACCATCAGTCTTGGGCAACATAACAATCTTGGTTACACCATGAAGAAAATACATCACACAGAATATGATGGCTGGCCCAGAGGCTTCATTGACATCTGGGTCAGAATTAGGTCATATTAGCCTGACAACAAGCCAGGCAGTGGCACTGCTTGATTTATATTCAATCCATGTATCGTCGCATTTGACAAGCGAGACTATTAAACACAAACTCTGTTGAGCAATGAAAGAGCCTTTCATTTAACCAAACAGGTAGATGGGTTCGGGCCGGTGGGAGTCAGGAGGTAAATTATATATTCATGAAGGTTTTGTAGCTAGTTTATTGGCTTTAGGCTAGACCTCACCAACCAAACCTGCAAACTAGGTTTGACAAGCCCCATCTAGAGCAGCAGCAGCAGCGGGGGATAAGCCTCTCACTGCTCATCCCACCATTACACCGCCTGCAATCTTCTAGAGCACAGCAACAACAGCAAGTAAAAAACGTAAAGGAGATGATATGAAGATCAGCTCCCAGGGAGGTTAAGCGGTGGGTAACCAGCTCGACTGTTTTGTGCATAAGCGATGATGTTTTGTGGGTCGCTTTCAAGGAAGGAAAAATCCACCTGAAAGTAGGATTCCTATATTCCTAGGATCTTGTAAAGTTCAGTCAATATTCGAAAGTCTCTACCATGACTATAAATCCAGAAGATCATGTCATCAAGAGACAAAACCTGAACTGGCAGGGACTGGGAGGCTGACTTTGTATACTCATTAAATATCTTCTGAAGTTCTGAACCAGAACATGTACCCCTAACCCCTAAATTGACCTGGATAGACCTGTTTACATTGTCCACCAAGTCAGCATCCTATTGGAGCAGTTTCTAGCTTTAGGAGAGAAATATGCACTTCAGTGTTCCACGATCATAGCAAGAACCACTGTGAATATTTACCCGTAGGCAGAGGATTGCTCATGAACTCGTCAGTGTGCTAACACTTTAAGGCACATGTGTTAAAAATGTGTTAAACTGCTGGCTGAATTCAGCCTGCCATGAATTCTGACCAGGAGTATCAGTCCCAGTTGCTACACAGACCGCACTAGCTGGCTCCAAATATCTATAAAGTAATGTTAATAATGATTGATGCTTTTTTTTATTGAGTGAAAATAAAAGTCTATATCTCATTTGCCACAGAACCTTCCTGAAATTGGAAATGCCACACAGTTGTGCGGGCTGAGTAAGCACTGTGCAGATTCTACCAGATGCATGAGGAAATCACCGGTTTCATGGCCTGCGAGGGGAAAGCCGTCATCCAGCTTGATAGGTGGTTATATGACTCGGCTTTTCAGTGTGGCAGAGCGGATCATCCCGGCAACCCTGAATGTGAAACTGCAGGAATGCAAACAGGTGATCTTGAATATGCATGATGCGGTGAAAGCTTCCCAAACAAAACTGCGTTTGTGGGGGAGCCAAATGCAGCGGGAGAACTTTGCTCACTTTCCGACTGACAAACTCACTCACCGCCATCTTCCCAAAAGCAAACTACCTGCACAAATTGAACAGTTTGAAATAATTACAAATCCATTTTAGGTGGTTGGTAGGTTTCATTCTAAAATATCAACAGTGGAAACTATGACAGCTTACCCCGCTAATATTGATTGCTGCCATGAAAATACAACAAAATAGAAACTATTTTAACAACTTAATCTTTGTGTTTTTGAAATACTGAGCAATGAACATCAGATAGGTATTTGTTTCCAAAAATGGCTACATAGCATTTTGGAATGAAACCCTTCATTTGCAGCTGATGTGGAGAGCATGGCAGAATGCTGACAGATAGAGCTGAATGAGACACAGCAGAGCACAGAGAGACACGTTTGCCCATTACATCCCAGACACGATGCCACAGGTCCGCCTCGTCTTGTGCTGAGCATGTCCAGAAGTACCTGTCTGAGAGAACAAATGTTCTCCGTGATGAAGATCAACAAATCATCCCACAGGTCCAGCCTGCCAGACGAAACGCCCTCTCTTCATTCTGAAAGTGGCCACAGCTCATGTCTTAACTGTGAGGATTGATGAACCCACATTAAAGGAAAGATACCAGCGATCCAGAGGGAGCCAATAGGTCAGAGATCTCCACAGGCTGATGGCCAAATACCATGCAGCCACTGATGTGTCATGTTAGTTATATGGGATCTGTAGAATCATGGTCAAAAAGTACTGCAAGACTCATTATTTTGCTTGACTAAATGCTATGTACAATCAATCATGTGTCATATATTCAGGCCTGTTGCAGGCTATATGGTGTCTTTATGAAATCTTGTCAAGAAATGAATTATTTTACCCAAAGATACTTTATTTTACTTGACGAAATGCCACACACAACCACTGAGGTGTCACATTTAGGCCTTTGAAGCAGTTACTCAGGTACTGTATGGTACAAGTAGAAAGTTAAGCATAACCTAAATTCAGTATTTTCTTGACTAAATGTCATGCAGGCTTTGATGAGGTTTGATTGAGGTGGCTTAATGTTAGTTAGTTAGTTTATATGAGACATTTAAAGCATGGTCAAAGATCATCCGTTTACTTTGTTCAATTAAAAGATAAAGATAGAATATAAGAAAAAAGTTCCAGTCCTCAACTTATTACTAATTAGTATACTAAGACACCCAGGGCAGTTTAATTTACTTCTGTCTGAATGAAAAATTGGACATCTAAAACACAAAACAAACTTCAGTGCAACAGTGAACAAGTAAATGTGTTTACTAAAAATAACAAATGACAGTGTAATGACTGGAAAAGTAATAGCTACCTAACACCTTCCTTGACATCCCTTGATGCTTTCATTAGGAACTATTTGTGGAACATCCATGCAAGCGATATAAAAGGTTCATAAGAGCCTAATGAAGCCCACGGGTCATGAGTTGTGCATAGTGGAATTAAATTGTGATGAATCATTGATCTCTAGATGGTCCTTGTTGAAAATTCTAATGATACCTTGCAGTCCAATACTGTGGTTTAAATGAAGCCAATTTCCACTTGTAGAGCTCCCTTGTGGCAGAGGAAATGTCATAATGGTAGTAGCTGTGGTTGAGCAAAGCTCCCAGGAGCTCAGTGACCTATATAAAAAAGTGGCTAATTTGGATGTTAAAATTGTGTTGGCTTGTGGTGGTCACAACAATCAAGACCAGAAGAGCATACAGTAAGTGGTGTTTTGTGTGAAAATGATTTTTATACATCAAATTAAACTGTTGGTGCCAACTACTTTGTAGTAAAAGCACATTTTTGAAATTGTGGCCAAATTTGAATCAGGCAGTAAACTGTCAAAGACTTAAACTCGACTTCAATACCGCAGTTGTATACTCTCTTTTTCATCGTGTTCATATATTTATATATATTTATATATATACATATAATGTATATCTAACATGAAATCGTGCCCTTGCAACTGTCTGCCATGTAAAGGAAAATCCACATATTTTATTCTAAGGTAGGTCCAGGTGGGTTTGCAAGCTAGGTCTACTTAGTCTAATGAATCTCCTTAGTCTACTGACAGGCTCATAAATATTAATGGAGGTGGGTGGATTTACAGGTTGACATAGCATGTTGGACAAATTGTTCAGACTGAAAAATCATGGATACCATTCAATGATGCAGGAGATTCATAAATATTCATTGGTCACATTTTTTGAAGTTTGGACATCTAGCCTGAGATTGTAAAAAGCAAGATAGTTAACTGTTTAGGAATTGTTGGAATAGAAACAATGCTGAACAATTGCAATACCCTAGTCATTTGACCCTCTTTACAACACTAATAATGTAATATTATTATTATCATTAAGTTTTGCTACCTCTAAACAATATCAGATTGTACCTTCTTGTACTCATAGGAAGGCAGAGAATGTAATGTAATGCTGTGCCACAAAAAAAAAAAAAAATCTAGGTTCACACTGTCTCTTTTTCATGACAACTCTTATTTTCTTTTAATTAATTCACTGCAGAGCAATGAGTCAGACGGGAGAATGGAGGTGAGCAAGATTCAAACCCTTGACATCTCAAATGTGAGTATGTGCCGTTGCTTACTGACTGTCCATGAGACAAAGAGAGGTGGCATAAAAATAAAGAAGTGCAGAGGAAAAGGCTTTTTCTTCAGAGACTAAAGCCAATCCTGCCTTAAGAGGTGCGAGGGCACAGTCTTGAGTATAGAGTCTATTCATGATGTCTGGCTTTTACATGTAATGTTTTCCAGAAACCGCTATCCACACACATGCACCGACTCCATTCTTGCACTCTTCAGCATGAATGAGAAAACCTTGGCTTGTTCCGAGCAGCAGGCCAGGAAAAAGCTCTACAACATCCCGGAAGACAGAACCCATACGTTAAAAACTGGGCTACTTTTAGAAATAATTTTGCCTGCCTGTGATGATGCTGGTCTTCACACCGAGTTTTTCTTTCTCAAAATGCACTTTGCCTTTTAGACTTTCTCTCTCTCTCTCTCTCTCTCTCTCAGTTTTCATGTGTTATCTTATTGTTGTCTGAAGCACTTCTCTTGCCTTTAAATCAATTCCCTCCACAGGGATTAATAAAGTTGAATTGAATTGAACATGAGCTGCGGAAGATATGAAGATGTGAAGGCAGTGTGGCATCTCTTTCACATATTGAAATGAAATATAATGTGCTTATCCTAAATGCCTCTGACGGGATTAACCACAACGATTTAAGGTTTTCCCCTCTCCCAACCCCACCCCGAGGACTTCGGCGCAGAAAAACCCTACACCCCGCGATCGCGCCGTAATTGCCTTGGTCGGGGTGGTAAAAAAGCCGGAGAACACACAGCGGTAACTCTGATTCAGAAGTGTTATTTATGTTCAGCAGAGTCTATTCGTTGCTTCGGGGGGGGAAAACGGCACCGTCTCTGTCAGCATTGTGTGTCGGCTCTGAACGAAAATGTAATAACATGCTCTGTGTTGCTGTTGTTTTTCCAGACAACTAACACTGTTTGGGCCCGGGACAAATATTTCCGGGGGGGGGTGTTCCTGCTGCCTTGGATGGTGGTAAATGGGAAGTCTGCCCCTAACGTGGTTTCCTCTTTGAGTGATCAAGCCACCCAGTTCCCCACCCATATCTGCCCCCATATGTTGAGTGATGAGGCGGCAAGGAAAAGATAATATACAATACAAGTAAGTGAGAATGGATGTTTCTGTGTCCATAGGCAAATTCGTTAATACGTCCGCTCAAACCAATGACATCGGCATAGAAAATTATAGATAGCCCACATTGCAATGACAATGAGAAGCATTGTGGTATACAGCCAACATTTGCACCCCCTTCCCCAAACATCTCATCAGCCTGTAGCAGGATTTCCAACTGCAGTGTTTGACAAAAGAGGCGTATTTTCTTCAGTGGTTGGTCACGGCAGGGCATTGCCACATGGGACAAAGCAACCCCGACAACAAAGCACAAGACCGCCGCAATGGACAGACACCGCGGTTCACATCAAAGCGCCCTCGCGACACTGAGATTGCATCTCTACTCCGCCCACTGGTTCCGTCTCCAGCTCCTCATTCTGGGCAAGCGTTTCAGTTGCAGCCATGTCTTGATCAGAGAGATCTGGTAGACAGTGTGATATGGCAAAAGCGCTGACACGAGGCTCTCGGGCAGATGGCACATTTTGACAAAATTTCATAAAATGAAAAAAATGAATTTGCACACCCCCTGACACCAAAAGAGGCGTCGAAGGAAACAGTTGTTGCACTAGGCTAATAAAAATATCACAGCCTCCTGTGCTACAGAGAAGCTTTAAGAGTTGTCTTTAACACGCAAACTCATCTTTAATTCATTCCCTGCGAGAGTGTAACCTTACTGACGATCCCAATTTACATATTAAATCACGACCCTTAATGTTGACAAATTAGCCTACTGTATAATGCTAGGGAATCCCTCTTGCTGCAAATAGAAAGGCAGTCAATAGTGCCTCTGTCTTGAAGAGAAGATGAAGAAATAGCACCATCTTGCTCTTTACTGTGTGCTGTTTACACCTTGGGTCACATTGAGTTTTGTTGAAATTTTGTCAAATGAGATATCCACCATTTGTAAAAAAGAAAAAAAAAGTGACTCCTAATGTTACAAAATAGGTTTTTTCATCATTGCTTTTTGAAGAACATTAAGTAACTCTAGTTCTTCTCTAGTTCTTGCTGGACAAAATGAAAACATTTTTACAGGCTGTACATGGATATATAGCATTTTAGAAAAGAACATCTAATGCAGAATATTTTGTGTACTGTCCAGTATGCCCTGCAGTGTCCCTGTGGAGCTCTGTTGTGTAAGTATGCACTGTGAAACTCAGAGTTGCCAATATGTCAGATGGAGTTTCAGTTATACAAATATTTCTCAGAGGTAGAACTGCTCTGGAGGCAGAAATAATCTTGTTGGTTGAGTTAAACCTCAGTGGGCGGAGCCAAAGAACCACAGTTTTTCAGAGCGCTAGTTAGCTAACTAGCAGACTTGAAAGGCAAAATATACATAAAAATATAAATGGAAATGATTTATTTGTTTTTATTCATTCATGACCATGGTATTCTTCATTAGCAGGGTCAGGAGACTAGCTAACTGGCTTATAGCTATAGGCTAGTATGGCTATTTTGAATTTGCAAGGTCAGCTAGGCTAACTAGCTAACCTAGATAATTTAATATGGTTTTAATGCTTTTTTTTTTTTTGTTACTAGCAAGAGCGCTAAGCTTCAGAATATTAGCTTCCGCCTCTCTTACCTCTTGTCTTTTTCATTTCACTGGGATTCAGTCTAACATTACTTAGCCAGAAAAACTGTGGTTCTTTGGCTCCACCCACTGAGGTTTAAATCAACTAATGAGATCATTCCTGCCTCCGGAGCAGCTTTGCCTCAGAGAAATGTTTGACTAAAACTCCAATTTGCACCAATGTTGGCAAGCAAAATTCCTGTACAATCATTGCACTTGACAAATTAATTCTGACGCTGTCACTACCTGCCACTGTATCCCCTTGTGGCTGAGTAGAAGTCCCTCAATACATTTTATTCCTTCAAACTAGCTGCTTCAAATGTCCAGCATGGAAAATATACCCAAGAGTGCAACACCTACATGCATGGACACACACACACCTCCTAATCAAAGCTCAGGGCAGCTCAGTTGCCTCCTTATGTTATGGCCCCCGGGACTCGGCTTGGAGTGAAATTCCTTTTCCCTCTAATAAACAGTGTTTCATCAACCTCAATACCCCTCTTCCACACACACACAACCAAACACACACGTCATTATACTATCTCCACCTCACCTCTGTGGAGACAGTCAAATCTCCAGTTGCCACTCTGCATCCAAGGTAGTCATTGAGCGCCTTTATTGCCTGTGTCACCGAAGCTAGATGGCGTGATTTGTTTTTCATCCACTCTATACTTAATGGCACTCATTAGACACAATGGTTGTTTGTTTGCTACCAAATGATTTGCTTATCTCTAGCCTAACTCCCATTCTGCCCTCTTTATTAAATACAGTCTCAAAACCCGAGAGGTATGCTGACGCAAGCTGCCTAAATGTAAATAAATGTTTTTTGCTCTGGAAATAGCATAATCTGTGTCCAGGGACATAACCATTACTGACGTACTATCTTTCACAGCCAGGTAAAATCCATGCCCAATAAAGAGTGGCAAAAATTATGATTCATTCACACACACTGAACTTGATAATTCCTGTAAGATGCAAATGAGATGTGTGGAAGCGTGACTCAAAATTTTAGGACTGAATTCACTAACGTCCAGGCGCAGTGGGCAGTTTTTTTTTAATGACTACCATGCTCTTTTTTAAAGAAAAAATCTGTTTTATATTCACACAACACACATTCACATTTGGGAGCTGCCCAGTACAGGCACAGTCTTTACTGGCCTCTGAGGAGCTCTACTAGAGCAAGTCGGGTTTAAGTGCCGTGGTCAAGGGCACCTCGAGGACCCTCTGGGCTATTGCCCCCTGTATTTTAATTCATATTTTGGTTATTCACAAAGGCATCAAAGACATAAAGAGGAATATCAGTGATTTCACATTTGAAATACATTATTCCTAGGACAGCTTGGTCTGTATTAGTGAGCAACCGCTACTGTCTCTAATAGCCAGACAGAAGAGAGACAGTTATAAATAACCATTATAAATATATGATGCCTCAGTGATGTGCAGCTCCGTAGAGCATGAATTGGAAAAGATGAACAAGGTGACTGTGACAATACCCAGAATTGCTTTCTAGGGTACATTATCTGATTTTGAACAGATTGCACAGCTACAGTCTGAGACTCATGGACAAAAGTTCAAATTGTTTGAATGAATCCACAAAGTCAGTTATCCGGTGTTTGCCAATGGAGTAGCATCAGTACGTGTTATGACAGATTTAAGTCTTGATCTTTTGTTTCCAGCACATACATTAAATACCGATCAGACCGTCCAAGGCCACAAGAACGTGTTTAAACTTTCATTATGCCATTGATTAACGACTGAAAGCAGAATTTGTAGTATAAACTTCAGAGCTAATGAGGAGAGTCAGGGAAATTTGCAGGCTTTGAAGTGAGGAGCTGAGACCCAAGTGGTCTGCCTTTACACCCACAAGCTGATCTAAGCGCATTATCTGCCATGATTGGACCAATTTGGCTCCCCATTTCTGCTTTTAGTGAGACAGTGACAGCTGAAAAGAGAGGCTTGATGAATGAGTGGAATCAGAACAAACTAACCCTTGGGGACACCCAGAGGACAGCGGATTAATGCAAAATATGTTGCTCTCCTCACACACCGCATGATGGACTAGCCTCTAGTCAGGGACAGCACACTTTGGACCAGTCTCATCCAGCCAGAGGTGACGTGTTGGCGGTTTGTGTAAATGCGGATCTTATTTCTAACATTCTATTTCTCCAGGCAAGGTACGAAAATCCCAGATGGGTATCTCGCAGGTCTCGGAGATACAGATGGACTGTGCAATGAAGTTTTCCTTGTTAAATTTGAACTTTCTTTACACAACCTTTTCTCTGAGTAACTCCATCCGGCCCTTATTTGTGAGAGAAAACTCCGGGAGACCATAAAAAAACACTGACTCACTTGCCATGTTAATATCCTGCCATGATTGGCTTGAGTGCCATAAAACAATCGAGCGGAGATGATTGGAGAATAATGAGGGAACTAACGTGACGGTTAATCTTCAATTAGGTTTCATTCATGTCTCCCGTGCCCACAGAGATCGGAAGTGTAAGAAAACTAAATGACGTACAGAGTTACCAGAGAGGACAAAATTACAGAAACCAATACATGGATATGTTAAAGGTTATTTGCGGAGGCCTAATCGTGCTGAAACTAATTAGATGGGTATTGTACTCAGTGCAACAGAGGAAATATTACTTTCATTCTGCTTTTCCGTAAGCCTTTGTTACGGCTGTGGCCGTACCCCCATAAAATGAAAAAAAAAAAGATGAATAATGTTAAATAGGCCTAGGTATATGTTTTTCAACATTGCAAAGTTTATACTGTGCTAATGGATATAGAAAATACTCAATACAATATAATAAAATATATAAATATATAAAATGTGTAAAAATAAAAATAAAAATAAAAAAGATAAAAAAGAAACAGTAGGAGGCACGTTGAAAGCAAAGGGTACTTTTAATAAAGCTTAATGAGCACAAATAAGCACATAAGAAAGGCTATATTACATGCTGCTTATATTAGCAGCATCTAACTTCCTTCTTAATCATTTAGGAAAACTTAACTTTCTTTTTTCTCAAATGAGCTGTTTATTCTGTTTTAATGTTGCAATGTTTTCTCTTTTAACTGTATCTTGCATGTAGTTTCACCCTTTCATTCCTGTTTCTCTCTAAGTTCTTGTTAATTGTTTTTTGTGTTTATTTTTCCGTTATTATGTTTTCTTTCTTTTGTATCGGTTGTATTGGCTGATATTTTCCACATACATGAATATTAACGTCACAAACGCTATGAACTGTGGGTAATTCCCTCAGGCAAAGTCTGCAGGAATGCGGACTTACGGAAAGTGTGCATAAAGGGCTCATAAAGTCCGCCGGTGAGCCCTCGCGCAAGTTACCGGTTTCACAGTGGGACGTCCTGAAGCCTCGCGGACTTGTCGGGCGTCAAAGTCCGTGAGTCTGTGAGTGCGGACATTGGGATTGGGCCCTAGTGTTTCCTTGTGTTTCCCCTTCCCTGTGTTCCCAGTGCTCCCCGTGTCTGTCTCTCCCTCTGTCTATGTTTTGTTTGTGTGTGTATTGTGTATTCCCGTTCCCTGCCATCAGCCCCTCATCCAGATCCTCCCTTACAATAAAACCTTTCCTTACCAACACCACCCTGTCCGTGTCCTGCGTTTGGGTCCCACCGGTGTTCAAAACAGCCTTGAGTCATTGCCGTGATTACCTTTCCAGGGGTTGCGGATGGAAAGATACAGTGTCGTTTTAGCAAGGGAAGCAAGTTTAGCAAGTTTGAGCAAAAGTTTGTTATTTGGGTTTTGATTGGACAGTAAATTTTTGGGTCTAGTAAGAGGAGAAATACTGATGTTCCTCCCAGCAGGCATAGAGAGGGATAGTTACATCAGAACCCATGTTGTTGGATCTTTACTGAAACTACCCTATGCTTGAAATGCGTATTAAAATGAAATCACATTTCTGCAGGCTAGACGGCAGCAGAACCCTCTTTCCGCATCTTTCTCTCTATAGTATCTGCGCTTACTGTAACATTGTGCTTTGATATCACTTCCAAAAGAAATTCTCCTTGCATCTCTGGGTTTCTCAGCCAGCACCATAGCTCCTGCATCACATCGCTAGCTTGCCTGGGAAGCTAAGCAGGTTTGGCTGTGGTTAGTCCTTGGATGGGACACCACCTGGTGCTGGAAGTGGTGTTGGAGGACCAGTAGGAGGTGCTCTTCCCTCTGGTCTCATGAATAATATCCCCAGTGCCCCAGGGCAGCGACAGGGACTCTGTCCTGTGAGTGAGCACCATCCTTCAGATGAGATGTTAAACCGAGGTCCTGACTCTGTGGTCAATAAATATCCCATCGGCACTCATCGCAAGAGTAGGGGTGTAACCCCGGTGCCCTGGCAGAATTCCCAAACAGGCCTTCCTTCCATCATGGCCACCTAATCATCCCTCCTTACCTAATTGGCTCTTTCAGTCCTCTACTCTCCACTGAGATAGCTGATGTGTGGTGAGCGTTCTGGCGCAAACCGGCTGCCGTGCATCACCCAGGTGGGTGCTACACATTGGTGGTGGATGAGTTGCCCCCCCCCCCCCCCCCGATATGTGAAGCGCTTTGAGTACCTAGGAAAGCGCTATATAATCAATTATTATTATTATTATTTCTCGTATTGCATCGTCGACCTTTTGAGTCACAACTGTTGATTTTATGGGCGCACTTATTGTCGTGGAGTGTCAGCAAAGTGCCTAACTTGTAAACCATGAGTCATAAATGCTGCTCAATTTCATACAAAACAGCATAGTCTTTCCAGTATAAGCACTCACCCACTTACTTACACCCACACACACACGCACACGCTCCTTATGCCCTGAGAAACAGTTGGATGTTTAATGTTCAATTGCTGTGAAAATGAAAACCCCAGAAGTGGCTCTCATCAAACATTTACATTTCCAAGAGAGGATTAGTGACAGCTAGATTCCCCATCTCACTCTGACGCTGCCCTCCCTGTCACTACAATGGAATATTATATATATAAATATATATATATATATGATATACACAGATTCAGTCTTCTTTGTCATCAGAGGATTATGGCATGATGGAGCAACTTTTCAGAAAAACAAAAGGCACCTACTATGTGGTGTTTCATTTATTACTGACTCTGCTGGTGTTCAAGGAGTACAGGAAAGTTTCACACACATTGGACGCCATGCATAGCGGTGATGAATCAGCACATAGTAACGTTGCCAAAAATGCCAATAATGGAGAAAGATGCCATACAACAGTCTGAAGTCTGAAGTTAAAGGCATGAATGTCATGCGCACCTCTGTCAAAAATGGCAGAATTGCCCTTTAAAAGCAACAGAATGACATTCATAGATATCTATGATATGATCCGCAAGGGTGTCATGAAAGGGAATATATATATATATAGATATACAGTATAATGTGTATGTATAATAGTGGCCCGATATCTCACGCTTGATTCATCTGAAAATTCTCTGATCTTATGCCACGGCTGTGACTTTCCCACTGTGTTGAAATGAATTCACATTTCTGAACACTGTTTCTCGCTCATTTCCTAGTTTCACTCTTTTTTCTCCTCCCTCTTGCTCCTTCTTTCCTTCACTCACTTATCTGCTGAAATAACTGAGATATTTGGGTCATGCTGTCAATAAAATAGCAACCCTTCTGTCATACAATGGAATCCTGGGACGATTATTAACAGAAATAAACGATGATCGACGTACAGCAGGGTCTGCATTGATTTGTCCATAGAGAGGAGTAATCAATGTGATAAATTAAGAAATATTACTTGGTTAACTGCAATATTGCCTGAACGACGACAGCTTAGAGGCATGATATAACTGTTCAGGATTTTTATTTTGGACTAAACTGTGTAATAAAAACGTCCCGGTGGAAACTGATCAGTAAATCACAGAAAATAAAGATGTATCCATCATTCTTCAAAAATATATTTCACCAGAGGCTCAGAAGCTGCCCAATTTTCTCCCAGAAAAACGCATAAATTAATGTCTACTGCCACATTCACTACTAATAGAGGCTTTGCAGTTGCGTCACAAATCTCCTAGCAACCACGTCAGGTGCCGTCATGGAGGTCCATTGGAGAACTGGATGTGTGCAAATAATGGTTAAATATACAACAAGCAGGCTAGAAAAAGAGAGATACCTGAAAAACATGGCTGTGGTGTGAGTGTAGGTTTGCTATATGTAAAAGTGAATAGTCTGATAACGTTGTCCAGCCTCCATGAATCACGATCTTTAGCACTTTTTGAATTTGCATGGCGATTCATAGGGGTCTGGTAGATTTGATTCCAATTTAGGTTACACAGAATCAATATGTATCAGTGGGAAAATGATCAACTCCTTGTCAAAAACAGCACAGATGTTAATCAAATTAACATCCAAGTTGCATGTTTAGAAAGACTTTTGCCCAAGAGCTGAGGACCTCCAACATGGCCGCCGCCAGATAGTGTGTTATGTCATGTGTTTCTACGTATCAGATGCAAAATACAAACTGCTGTCACTATCGGCAAATAGAAAATAAAAATATCCCACTAAAATCATAATAGATCAGAGAAATCATGTTACATCTCAACAACCCAATGCCCACCAACAGCAGTGATTATAATAACTGACTTCCAAACGATCACAGAACAAACATGCCTAATGGGCCTGCATCGACCCAATCCACCAACAGCTTCGCCTATCCATTCTCTCTCCACAACACCTATACTTAGGGTGGCCAAAAATGTTATGATAACCAAATGTTTCACATTTTCTGATCAAATCATAATTTCTGTTGTTTAAAGGGTACTTTCTGTGCCTGGGTGAAAGCTGAAAAAAGGAGAAGAGAAGGCTAATTGTAGTTTAAAGTATTTTTTTATTGTCAAAACATGACATCCCCAGGAACTCTTTCCAAACCAAAATGCTGAGACTAATGTTAGCTTTACAAGATAGTTCATTGGTTCTTGGGGGTCAATTACCAGCCCTTGTTTATATTCCGCATGCTTTCTTTTCTTTCTTTCTTTCCTTTGCATCTTTCTTTCATCCTCCATGCCACTTCCTCCAGTCTTATAAAAATTTGTGAAATGAGCGCAAACTCTGAAATGCAGATTACGTGTTGTGGTTGTGTCCTGCCACTACATTTTATTCTATCATTGCAACCTGTCGCATTCTGTTAAATTCACAGTCACTTATGTGCTGTTCCTATTTGGATGCTTTATAATATAAGCAGGCGGATGTAGTGCTGCACCTAAACTCACTTTATCGACATTTTTATTGGAAGAATAGAATAGAATAGAATAGAATAGAATGTTTGACATAAATTCACAGAATACAAAAAGTAAGTAGTATCAAACTGATGTAAGTTATATGAGGACGGGGTCTTTAGGGAAAAAAAACATAAATGAATGCATGTCTGAAAGTAATATTGATTTTTGGTGGTGGTTTGCTGTATGTATCAGGATTTACCCACCTTTTTATTTACCACTACATTACTGATTATGAGAACTAATTAGCACTATCCCTTGTTTCTTTTTTTGGGGGTGGGGTGGAATGGAAAAAATTGTAATGTGTTACAGTAAAATATGTAAAAAAAAAAAAGTTATACTGGTGCCTTGTCTACACGCTGGCATCATGGTAACACTGACAGAGAAGTGTGCACATATTGTGATTGTATTTCAAATTTCAAAATTCAGCCAGGGCAGAAGTGAGACACTTCACTCCTCTACAGCTGGGTGCTGTGAAACTTCATTATGATGTGATAAGTCTTTTTGTGCAAATCAACTCTATTCCTTATTGAGCAGTATACCATTCATAAACACGTACAAGTTGTATTCATTCTGAAAATTTTTCTTTAACTATAAAGCTTCCCACTTTAACTGAGATTTTAATTTCGCTAATCCTCGTATGCAAATAGTGAGATATAGGCTATATAGCAAAATCTTTTTATGATTGTAAGACAGCACACACTCTAGCATTTATAACAAAACTTCTATATGTGTATGTTATCAATAAGCTATGTTTGGTAACGTTACAGTATTCTCCAAAGAAGAGGTGAACATTCAAATAAACTGATAATTAGTTAGGTCTATATGTCATCACCTCGAATGTGCCATGGGACTGTACACACTCTGTATTGTTTGTATTTACTGTACATATTGCAAGGAAAATTATGTGTATGTATTTATCATAATCCTTTTTTTTCCACCTACATTATGCTCATAGCACAAAGACAGGAAATAAAACAAGGCCCCAAGGGTTTATGTCCAGGCAAGCCCATGCATTAATGGATGTATTAGCTGGGGATCAAAAGTGTGAACTTCCAGTACAATTACTTACAATACTGCTGCCTGGCTTGGGCAAAACAGCACCAACATAAAGTCCTTCTACAGTTCTGGTGCCTCTGTACTGGTGTAGGTTGCATGTTCTGCTATGGTTTAGGTCCAACAAGCGTAAACGGAAAGAATTCACTCAGAACTGAACTGCTTGGTTCAAAACATCATGACTTGAAAAGGAAAACCAGCACTCTCACTGACTAATCTTCCTGATTTCTTTGGGTTGTATGTCAGCGGTTTAGGTCCAGCTGCAATAGGCGAAATCTACTGACCACTAGAGGGCGACAGAAACCGCAACACATTTGTAAATAACACACAGCAAAGCCACTGCACTACGGAGGCCTACCAAGGACAAATGGTAGGATGAATGCTAATAGCTAAACGAAACGTACCTGCTGAGCAGTCTTGCCGGTTACCAGTCTCACCCGCTGAAGATGTCCCACAATGACAAGGGAAGAGGTAGGTAGCAAGTTTACTAGTGTTTTTTTTACTATTTTACTTGTTTGCTTCATCGATGCCATGACAAGAATTTTTTTCAGGAATGGGGGAGGAGACAAGCTAGTTTTAAAAAAAATGAAAATCTACTATTTGACAGCAAGCTTCAGAAAAGAGGTGAAAACAGCAACACAGCTGGCTGCTGTGTGGATACTGGTTTATATCATTATGTCTCAATGAAAGCTCCACATAGCACACATTAGTTTCAGGATTGGTTATAAGATTCTCATAATTGCTTACTGCAGGTTTAAAACACAGAGAAATTTTAACCAGTGACTTTTATCCCACTATGCATTGTGTCTTTTTCAATATATGTGGCGTCTTCCAGGATGATAGCACCACTATCAACAAGGTAAAAGTGGCCACTCATGATAATGATGTTTACCGTATGTCCTGGCTTTTTTCAATAATCACATATGATCCCAACTGAATGCGAGATTGTGGAATGGCTATAGTTTCCTCCGTGGTCATATGTTACGAGGACTGTTATTGTTTTTACTTGTTTTTCCTTTAGTTTGACAACACACTGTGCAGTCGGTATGATATTGTAGCAACCCTGTTCAATATGTGTTGTGATTATGCTTACTGTCAGTTATGGCCAGTTATGGGAGATGTTTGTTAGCGAGTTTGTACCTCTCATCTGCTGTCTGTCAATCACCAGTGTTAGGGTGCTGAGTGTTCCTGTTGCTGGTTAGAGGCAGGGGGAGGCGGGTCAAGGAAGTAGGTGATTGGTTCTTGTTGTTGTTGTTCCGTCTCTTGGGCTGTCCTTGGGTTGTCTGAGAGAGTTTTGGTACGGCGTGGTTACGGCCGACCAAAGTTTAGTAAAATAAATGCACTGAACTGCAAGATAATAATTTCTCCTGATTCTCGTGATTATTCAACATATCGGTCCTTGACGGGACGCTACAGTATTTAATGATATTTCATTGAGATGGTCAGTGTTTCTACTTATCCCTTCCTGTTTCAATATGATTAGTCCACTTTTGTTGTTGTGCATGAGCTTTGCCTTACTATTCCAATCAAAGCACCTTGTCGCTAAGAAATTATGGCAACACACACACACAGTCGATCATGTGTCCTGCGTCATACCTGCTGCATTGTATCGACAAACCAGATTTGGAAGCCTTGACGAGTCATTTCATTAGTCAGCTCAAAATAAATTAATACAAAAAATAAATAAAGCAACCTATGGAGTTGGCAATGAAAGCATGAGACAATCCAATCATCTCTTCGCTCGGCCTTTCGCTCGGATCCGCCTGGCCGTGATGAACTGCGAGCATGCCAAGCCCACTTATAGCTCGCACAGCTGCATGCCCAAAATAATTGTTCTTCTCAGTGTACAGGTAATCAGTGAGGTTGACCCACCACATAATAGACTGTTATTATATACTGCGCTGTAGAGAAAACTTCATTATTCACCAAGTTCTTGAAAGGACTATCTCAGTCAGAGGCTACAGTTGCACTTGTCGTTTCAATGTAACTCCTCTCATCCACTCACGCCAAGACGCATTAAGTGACAGGGGCTGGATGCAGTAAAAATGCTCGCTCGCATTTGTAATGCGATGCTCAAAACCAGATATGGAAGTGGTCAGGCTCGTATTGTGATCGTACGGCCCTACATAGTCCGGACACAACCCACCCACAGTGTGTGTATAAGCAATGTAAAGAGATGGAGAGTAATGCAGATTTAAATATCTACAGCCGCAGGAAACGCATAACAGCTGTTTTCAGGCCGAGCGTGGACATGCAGTGATGTGATCTATTAAATCCCATCTTTAGAATCAGATCTCAAGAATCATGTGGAAAATGTCAAGTGCAGCTGTAGCCATTGTAGCCAGTGTCTGTGCTGTGTCTGTGCTGTGCAAAGGGCCGCGAGTCTCTGCAGTTCCCCTCCAGGGAGCCTCCAACACAATGTGTTGTCTGACATTAAGTCTGACATATTTTACTTTCGGCTTGTACTGAGTATTAGACAAAGGTAACATTCTCTAGAAATGCTATAGGTCTTCAAAAGTATTCATTACTCATTTGCTGAAAGGTGTCTGTTATTTATGTATTATAGTTTGATCATGATTTGATCACCACTGCTTGGCATAGTGGGATGGCATGTAGATAGGCTGTAATATAGCCACTACATTCATGAGTGTGGCAAGTGTGGGAAAAATAGAATGGTTCAAAAATGGTAAAAGTCCCTGCAGCTACTGGTTTTCTTGAAACCCTAAATGGCATTGTGCACTCATGGGTCTGAATCAGTCTGGCTCATGGCTTTTGTCACATGCCATATCTTCTCTCTCTCCTATCTATCGTCACTCTCCACTGCTTACTGGCAAATACAACAAAAATACCTTGAAAATAATCTTGAAAAACAGACACCTGCTTCTTGGTTATAGTATATATCAGATTGAGATTTTCAGTACAGAAAGAATAGATATATGAGAAAAAGAATGACATGTATTGATATCCCCGAAATGAGAGTTTCGGGGATATTATGGATTCACCTCACCCGCCGCCGCGTCCGCCGCAGATCCTTCATGTGAATGCGATAACTTGAACAGTTTTTATAAGAATCCTTTCAAATTTGGTATGGACATTGATGAGCCCTAGAGGAAGAACTGATTTGATTTTGATTATAATCGGCCTGATGGTGGCGCTATAATTAAAGGTCAAAAATAAAAAGTTTAAAGTGCTGTATCTCCCACACCGTTTGTCCGATTTATGAAACTTGAAACTTGAAAACTTGAAACTGATTTATGAAACTTGGTACACATGTCCATCTAACTGTACTCTACAAATTTGCCATAAGGACCCTCAAGGTCCGCCTAGAAAACTTTTGAGATATTTAGAATTATTTGAAAAACACATTTTTAACATCTCCTCCTACACCGTTCGACCGGTTACCACCAAAATCAGTCAGTAGCATCTATGGTCCTACGCTCTTGAAATGTTGTTCATAGATTGTTGATATCTACTGTAGTTTTGAAGATATTAACTCTTTAAGTTGGAGACGTGGCCTATAAGCTAAATTGTTATAACTTTGTGATAGATCCAATCATCATGAAACTTGGACAACGTGTTCACATATAATGAATGAACATGTGTGCAAAGCCATTCAAATATTGACCAATAGGGGGCACCACAAAGGCCAGAAAACTGTATCTCTTAATCCAATAGGTGCAATTTCACAAAATTTCACACATGCTCTAGGACCATGTCCTAGTCAAAATCTGAAGTTTGGTCATTATTAGTGAAAGTGGGCGTGGCCTATGACATTTTGGCTTGATTAGCCCAGAAGGAAACATTTTATTATTTGGCGAAATAAAAGTAGTTAGGACATACAACCAATATAATTGGGAAGATTAACCCTGGAGTCTCATTGTGTGATTATTGAATGGCTTTTTATTACATTTGATTAATGGGGCCTTCAAGGATTGGGGAATTTCAGGGATATACCCTTGCTGACGGCCCCCAACAGCATGCTAGTTTTTTTATGTTTTGAATAATTTGTCAAATGAACATGGATATTGATTCTGTCTTGTACCATACTAACCAGTGGTCTCTTATAGTGAACAATACTTTAATCATAGAATCATATCGTCGTTGTTTCATGATCATTTTTAATGATCTTGGTAATTGAATAATCCCTCTTCTTGCAATGCCCCCTGGCAGTTCTGCTGGGGGGAAAATGGCCTAGCTCCACAAAGGCTGCCATACGATTTGCTGAGTAAGACTTCTCATTCATGCAATTATGGTTAATTGGAGTCATATTAGAAAAGTACATAGACTCTATCTGAAGATCTTTACATGGCTCTCGAATATGTAAAATCCATATTAACTCCAGTAATTCAATATTAAATTAAATATCAACTCCAGCTGCTCTCAGTTCTGTTTCAGAGCTCCGCAAGGACACAGTGCTCGCTGTGAAATCATTTCTTTTTGTGCATGCATTTTGATGGTAGCATAAAAAAGCAACATCACTGTTACAAACAGTGGACCGAATCATCTGTTTCACGCTTTGATTTAGTTCAATTTGGGAGCTCTCGGGCTCAGTTTGCCACAAAATCTGAACAATCCCTTACAGTATGCTGGTCATTTTTGCATCAAGTGGCGGAGAGGGAAATACTAGATGATGGCTGACAGAAAGCAGTTCACAGGGACTAAAGAACATGACATGGTTGTCACAGTTCACTTTGCAACAATATTTACAGAAACCTCTAGAATACAGAATGAATGTCATTTGGTGGACACTTTTGTCCATAACACCACACAGTAATGTAAGTGTCTACCCAAGTGGGAATGCAGGTCCTTATGATAGTGCTTGTACCATTTTCTATACAGTTTCTACACAGGTTGCTTTTGAACAATTTTCTATTTTGGTTCATTCCAGTAATTTGAATAAAACTTAATCTATTAACTATTACCCCTGAACTCTGCTTAACTGAGATTTAACAACACAGACTGAAGTAAATTAAGTGTGAAAACAAGTGTGAACACATACAAAAATACACTGCAATGTCACCCATCTCTCATTGTCTTTGCTTTGGTGGGTTTTCACACCTCTATACAAAAGATGAATGGGCCGAGAATAGACTTCTTTTTTTCCCAGGACATGATTATAGCGTTTACATTATATCAGTAGACGTGATAAATGTCTCAAAGGGTAGGGGTGTTGATTCACAACAAAGATACAGATTGTTTCATGACAGATAATCTGTTACACCAGCTGAAAGGGCAACTTCCGAAGTTGGAAATTGAAGTTATGGATTTTTGCAACAGGCTGTAGTGTTATGAAAAAGCCAATACAACAAAAATACGTGTAATATCCATATGTGATACTTATTCTGAAAGCGAAAACCTCAAATGAATATAACAATATTTGGGGAGATTGACCTGTCAATTTACCTCAAGATAATGAAATATCATTAACTCAATATCGCTGATGTAACCAGGTTTATTTTTGGAACTATTTAATGTGAACAACCATGTATTCTTCCACTGTGCAGTGATTTTTAGCTTTACAGTCTCCCATTGCCCACCATGTTCACTTCCTATGGAAACAGAGAAAATAGTGTGTAGCTCTTCAAGTTTTTCTGTCTGACAATCATTACCGCCCTCCAACCCTTGCAATTTCCATGTATCATTTCAACATTATAATGCTGAACAGGAAATATAATGATGCAATTAAACCATGAAATTATGTCTGCTATACCATCTCCAACCATCTAGATCTCCCGAATCTCCTCCTTTCCTCTTTTACTCCCACTCCTCCTCTCACTCTCCCTCCCGCCTGGTAACGGCTCACAGTGTAGGCTCACCTTGCCTGGTTGCCAGGCGGCTAATGAATTTTTCATGTCCTGTGTGGTACTACAGAGGAATGGTGAAATCCTGACAGTAGCGCTCGTGTGGGTGGGCATGTCACTCCTTAGAGATGGGGGAATCGATTAATGGGAGTGGGAAGTGGAAACAATTACAGGTTGGATGGCGCAGATATGGGCAGCGCTGCACTCTGGATGTGTCAGTATGAAGGAAAGTGAAGGGGTTGGGGATTCAAACTCTAATCCCGGGCATCCGACCCAGGGAAATTAGAGGGAAGCTCCGGATTGTTAGCCCGCTGCGCTTAAAGACGAGAACGCATCTGAGCTGAGATAATCCAGCTCACATTTAAATGAAACAAATGCATAATGGAATACAGTAGTCGGGCGTGTAATGCATATGCAGCAGGCAGGTATACAGACAGGCTTATACCCTAGGCACTGCACTCTCTTTTCTTCCTCGATTGAAATGGTAAAAAGACAAGGAATTCATTTTTTTTTTTTTTTGTGTGAAAGCGGTAGACGGATTACCGGTGTGTTCAATCAAGAAATGACATTTGAGCACAAAAACGCAGTTGACCTTACTTTATTTTGGCTTGTGTTTACATCACGCCTTTTCTTCGCTGCCCTTTCAGAGCCTCTATTGGAAGGTAAAAATTACAAGCGCTAAGACCTTCACCCCCCAAGGACACACTCCATGGCTTTCTTGTTCATCACTTTCTCCTTCTCTTCCTCATTCACTCACTCACACACACACACACACAGACTCACAGTTGCACACGCACACACACACACAGAATTTCACTAGATATAGCTATACTTGACAAGCAGAGAGGGATGTAGATACCGGAGGGGTAGGTGGCTGTGGGTTATAAAACCTTGAGAGAGGCACAGTTCATCTGCTGCTCTGCTTCTTTCCTGCCATTCTTGTGGAGAGCAGAGGTACGGGGTAAGGGATGAGGCTCGGCGAGCAGCAGTGTAACACATAACTAGCAGCACTGCAATATGAAATGTTCGAAAAGTATGGAGAATTTGGTCTTATAAAATAGGAATGATTTGATCCGTCTTCGGTTGAATCCCTGAAATCAGCTGTATAATGGGCATCATGGTGTACTATGCTACAAAGATTTAAAAGTGCTAAATGTAGCATTTTTAAACAGCAATATATCATTGTCAAATGAATTAATACCTTGGTACAATTACTATAAACAAATGAGACCATGGTTGAGTAGCTTCTGCCTCACACCAGTGGTATTAGTGTCAATGTTTCTCAAAATTATTAAATAAACTCTGTTCCTTGAACGCAGGTGACGGATTGATTTGTCAAACTTGAATGTAGTTATGCTGGATAACCCCATTTTGAAATAAAGGGAACATGAATAGAGAGTCAAAACCATTATCAGCAGTCATATGGCTGGCAAGGCACCATGGCTTAAAGTGACAGCACCTTTTTAACTGTGAGCTGAGCAAGAGTTAATGATGGGGAACATATCTAAAGACATATCTCAGCTATGAAATGTAACACAGCCAAAGCCTCAAAAATGAGAGAGCAATTGTGGCAGAAAGTTGCAGATAAATTAAATGTGTAAGTTGCCTTACACAATTTACAATTGCATCTATAGCCCATATTGCATTATTGTAGTAGGTATTTAACTCTTTTGTTAACTCAGCAAAGACTGCATCTCAGCCAAAGACACAGTCTTTGCAAAGGTCCTAATTTATATGGATTTGTATGATTTGTAGATTTGTACGACAGACTCAAGCCATTACACATTATTGGATGTATAGCGAGGGCGTAGGTTTGATTTAGAAAGTGGTAGAGAAATAAATTGGCCAGGGGTCTGGGGTTCCTCCTCCAGAAAAACTTTTGATTTTGTAATTGCATTTCCTGCAGTGCGACTCAATAGTTCTCAGAATGGCAGAATATGATTTTTCTTCCCTGTTATGAGCCAACAGCGTATGACTGTCCTTCTCAGAACCAGTGGCACTGGCCCAAAAACATGGGAAAAAAATCTAAATTAAATATAAAAAGAAACATATAGGTATTATTTAGTGTATATATTCATCAAACATGTATCACCAAACAAAACCAAACAATCTTGGCAATCTCTCACACACATTCTCTTCTGACAGCCTGTCTAATTACAGGAGCAGCAGTCATGTCTGGAAATGAGTTCATGGATGGAGTAAGCTTAAAAAGGCATGGTCATAATCCAGCTAACTCTGACTAAGCCAGCGTTTTTGCAGGTTTGAGCTCAAGGAGCTGTTGCTCTGGTAACAAGTGAGACTAAATTTTAAGCTTGCTTCAAGGAACAGAAAATCCTGGGATTTTTGTCAAACTGTCAACAAACTAATTCGGCGAACTCTGTTATCCATATACAAGGAAGTAGAGGGAGGGGAGGGAGGGGAACACTAACCACAGACAATTTCACAGGTAAAAATAAATTACGAAAATAAAGTAAAAAATAAAAATACTGCCACAGTGGCAGGCAAAATTGCCAGTTTGCCCTCACCGAGGTGCTACTCAGCATGACCAAATGCAGTGTGACACACTTTGAGGCCTATTGGGGCCTAAGTGAAGTTTGGATGGTCTAGCATTAAGCATTTAGGAAATCTGCCTCCCTTCCTGTTTGTGCTTCTTCACCATCAACTTCTTTTGTTCATCATGGCCAAACAGTAACAATTACCAAATTTCTGTGGTACAAAGATGATGTAGGCAGTTGAAATCTGCTGTGTGTAAAATTTGGTGCCATTCGAGGCAACTATGTAAGACAAATTAAAAAAAACATAGTTAGCTTGGCCTGATGGTGGAGCTATGGAGCATGGTCTGTCACACTTTAGGGTCCATCCCAAATATGTATCTATAGTTCGGTTGCTTTAGCATCAAGCGTTTAGAAATTATGTCTCACTTCCCGTTTGTGTGTCTTCGCCTCAACTTCATTTGTGCACCAAACTGCAGGTAATAGTCATGCTCTGGGCAGTCCATGCTGTGTAAAATTTTGTTGAGATTGGATCAACTTTAAATTCAAAGTGGCGGAAAAACTATCATGGCGGAAATGACTGCAATGGATTTGGCTTGAGCCAAGAATCAGAGGAAAAAATACAAGATTCAAGATCTTACGGTTCAGGAGTTATTGGCCACCACATAAAGCTGCTTGTTATAGCGCCGCCATCTGGCCAATCTGTGTAATTTGTTACCTGAGTAGTGGGGGAGATTTGAAACCTATCCACCAAATTGGTTGCTCTAGGACTTACAGTCTCTGACATACAAATGGTTTTAGGAAAATAAGAAGAAAGAGAAGACAAATCTTGCCAAAAGCAATAGGGGCTTGAACCTACAGGCTTGATCTTCTAATAAAATAAAGTCAGTGTGGGTCAAAGTGTTGGCACAGAACAGTTTTGCTTGAAGAAATTAATCGGTCAATATCCTAGAGCAGCGATTCAATCCCACTCGTCAGGACTCCTGGTTTTCTTTCTAGACATCTAATCAGGGGCTGATTTACACCTGGGATGCCAGGTGCATGTAATTAACTGCAATTAACTACCAGGCTGGACAGAACACCAGCAGGACTGAGAAGCAGTGTCTTAGAGGACAGGTCACACTAAAGTGGTACAACAGGCAGCCACAAGACAGTGGTACTAGCAGTGTGTTAGTGCATGTGTTGCTCAGAATCCACATGGAGCCACTACAGCCCAACAGAAAACCACCCAAAGCTATAAAAAAGTGCCACCACAAATAAAAATCAAACCACAAATTATACCACCATAAATCAGTGCGTGAACTCCACCAGCCGCAGCACTACAAAGGTAGGGAAGCAGATCAAAGTTAAATAGCTATCATCTACCTGTCCTAGCAATAAACAGCATATGCAAATGGTACTCAGCGCTCTGCCTGTGAAACAAGACAGAGCAGCTGTTATTTTATAGGCACAGGGGTAACAGAATGGTGATGTTGCTACACAAAGCTTATTCTCATACCTTGTGTCACAGAACCTAATACCGGTTTCGGTCTGCTACACTTGTAGGAGTACCCAACATCCTACAATGGGAATCCAGTGAAAACCAGTGCAAAAAGCTAAGTAATACAGAGGGCATCTACACCCCTGCTTTACCACTACCAATTAAAATATGCCGTTTACAACTGTTTTCATGTTGTTTGGCACAGATTACATGTGCAGCACACAGGTGGCTTGGAACAGCAATGCACCTATCTCCCATGGACCTCCTAATGTTAGTACTATAAATGTTCTCGCCTCCAATTAGCACACTGACACTGCCCCCCCCCCCCCCCCCCCCCTGCACCCACCCACACACACACCCACACCCACACCCACACCGACACACAATTATAATGTCTCAAAATTTATGTGTAAAAACATGTCTATAATTAGTCAAAAAAAAAAAAAAATAATAATAATAATAATAATCAGACCTAGATACAAAGTGTGGTAAAGGGGCTCTTGGACTTGCAATAAAATATCTCTCAGAGAGTGCTCAAACTTTATAAACTGATACTGAAACTACAGTTTACTGATAGTAAACTTGGAGCAAGAAATGGAGAGAAACCTCATACTTGTGCAGTGTCAAGGATCCCTCTCAAGAGTACACAATACCCAATTCTCTCGTTAGAAATTCTGTGTAGCCGAAGCTTTGTAGTAAGACAGTGTTGAGGAAATACTGTAGACTCAAATGCTCTGGCTCTTGACTTTTAATTAGGGGTCGTGTCACCCTGTTGTTTTTGTTAGGATTCTTCTTCTTCTGTTTCTGCCTTAAAACCAGCTGTACCTCAGAGACCGTAAGTCCTAAAGCAATCAGATTTGGTGGATAGGCTTCAAATCTCCCCAACTACAAAAAAAATTTACACCAATCGTCCAGAGCCTCTGTTTTCTTGGATTTTGCCTTTTCTTTTGATTTATCGTTATGAGGTTTTTGTTAGGCTGTTGATTTATAGGCTAATGGGTAGAGATTCATTGATTAATTCATCAATTGTCAACTAACAAGGATACTGAGAGCTAATCGGCTTATTCTTGCTCTTGGCCCTGTTAACTCTCAGCAAAGACTGCATCTCAGCCAAAGACGCCCCCTTTCCAAAGGTCCTAATTTATATGGATTTGTATGATTTGTGGATTTGTACGACAAACTCAAGCCATTACACGTTATTGGATGTATAGCGAGGGCGTAGGTTTGATTTAGAAAGTGGTAGAGAAACAAATTGGCCAGGGGTCTGGGGTTCCTCTCCCAGAAAAACTTCACATTTTTAAATTGCATCTCCCGCAATGCGATAGTTCTCTTGAACACAATAAAAGTTGGAAAATGAGCAACACAAACACCACGTTAGACTGAATTCATACCTGGCTTCTTCTCTCCTCTGTCCCCGCCTGGTGTTGTGCCTCTCTCTCTTTTGACAACCACCATATGATACACTGACAGCCTTTTCTTTCACTTGGCGTAGATTGCCAGAGGAACACGTTGTTGATGCTGAAATACCAATGACATGCTCTATTTGATAATGTTACAGCTTCCCTGGTCACTTCGCTCCTCTCTCCCTGCCTGAGGTAGTCTCTCTCTCTCTCTCTCTCTCTCTCTCTCTCATGTCTGTATTGACAACCACCATGTGATACTCTGAGAACACTGTTTTTGCACTTGGTATGAATTACCAGAGGAGATGTATGTTGCAGAGAATACTCAAATCTCAAGGATACGCCATAGGAGATAACATTACAGTTCGCAGTCTGAATTCTTACCTGTCCACTCTTCTCCCTAACACGAGGAACTTTTACATCCCTCCCATACTTACATACTCCCATTCCCTTCCCCTCTTCCAGCTGTCCATTAGGCATCTTAATACACGGAAAAGTCTTCGCCAATCATCTGATCTATCTAATCTTGCCCACATTGAGATCTATGACCGATGTAGAGCCTGGCTGGATCTGAACAAGTTCTGTGAGCAAGTGCTCTGTCTTTATTCTAGTACAGAGATGCAGCCTCTGTATTTCAAATCTGCTTTTGTCATATAATTGATCAACGGTGCTTGACCCCCTGACTTCAACATGAGATAATAGTATTTCTGTTGAGCAGCTGAGAGCTTTTTTTTCGTCTTGGGCACACCATTAGGGAAAAACAAGCTTTCAGCCAGGCTTTTTATTTCCTCAACAGGTTTTCCCTTTATCCGTTGTAAGGTGGCTCGTCCCAAACCCCTATTGCCTTTACTTGTTTATAGCGCTGTTCTCTTTGGTCGAAGTCCATCCATCCAAGTGTTCTACACCTCTCTGCTGTTTTTGTGCACTCGTATTCCCTGCCCATGAATTCTTCTTTGTCTTAGGTGTCTTGTCCTCCCCCTCTCTCTCCCCTTGCAATAGTCTCCGCCGAAGCCTTTCCTCAAATTGGTGTCGATCGGCCACATTTGCGCGTCAGCAGAAAGCCACTGTAGACATTCGATCTCTGGCTTTAGGGAGGTACTTGTCCAGGTCACTGTCTGCCATCAAAGGAATTACACACGCATCAACCTGAATAAGAAATATAATTGAAGCCGTTATTAGATGGCAACTTTAGTGTTCTTACATTCATTATGAGAGCGATTGCTTTGATTTGTGTGTGTCATATCTGGCCATGTCATATCAGAATTCTACGGTGTGAGCGATTTAACCGCATATGCTTCCAAAAATTTTAGGTTAGAAAATATAGTTCCACCGGTGCAGTTTCTAAATTGATACCTTTGTTAATGACACTGACAAATGACATTTTGTCAGATACAAGGCAGCTAAGGAGACGTAAGTGAGTGAGGACTAAGATGAGACGTTCCATTCATCAACTGGTCTGGGATCTGGCTGCGCACGCTCCCTGGATTCAACTCACGTAATTTTTGTATTAAATGAAAGCTCTGGTAGGATCCATTTGGTCGTAAATCAGTGTTATTTTGTGTTGACCTGTACTGAACACCACTTTCTACTAGTCTCCCTCAGCCCTGCTACTCTGCCTCACTCTCACTCACTCTCCTCTCCACGCACAGACAGCTCATCCCCCATTGACGCTTGTTCCCAATGCACTCAAATTCTAAAGCCTGTTTGCAAACCTGCTGTGTTGCAGCAATAAACTTAAAGCAGCAGCAGGGAAACAGGTACACAAATGTTTCTTCTGACAACCACTCAACTGCTTTGAAAAAAACACTTTGTGAGTCTATTATTTCTCACAAAAATGATAATGAGCGAACCTTTGTGACGCCACAAAGTCCAAACGGCTCGTTTAGAGGCTCGCTTTTCTAATATGGATTGTGTGGATTTAGTTGGCGACCGTGCGTTTTGATACTTTCACCATGTTTAGATAGACTATCCAACTCCTTTATAATCAAAGAGGTGAGGGAAATCCTGTTTTACACCATATGGGACCTTTAATTCTAGACCAAACAAACTTCATGGTCATTCAGGGTGTTGGGGCGGGACATAATGCAGTGAGTGATCATTCAAAAGTCTAAACCAATGAAATATGAGTCAGGGAGAGAAAGGGAGGGGTGCAGAGGGCCGGGATTGTTCCAAAATCTGATGGTTTTACTGGTTAGAAATGTATATTTACGCCTACTACTGCAGCATGAGGTCACTATGAAAGATACTCTGCTTTCCAGGAAGTAAAAGTAATGGGAGTTCATTTCATGGGGACTTTCAAATACCTGTTTGCAAAGTGTGTCAGACAGATTTGGTCATGCCGAGTAGGACCACCATCAGGACAAATTGGCAATTTTTAAAATGGCAATATGTCAAGCAACATTTCAACTGCAGTTGCAGGACTGTCACCAAAATGTTCTTTCCAAAAATGATGAATCCAGCTCATATTCTCACTGTCAAATTAGTTGCCCCATGGGCTCGGACCCCTCTAATGGCCGCTGCGGCTATATTTGTATTTTATTTGTGTTCACATACACTGTGGGGAGAGAATGGCTTGACATTTTCAGCACAAAAGGCTCTGAATGCAACGCATCTCGTATGACATTTCGAGCCCCTGCTGTTAAAAACACACGCAAAGAAGAAAAAAAAAAATGGAACGGCTGACTTCAAAATCAGGATGTAATATAAATTGGATCAAACAGCTCTTCTGCTCTCTGTTGCATCTTCAAACCGCAAGAGGCATGCCTTCATTGCCTCCGTGTAGATTCCACGCGTGTGTCAAACCCCCTGCATGAAAAACCTCTTATCATCGGCGTACAAAAGGGCGCTTCTGAAGGGATGCTCGTGGTGGTGTGCTTCTCCGGGTCTCCGCTGTTTTCCTTCTCCCCCGGCGGAGAGCGCCGTCTGTCTGGCGGCTGTCTTCCTCTCTGTCAGGAAGCCCCGTGTTTGGCGGAGTGACGCCGGAGGCTTGTTTACAGTCGCCCCGTGGGGGGGGAACGTGATGTGAAATAAGAGGTGGCTGAGCTGTTAGAAGGGGCTAAGGAGGGATCATCCTGAAATGTGACTGCGCTCCGCCGGCGCTGGTTTAAAAAACCCCTAAATCCCGAGGGAGATGCGGAGTCAGCTGCACAGCCCGCGACGGTGCAGTCTGAGGTCTTGCTCTTTTGCGAGGCGAAAGGCTGCTCGCGGAAACGGAAGCCATGTAATGCAACGCATAGGGAAGCTTAAGTGGAGACTCTCAAAGGTTTACAGTGAAGTGACTTACACCGTATCCAGTGAGAAAGCTCGCCTGCAGTCTGATTACATTTTTACCTTTTTATGGCATTTTTGTCGTCTACCTCCATTGGCATCAGTTAACAGGAAAAGGTCTTCTCTTCTGTACAGTCATAAAACCTCTTTAGCCCTGGAACCCTGCCAGGCAGAGGGAGTCAGAGGACAGCAGGAAGGAGAAAGGGCCAAGTTGAGCCTCGACACTCACTATTCATTCATTCTTTCCTGCAGAATTGAATTTGAAGTCTTGTGTCTCCCAAGTTAAAGACGCAAGCGTATTTGACATTTTTGCTGACCTCATGCAATAGTAAATGCCTTTAGGGCTGCCTTGCAACAGCGTAACATATAACCGGTAGCATTTGTAATATGAAACATGTACTAATAGGATGAAGAGCAGGAATGATACTTTTTCATTTGAACGAATGACCCCTGCTGAATGCTGGGTAACGTGTACTGATGTGCTATTCTGAGAAGATTTAAAAAGGTTCACAGTGAGGTTTTAGAGGGAATAGTGGCCTTACATTACAAAGAAATAATCTGATAGAGAAAACGAGTATGACATTTGTGCTGCGATCGGAGGACACCAATACATGCACCCAAAAGAAGCTCTTTTTTTGGAATAGGAGAATTTGTAAAATAGTTTTTCTAAAGCACTCGCACTTTACAAAATGTCTGACAGGTAACGGAGAGGGGGAAAAAAATCATGTCGCCATTCACGCACAATGCCATGCAAAAGATTTTATACCTCGGCACCCTGCTGTATTTTCTTCTGTCGAGCCGTTTCATATAAACTGGGAAGCCTTGTGTTTTTGACGGAAGCGCCTTACATTTATATGTCTTCCCGTCCCGTTCCCCCTGGTGCGCCAATGATGCAAAGCAAAGATAACCGCCAAAGGACAGCTTAATGTTTGGGGCGTTCGACTCGCCCACTTTCAGCTGGGAAAAATGTTTACGACGCGGCTTATGTGCAGCGTGTAGAAAGCACTCAGGGTGTGATACACCACTAGTGTCGGAGGTTTTCGGCTGCGGCTCACTTCAAGTAATTCATCAAACGGACAAATGGTATTCTGTAACGGCGGCTGTTTAAAAAAACCCCAGCTCTCTTGTAATTGAAAAAATTAAAGGTGTTTAGGTTAGCGGGGGGGCATCTCGTTAATTGCTACAGGAATAGCATAAGAGTTAAATGCATTATTCCTGCATTCTCCACTGAACAAGAGAACACAGTATTTGCTTGTGAATTGAATCATTATACCTGCCTATAAGGGCCTGGGGAGGGAGGGAGGGATGCGTGTGTGGCATCAAGACATTAAATGAAAGCCCTCCCCTATTTGCATTCAGATGTTAAATTACAAAGGGTGTCGGAGCCTCAATGCTCCAGCAAACATGGCCTACTTGCTTCTGTGTGAACTTCTCACTAATGGCGGATTAATTCGTTTAGCGTTGGCTTTCTCCTCACCTTCCGCCCCCCCCCCCCGTTCGAGCCCTAATACGCACGACAGTTTGTGAGGATATTTATCAGCAAGTCATTAATATTGAACGGGAATTTAATGTGTATCCAAGGACATGCTCTAAGTCACTATTAGAGATTTAAAGCCCCAATAAATCGGTAACATATGGTGTAAGGCACGCAACAGCCACCGCCCAATATGCTTCTCTTGTATGATTCATTCAAGGCCGGCTATAAAGCAAACGGAACAACCCAGCCACACTGCAAAGTACGCAGACGAGTGCGACTCACAGTGGCAACTTTCCACGTTTTTGTTATTTATCGACAGAGGCGAGATGTTTGCCAAACACGCCGCCGTCAATTCGCAAAGTAGCATGAAAATATATAATGAAATGATGACATAACCAAATTATGTAAGAGCCGCTAATGGAGTCTGTAACCTCTTTCGATTCTCCGCATGAACATTGTTTTGTCAGAAAGCGGCGGAAAGAGGTGGACCAAAAAATTAATGGGGAGGCGGCAGGAATATCGATGCGATATTACGGGTGGCTGTGACCTTCCCCCGGCTCGGTTTAAGGCAGCACTGATAGAAGAAATACAACACGACTGCATGAATGAAGTGATTTAATATGCCAGGCCCAGACAAAGGTAAGTAATAGAGTAGCGGGGCAGAGGCAGAGACAGACAGAGAGCAACTTGGAACAAATGCAAGCATGAGTCACAGTAGTGGAGAGAGATGGGGCGCTGAGAGGGGAGCAGAAGTAAGCAGGATTATGAAAACCCTCAGGCAAATGAATATCTTTGAGAGGTGTATCACTGCAAACAAAGATGAATCAGCTCCCTGTGGGTGAAACTTGTCTCGCCACCGAAAAGAAAAACAAAAATCTCCCTACTTTCTTTTCTTTTCTTATTCATACGGAGGGAAAAAAAAAACAGATGTCACATTCTCGTTTTTTGTTTTTTGTTTTTTTCTCCCCTCAGATGCAAAAGCGCGCTCTCGCTCTCCGCCGATATCTCCTGAAAAACAGCCACACTTTTGAGGATAGCTAATGTATATTTCACCGCGCGCTCCCGTAGATGTTTTATGCAGTGAGACGCGACTAACGTTTTGGCGCCGAGTTGCCCCTCGCCGGGCTTTAATCATTACGCCCGCCGTTCTTAATAGGACGATCGTTAGCGTAGGGATTAATCGGCTCATTTAAATCTCACGCCGGCCCCTTGTGATTTACTTCTGTCGGAGACTTTGAAGTGCGCAAAGTGAAAGGGAGAGAGACGGGGGAGGGAGGGTTTTAGGAGGGTATAGGATGAGCGTCCCCCCCCCCCCGTTCACTCCCCCTTCTTGATGTGTGGCTGTATGCTTTTTTGTACATGCTAAGGATGAAGCGCTTCCTCTCCGCAGTAGAAGGCTTCAAAAGGCCGGATGGGTAAGATGAGGTGGGCATAGGCGAAAAGGATGGGAAGGGCAGGAGAGGAGAGGAGAGGAGGCGAGGGCAATTAGCAGCCAACTAGGGTGCCTCTTTGGTGACACCATACACACACACACACACACACACAAATGCACACGCTTGCTTCTATACACACACACCCTTCCAAAAAAAAAACCCTGTGGTGCAGTTTCTGTGGTACTAGTGCCATAAGCTCCTGTACTGTGGTACTTTGCCATAGGCATTCCTGCAGTAATCAAAGATACTGTATATACCATGTAACTACCAAATAAAAGCAACAATCATAAAAAGAAGAAAAAGCAGACTACTCCACATTTTTGTTCTTTATTTAGACAGGAGGAAAGAAGCAAGGCTGTTATGAATATGAATATGTCCTTTTATGGCCTTTTATGGCCTTTTGTAGACTTGATAATGTGAATACAACGTACATTTTGCATATTATATTTGCTGTAAATTCACGTCTGTTTCCTTCATATTCTCATGGTAGTCTGTATACTGTCTATATTGCATGTATTTCATACAGCATACGTATATTTCATATTTTTTGATATATTTACATAACATACATAATCTGAGTTAATTCATTCTTTGTCTCAATAAGCCTCACTGCTGTTGTTGTGCACACAACTCATAATGCTGTAATCCATGCACATACCTTTCATTCATTCTACTTCCAGAATGCTCCAGTGTTCAAATGGCTGACTGTTGTTGTTTATATCCTATTTTTCTGTTTTTATTCTATTTTGCTTTGTTGTATGCTATTACAGTTCCCTGCTGCAACAAAACAATTTCTCCATAGAGATCATTTTAGTTTCGCATGATGGTCTAAATGCTGTTTCAGAGGCTTTTCCACCTTGACAAGAATATTTGTTTTCTACTTTTGCCATGAAAATGGACAAATTTAAAGATTCAGATAGCAGCTTCAACCCAAAATATCAGTATTATATTGGTCAAACTGTACTTCCTATGGTACTTACTTATTTAGGTATCACAGAACAACCATAATCCTTGGTGCAATTACCATAAAGCCTGTGGTACTCTACCACAACATGTGTGGAGTGTGGTAAACTTTGTGATACATAAGCATAGGACTTGTGCTACACTACCACAGAAGTTAGTTGTCCTGTGGTACTTACATCAAAGACCACAGGAATACCACAAGAACATTTCCAAGTCGCACAGGACATTTTTGTAAGGTCACACACACAAACATTGACACACACACACACACACACACACACACACACACACACACACTCACACACACAGGACTGACAGGCAATGCTAAATGCCAGCCAGGTGGTCAGCTTCAGGCAAAGCCTAGGAAAAGGTTTTCCCTGTCAGAACAATCCCCTTGTCCAGGCAAGACCACAGTTAACTGGCTTACAATTAGAATTCCTGCAACCGCCTGCCTGCAACTGTTGATTACAAAATGAGTCTTGGAGTAAACATGGAGGATTGTTTGGCAAGACATGACTTGTTTTATAGCGCCGGTGTCCCTCTAGTATAATGACATCCCAGCAAACAGTTTAAATGTTGATACATTGCATCAAACCTGTGTAATTATAGCATCAAAATGACAGTTGAGATGAAGTCTGTAGTCATTCGTAGTTGATTCCTGCATCATTTTGTGAAATCAGGTGCTAAATACCTTTTTGATATCAGTTCAAAACAGTTTCCAAAGTTGTTTTACTATGAATTTTCACCATTCCATAATATCATATTATGAAAATGTTATCCTCTACATGTTGCCGCCCATCAAATGCTTGCTGGGATGATGTGAGGATGGACGGTGGGCCAAGTTTCTTAAAAATACCTTAAAACATTTAAGAACAGTTCTATTCTGCATACAGAGTAGACTAGTGTTGCATCAGGTAAACTCTTCATAGGAACACACACACACACACACACACACACACACCAAGGAGATATTGAAGGAGGCAGAGAAGAAAAGAGAGGGAGATACTTGTAGAATAGAGGATGGTAATAAACAAACTAAAAGAAACTGCAACATCGGAACACAAGGCCAATTGAAGGCTTTTACTAGTACCAATTTGCACAAAACAAGATACTGAAATAAGGGCAATTTCTTTTCTGCCAGGCTGTCCATGGTCAACACACACTCCAGCTCCTTTCCCTTTTCTGCATGAACGTTACTGTAACTGCATTGTAATATACTGCAAATTAGCCGCATATTCATACAGCTGCGGTGCTGTAGTTGTTTCGGGGGAGTATAGGGCGTAATGAAAGCTCTGAGGTGCGCATGCTAAATAAACAGTGCCATTTATATTCCTATGGTCAAACCGGCTCTCCGCAGTGTGTCTTTCACATGCCTCTGTTACCAGGAAACAGAGGTGAGAAAGAAAGAAAGACAGAGAGACAGAGAGAGAGAGAGAGAAAGAGGCGGAGAGAGGGAAAATACACAGAAGGTAGAAAGAAGACTGTGCATTGAAGATAGGAGTAATGTTGCTGCAGTCTATTTTTGGCACTTGCCTCCCCCCCCCCACTCCGAATATCAGCCCGTTCAGGGTTTTTTTTGTTTTTGTTTTGTTTTTTACAACTTGTGTCACTGATATAAGGTTTACTCTTTCTAAAGGCATAACAAATGTGCAGATTTCATCTTGCGCTCCGCCGCTCACCTCCTTCCCCACTGTATCCATCCTCGCCGCCGGTCCTCCGCCCCTCTCAGACACCAGATAATTCACTATAATTCACCTCTAACCTCTCCGCTGTGATGTATGTCAGGGAGTCAAATGTCAGGCTCGCCCTGCATCATCCCCCCTTCGACCCATACATCATTTTCAACCCCGCGTGACGTCCCGCGCGACACGGGGCCGGTGAAAAATCACCGCCCCCCCCCCCCCCCCCTTCTCTCCCATCCGTTTCCCCCCTCTGTTCCAAAGAAGCTTGATCCGTGAAGGAGATTGAATCGGTGTTCGCCGGCCAGCCAACCGGCCGCCCGATCGCCTCCCCGTCTCCGATTCCGGAGCGGGAATCCATCAGATGTGGCGTTGGAGTCGACCGATGGCCCATTAGGCCCCTGGCAGGTCGATGGTTAACTAATTGAGGAGCGACTTCTTGGCCCATCCATCCAATCCATGGCCTCGATTGAAGCCTCAGTCAGAATCCTAGGTTCTAAGCTGGCTTGATTAGCTATAGGATGACTGATGCGTTGCTAGTTGATAAGTAATCGAATCTGATATAGGATAACCCATTTTTCTTCTTATTCACTTATGCAGGATATAGGGTTAGCGAAGGAAACATTCAAGTAGAGGTTCTCAGTTGAGCCTCTCTGCTTCCAGCTCCATACTGTGCCCGCCCGCGAGTCAGCAGTGTCTACAGACGGGTGATGGATGTTCCTCGAGCTAAATGCATACCAATGTACAAAGGTGGGAATGTACTTATTGATAGGCACATAGGAAACGCCGGCAGGCCTTTGAAAAATGTGTTTTCATAGATGGTGGGATAAGCCTCGACATGAAGAAAGCCGCATGCGGCGGCTTCAAGCATATTAAACCATAGAGATCTAATCCCATGTCTGACGATAAGCAGCGGAGGTAGCCTGTGTGTGTGTGTGTGTGTGTGTGTGTGTGTGTGTGTGTGTGTGTGTGTGTATTTGTATGTTCGCTTTTATAACAACCTGTGAGTGTCCGGGCCGGTTCCCATTTTAACCTATACATCCTTTTCATTATTCGCAGGCCTGTGGTTGTAGAAATTCATTTTCAGGGCAAGATGGATTTCTTTGGAAGTGGTCAGCTTGTCAATTTTTAAACATTTTCGATAAAGCCAGAGACTACCGGAATGAACGGAGGCAATGAATTCATTATGAGGTGCCCAGCCAACAGGATGAAGTGATAAGGCAGACACAAAGTATTACAGCTGCTTGCCCTCCCCGAGAGCTTTATGGGAAAGGAACGGGGGGATTGGACTAAGATGCTTAAAAAGCTCAACCCTATCATTCACAATCTGTTTACTATAGAATTTAATAATGGCAATGATAGAGATTAATCAAATTCTGCTGCTGCTGCTGAAGAAAAACATAAGCACTTGTGTTGTACTGTTTAAATGTTAGAATATGCATCAAATTACCCTTCTCTCCAGTAAGTATAATATATTTGATCTATGTATTCCTGGTAGGCATGTGTCACTAGAAGTTGTGTCACACTGTAGCAGTAATCCCACATGGGCAGCATTTACAATATGTGTCTAAAGTTAGTATTTAATCACTTTTGCAGACTCTTCTGAAGCGAAAATTACAAGTATAAATCATTTCAGTTGAACTTAAATGGCTTTTTCCCTTCGTGCAACTCTGAAGTTTTTACATCTTATAACCTATAATGAGATATAACCAAGGGACAACTGATATACATTAGCATATGGCTAGAGGCGGATAGAGCTCTCTCTTATGTGCGGTTCAGAAGTTTGACAAACATGAGCGCGCTGTTCAAAAGTAAAGAGAATTTTTTTAAAAAAACAGTGTTTTTCACTCGGTTCAGAGATGTCTGGAGCAGAAGTTGCCGGGTCAAAGTGTCACAGTCAAAACACAACCTTGCCCACCTTACACCCCATGTACTCCTGGGGGGATTATTTGCTATGCATGAATCTGAAACTCAGTATTTCACACCGCGCCGGTGCGCAAACTCAGCCTTTATGGTGGCTGATGTGTAGCCACTTTTTCACGCCTGTCTGAGTCAAATTCCTTGTCATTTAGGAAATCATGGAATTCATAACCTGACATTTTCATAGCAGGTCAAATTACTTTGGTTGAAAAGCAGAGGCAGAGCACAGTCATTTCCTTCCTCACTCCAATTAGCATCGTTTCCCCACTATGTTTAAGAGGGGCTTTTTCTATTTTTGCTTGCGTCTCCTCAGTCGGGCAAACAGTTTTGCTTCTGGGATATGGCAACAAGTGAGTGTGTGAATCAGCATTGCTAGCGACATGCTAACAACCTGGCGGAAGTCAGGTTCAACCCCTGCAGTGCAATGATTTATGTTAGCGCTGGCCATTCACAGGGCTCAGTGGACTAGCTAAAAGTCCACTGCTAAAAGCCTGACATTTTTCAAGTCCACTACCCAGGGAATTGCCACTTATCAAAAGTTCACTCCCTGCACCTGTGAGCGTGCACCATAAGAGATGACCGCCCCACACTCCTATTACAGCTGTCAACAGAAAACTCTCCGAATCTTGAACACTTTCCGTGCAAAAGGATTTTTTTCTTTTCTTCAAGTCGGCGGGGCCCAGGGGGTTTGATTTATGGAACCCAAAGAAAAATGTCACGAGGTGGGAATGCTAAGGGAAGCGGGAGCGTCTCTCCGAGCGATGTAAAATGCATGGGCTGGAGCGCGCGGGACTCGGGCCGCTCCTTCCTCAATCACGGCGGGACGGCGTGTCGTGCATGCACGAGAGCGAGAAACAGACGAAAGAACGGAAAGAGTCAGGAAGCGGTGGGGAAGGGAGGAAGGGAGAGAGAGAGAGAGAGAGAGAGAGGCAGATTGATGCTTGGATTTTTACCCCCGCAGGCGACAAACTTCAGGATATTGGTCCGGACGCCGCCGGAAGCGTACGCACCAGGCCATGAAGTACGATGATGCTCGCTCAAAGGGTTGGGGGGGGGGGGGAATCCGCTGCTGATTTATGGGGGTTTACCACGTGTCGTGAGAAGTGCCACTAGAGGGGGAGGAAGGGGGTCTTTGTAAGAACATATCTGTCTGTAATTTATCACCCGGCACCGCCACTCCCCCCCCTAAACCTTTTTCTTTCTGCGTGCCGCCGACCCGTGAGCTGGATCCCAAACGCGGTCGAGATGAAATGGACAGCGGCTTGCGCTCAAAGGTTTGTTGGATTAGAAGTATTGTGGGTAATAAATACCTGGGGTGTCTGTTTTTTTCACCACAGGAACTGAAAAGTGGAAATGCATGATCAATCAGAAAGTAATTAAGTTTGCTTTGATGGTCTGGCAAATGGCTTTCAAAGTACCTGCCTGTTAGCAAAACTACAGCAATAGCTGTTCACGGAGCGCAGTTAATCTCAACCCATACACTCTTCAGGCATGTTTTTTTTTTTTTTTCTCTCTCTCTCTTCGCGGATACAAACTGCTATGCTCCTAATGCATATTCATCTGCATCGCAAACATGCATAGAAATATGTACTCATTAAAATCTATTTAGTGTGAAAAATGGAACTTGTGAACTTAGAATGGGCCATATGCTTGAGTTGGGGTTTTACTGGTTAAAAATCAATTTGACTGTAACTTTGCATAACTTAGCACTGTGTCTAATCTCTTATTAATAACTTCAGACACTACCTTGTTCCAATGACTGATTATCCCACTTCCACAGTCAATTTGCCTTACTTTGAACCCAAATGATCAAGCTCGCATTTAACCATACACTACTGCTGCTGCAAACTCTGGTCAGACAGTCTCACCTGGGCCCGAGCAATTACCCACTAGATTCTCAAGTATTGATGTGCAATATCATGCATAAAAATGAAGCGCCCAGCGTAACATCCTGCAGCGGCTGTGCGCTTATGTGAGTACAGCAATGCAGATTAGATATTGAATGGAGTTCAGTGTCAATGTCACCCTTTGTCCCCCCCCTCTCGCTCGCTCCTTCCCACCCTCCCACCCTTATTCACTCCCCCCCACACCGTTTTATGATTCCTCACCTTCTTCTGACTATGAATAAAACAACTTGTCTTGAATAATGTGCCCAGATTTGAGCAGAATACATGATGTGAAGAGACCTTGCCCCGGTGTGCTGCCGGGTCTGACTTTCTGCTCTCCGCTGCGAGGATCCACCACAGGTTGGGTCGGGAGACGCGGTACGATTTGGAAATCGTACTCATCCACTGGACTATTTTGTTTGCATCAGAGGGAGAGAGAGGCAGGCAGACAGAGAGTGATTTGTGCGAGAGGGGAAAAAGAAATTGGAGAAAACCAGAACAAGACGGAGAGAGAGTTGGCGGGTAGTGATGGTGCAGTTGTAGACTCACGTTTGGCTTGAATCTAATATGGAGTTTAAAGAGTTTCAGATGAGAGAAAAGCAACTTTGGTGACCACAAATGCACACATGCATACACTCTACCCCTTCATAACTAAACCAATACCGCACTGTCCAACAAAGGCAAAAGAGTGCAAATTAAGGAGCCGAGGGAAAGAGATAAGAACAGCCTCTACAAAAGACAGTTTCATTATGTGGAAGTAACTGTGCAGGCACAAAGCAGTAACCAATCAATAACAAATATATTAATAATTCACTCACTACCAGTGCATCTCAATTAACCCCTGAGAAATAGAACAGTTAGAACACTTACTAACAAAACAGCAATTAATGGTTCTTTATCAGTGAGAAAAAATGGGGCATGTCTGTGGCCTTCAAAAACCAAGTGCCTGTAATGGTCAGCTGCTGGTGTGTAAATTTCACCATAATGAGCAATGTATCAGGAAGCTTATGATAAAAAAAAAGAAGAATTTAATACATAAAGTGATTCCATTCATTCAATTCCTCCCACAGCTACAGTAATGAGCTGCTGGGTTCTTAATGTTAATAATTAATCACAATCGCCTGTGTATATCTTGTGGGTTAAATACTTCCTAATGGCGCAGAATCACAAGGCTACGTTTGCTTTGTAGTAGAAACTGCCATAACTATGAATACGGAATTAGATCACACACAAATACTGTGTATCTATAGGATGTTTCTGTAGGTGGCGCTCTTGTCTCTGTTCAGCCATGGTGGCTATCACTGCTCATGCTACCTACCCAGTTCTTCTTCTGTTTAGTACAAACAATGCCGGAAATTTAATACACGTCTCTTCCGGTGCAGCAGAGGATTTTTTGCAGGAAAGAGCTACCAGACACCGGGTGTTTAGAACAGACAATGTAAAAGCTTTCATGAACTGGATATAGGTTGAATCACTATTGTGTTATATCACTCAGCAATAGACAGGAGCAAAATGGATATTTATTTAAATGGAATGAATGGAAATGTTGATTATTAAATGTCACCGATTGTTACTTTAATGCAGAAGCAGTGACTGAATTATTCATTTTGTTATTGATTAGTTACCTCTTGCATTCCATTGTTACTATCTAATAATGGAAATGCATTGTCAAGCGTTTCCAGAAAACAACGCTGATCACCCACAATATTGTCCTTGAAGCCTCTGACCAAACGCCTTTCACCAAAACCCAGAACCCAGAACCTCAAAAACCCAAACCATCAATCATGAATTAGCACCATAAAAGAAGAAGAGATTCTGCTCCAGCACCCAAGGCATTGACAACCTAAGCCTAATTTGGTAAGCGCAAATGCAAATCATATGCTGCAGACTAATTTGAGAGTTGATCAAGAATGTTTGAGAATGAAGACTGAGAAATCCTAACAATTGTCTTCATATTCTTTTTATATATTTGCAGTTATTGTCAAGGTCAAAAAAATTATAGAAAAAAAACTTGGTCACAAAAAGAAATGTCTGTGGTGCCATTGTAACATTGATGGGCTAAAGACTTCCCCAGTCATCAGTGATATGGTTAGCCTATAATATGTTCAGTCAGAGTGACAGTGATTCCCCTTGCTCAGAAGTTAGTAATGTATTGAGCCTGGAGCCCTTCATGATTGATGCCCAGAGCTCAGGATGTTTAAATCACCATGTTCATTTTATTCCATACAAAACGTTAAAAAAAATGCACCACAAAGGAAACACACGGAACAATTAGCCTGTCTTTTTTTCAGGACTGATAAGGCTCTAATGACACACTGTAAAAAAAATCCACAGCAATGAGAGCCACGAGAAATGTGTAATGACGCCATCTAGCGGCCGTCTTTCATGATCATGGTCTTTTTTTGGGGGGGGGGGACTAAGCTGTTCCTCACCAAGGCTCAATGAACAATGAATAACATCTATACTGCAAACTGCAACCTGAGAGAGAGAGAGAGAGAGAGAGAGAGAGAGAGTGTGTGTGTGTGTGTGTGTGTGTGTGTGTGTGTGTGTGAGAACCCCCCCCCCCCCCCTTTAATCGTCATTTAAAGACAGTCAGCATGGCAAACGAACTGGCAAGGTGGCAAGTCACTCAGCTCCCTGATATTTTAAGAACGCATCAGGCCTCCGCTCCTCAGATAAAACAAGCCCAATTTGGGCTCCAGCCCAAAGGCGAACGTCGGGCATCACTCTGAAACTATTGGAGACGCGCGCACATTTGAGAGAGCGCGACTAATTTAATCCCATTTCCGGACAGACAAAGCCCGGCTGATTCATTGAAAATCATAAGAGACAAATTGTGGAGCTGCTGCTTGACGCCGCTGCGCCTCTTGGCATCCCTAATTTCAATAAGATGCAGGCACCGTTACGGCTGCGCTGAGGGCGCATCGGAAGCGTCCATAACGGCGGAGGCTCCTGCGTTGGCTGCCGAGGGTTTTCATACGGGAGACATATTCAGGGGAAACGGCTTGTATTGACGTCAAAGGGGATGTATGAATGAGCTTACAATGCGTTATTATACATAACAAAAAGCAGAGGAGCTGCCAGTTCTTCCGAGCAGATGAACACCGACAATCCTTAGAAGACATCATTAATCTGAGACCGAGACCGCCGCCGGGCTTTTACACTTACAAGAAGAGATGTTTTTTATTTAACATTTTGGAAGTTGGATTTTTTTTTTCGGGTTCTACCCAAACTCGCTGTGAATTCGCGGGTTGAGTTATGAGGGGGGGAAGCGATACTGCATCCCGCTGCTGACAGAGAGACCACTTGTACCGCCGCCACAACTGTGCCAAGAGACAAGGAGTCTTTGAAAGCCACCGGAGCGGATCCGACCGGCATATCAATCAGCGTCCCGGGGAGCGACTCATTCGGTCCAGACCCGTGATAAAGGACATTATCTTAAGGTGTGCGCGTGTGTTGTCTGTCTGTCTGTTTGTCTGTGTGTCTGTGTCTGTGTGTGTGTGCGTGTGTGTGTGTGTGTGTGTGTAGGGAGAGGGGGTGGGTGGGGGGGGAGAAATGGCACTTTTTCTGCTTCAAGAAAGGAGGACAGCAACAGTCACTGCCAAACAAATGTAAAAACCCAATTCCCCTCCTCTTGCCACGGGTGCGCACCGGCGAACAGGCGCAGGACCCGCAGGATCATCGATTCGCACTTTCTGATTTTTTTTGCGCTGCGTCCGTGACAAGGGGAGCGAGAAAAAAAAAAAAAACACGGCAAACGGTGTGGGAGAAAACGGGGGGGGAAGCTTCTTCTGAACGAAAAAACACACCAATTATTTAAGCATGAAGGCCAGGATATTGTTTTTGCTCGTTTGGTCTGCGGCATTTCTCGCCGGGCTGCAGTGCGCCTCGCCAAGGACCACCGCTGGGTTGGATCTCCCCACCGCCGGCTCCGGTAACAACAATAACAGCAGCGGTGGCGGCAGCGGCGGGGAAACCGGCGGCAAGAAAGACTCGAACCAAACCCTGAACTCCAGGCTGAAGAGGAAAAACCTGGCTGTGGATTTTGCGGTGCCCTCGCTGTTGCGCTATTACCTGGCGGAGTTCATCAAGAGACCGCTGAACGGCGACTGCCAGACTTTTAGCGGGTGCTACACGGTGCGCGCAAACTTGAAAATGCACTGCATGCCTTTGCAGAAAACCATATCTACTTTTCTGGAGGACGCCGCCGGGAGGAATATTTCAGGCGACGGACAGCTCCCGTTCCTCTACAAGCGGCCGCTGTCCAAAGTTCTGAATCTGGGCTTGACGAAAGCCAGCCGCAAGTCCAACCAGGTCGTGGTGGAAATAGGAGAGGATATAGTCAGGACGGGCTGCGGAGGACTGTCTGTCTACGAGGAGGCCCCGGTGTTCACCCTGGAGATGGACCTCACAACTATTCTGGAGTGGTGGCTCGGCGCCGAGGGGGGCCGGCTGCGGGTCCGGCTCATGCCCGAGAAAAAAGCGCAGGTGCCCGGGATCGAGGACCGGTACACCGCGGCCATACGAGCTGCGGACCCCCGCCTCTTCCTTCAGATTGCCTCCCGGGGTAAGTGAGTCTCTCTCACTCTCTCTCTCTCTCTCTCTCTCCCCCCCTCTCACTTTGTTTCTACTTCCCTCTCCCTCGCTCTATGTCGCTCTCCCCCCCCCCACCACCTCACACACAGACACACACACTCTTACGCACGCACGCACGCAGGCACACATCGCCAGACCTAATTCATGTTGCACAGTCACGCCGCGTAATTTCAAGTTCTGCTGTGATGAATATTTGATGTTGAATCTAATATGCCTACAGATGTATAGTGCAGTGTATAGTGTTGTCTGGAGTGGCACTGCCTGGCTTTCATGGTGAAATGCGTTTGGGCAAAGAACTGTCACCAGCAGAGCAAGTCCTGCCTGCTGGCAACGGCCAGATGCAGAAATGATGACAGAGGTGTGTGTGTGTGTGTGTGTGTGTGTGTGTGTGTGTGTGGTGTGTGTGTGTGTGTCAGAAGAAAAAAAAATACTTAACAGACTTCTCTCATTTGGGTCTGTTGCTCTGTGATCTAGTTGACTCTCCAGACTCTCCATTTCATTATTGATGACTACAGCAGCACTGAGAGACGAATTGCATGTTGATATAATTCTCATCCTCTTTGATTATTTCAACTGGAGATTCCACACTTGGCATATCCACCATCTCTATTGGCTGCTGCTGTTATCTGTTGTGAGATAGCAATGATTATTTCATTGCCACGGTAAAGTCTCTCTCTCTCTCTCTCTCTCTCTCTCTCTCTCTCTCTCTCTCTCTCTCTCTCTCTGCCTGGTAAGATGTGCACACTGCATAAGGCCTATATGCAGTGTAATATTGAAGTTGGGAAGTCTCCGTCGGTTTCTCCTTAACTGCCGTCTCAATTCCCCGAGCCACCCCGGTGCAACACCGGAGGAAGGGGAGAGAGAAGGTTGGAGATTTAGGAGAACGGGCTTTATTTTGATTAGGCACAAATTAAGCCGTTATCTCCAAGAAAGCTTTCGCACTCAATACTCGAGGGTGCTTCCCCCGTTCTTCTCAGCGCCGGCACAATCAGCATAATTGCTTAATCACTTTGATGAGGGAGGCTGGCCCAGAAAAACGCAACGGAACCCATCAGACGAAGCAGAGAGGCAGAGGCCGGCCCGGCTGGAAGCTGATAGGCAGACGTTCCCTCCCAAGCCCCCCCACCCCCACCCTCCCTCCCCCAACACACACACACACACACACACACACACACCAGCGCCTCCCTGCAGACATGTATCCACATGGGAACACATGCAAACATGTAAACACACACACATGAGCACATGCAGGGAGACACAAATATACTTGCAGACAAACACGCGCACACGCTGAGGATGCACAGGCAGACACAAGTCCCCCCATATGTGCACGCACACACACACACATCTCCCCCCCCCCCATGATACACAGTTATTGACTCCCGCCGATGATATTGCACATTCCCTGCTCCATGTAAAATAGCACAGCTGCAGGCTGACACGTCTCTGGAGCAGCTGACACCCTGATTGGCCAGTGGTTGGCATTTTCCCGTGTAATGTGCGCGCTACACGTGTTGTTCCAGCCTTGGGTGAGATGCCGGCTATTAGCATCAAATAAATACCCGCCGTGGCACCCGAAATAATTTGACGTCGAGACAAGCGCGCCGAGGGGAATGTAGGCATCGCACTCCGCGCAGTGCATTTCTACTTACTAGCCCTATGGGGGGGGGATCATTAATGAGAAATGCTCATGCTCATTACAGTGTACAAGAGGTGGAAACGGCGCTGGGAAGGTGCGATAAGGAGTTGACCCCTACTTTATTAACCTCTGTTATGTTCACCAAGCACTACCATAAATAGGTTACAAGAGAGTCATTAAACGATTGCGGGCCGGAGGAAGCAGGGCGACCCCGTGCATCATTAACCTGCACATGCCCGCCAACGCTGCTCATTTCCCAGGCGGGGATCACGCTTGAACATGCTCGAGAGGAGCGTGTGTACTTTAGGGCTTTTCTGTCAATGCTCCCCAACCCCCCACCCCCGTCCCCCCCTTTCCCCCCCCCAAATGCAAACACACACTCTCATGACTTTCTATTGAGAATCCCCAGCCTGTGACTCCTTTGAGAGGCTTACCCCAGAATCCCACTACACAGGCGTTTCAACCGCTAGGCAAATATTGCGATCGCTTTTGAGTCCTAAAAGGAAGTCAACAGTAAATTTGTAAATGTAGATTACACTCTCGGTACTTACTTTGTTCACGCTAAGTTGCTTGTGGCTCTTTCGGAAGTATAGTTTCTCCTTGAAAGATTATTCGCCGGTAATCTTCCGCGTCCCAGATGCCCTTGTCCCTTGACAAAGTAGAGCTGCCTTATTAGCCTCAGCAGAAGTTACATTTGTCAAGTCTGACTAAGGGTGCAGTCACACCTATTGTTTGTTTCCTTTCCATAGAGGAAAAGTTTACTTTGTTGCACTTTTGCATTTGCTTTGTTGAGATTCACACTGACCAATTACAAGTGAACACATGACTCACAAGTAGCTTGTTTATTGGACAGAGTTTTGGTGACCTGTCGTCCTGCCAGCTTAGAGATTTTGGCAGCGGGGGGATCAATGCAAATCTGATTCTTTAGCTAGCTAAGCATGATGGTCTTGTCTGTACTCTTCTTCTCTGGTGTTCATGCCAGTTAAGAACAGATGAAGAAATAGCTGAATATGAGCATCAGTCCAGGCTGCGGTTTTCCTTCGCTTCATTTTGTTATGCTAGGCTTTCCAATGCTGGCTATCAGATGTCAACATCCGTCTCCTTCTACCCATAAAACCTTGTGTTTTGGGTGGTTTCCTGTAGTTGGTTTGGATTACATTCTCACTCCTAACAAACTGCACCACAGTTCTCTTGGCAGCGGACTGAAATCTGCATTTCCAGGCGACTCAGTGCGGTGATTTGCTGCCACCAGAGTTCAAATGCTATTGTTCTCACTTGCCCAAACGACCTGAAATAAAGATGTAAAGGTTCCAGAGTTCAGATAAATCGCCTCAAACGCGCTTGGTGTGCACGCGCCCTAACTGCAGACTAAATGATACAGTGCACCCGTTGACCTTTCATTTAGTCCGGCCAGGTGGAAGGCTGCAGAGCCACGGCAAAGTGACGTGACATTCCAAGTAAGTGCGGGGACTCCTGGCAATCAATGAGGCGCCTGACATTTAAAGCTTGTATCAATCAGCCGCTAATGGGGAAATCAATGGGGAGTCAGAATGACATGCCACTTCATTATTTATGTATTTCTATAATCAATCCGCTCAAGGAGTCGGCCGCTTACAAGTGACGGTGACACCCCGTCAGACCCGTGAGGCTGCGCCCCGGCTGATCGATACTGTAAGTTACACTGAGCATGATCAAGTGCACGCGTCTCAGTGTTTCCCCCTAACTAGGGTCGATTTCACGCCAGAATACTTTGTGGACACAATGGCAATGATGAAAAGACTAAGGAATTTAAATTGAATGGAAGCACCTGCGCCGCATCAGCCTTCGAGTCTTTGTCATTATATGAGAAGTAGTAGTGTAGTAGTGGTGTGTATTATGCGATTTTCCGTGAAGAGTATAGGTAGATTGGTTGATTCATTCCTCGCCATGTGAATGTGTGTAATGTGAAATGTAAACAGTGATACGTTAACAGTATGCAGAAAACACCTTGAAGCCTTGAATATCAGTGCTGCTTGACTGGGCCGGTTGTGTACAGTGAGTACAATACAGCTGATATTATGATTCTACCACCATGCACAGTGACTCTACACACCATTCAGATACAGTATTCACATGCAGGCCCACGTGAAGTAATGCAAACATAGCAAATCCCATTCCGATGGCCCCGAGTTAAGAAAATAGCAATTTTCAGTGTCACGATGTCTAGTGCAGATGGGCGAAAATTAATGCATTTTAATGAGATGGCCCTTGAACCTGCCCTGATTCATTTGCGACAGTCGCATTCAACAGGGCCGCTGTCAGCGTAATAAGACGACTGATTCTTCTTGACTTCGAAAAAATAAATAAATAAAATAATACGGGTAAAAAAAAGCCTCATTTGGCTGTCTGGTTTCCTTCCAACACAAGTGAAATGTACTGCTTGTGCATTGCCCCTCGCATCGGTTGGCTCCATCTCAAGAGCTCAGGGAGCACAACTGTTGCCCAAAAAGACATGCTGTTAGCAGTCTGTAGCCAGCCTTACTTAAAATAAAATGTGACGCTTGCCAAATCGGGAGCCGTGGATAAACACCTTGACAATGTAAACAGCAGCTAATGCCTTTTAGGATATTAATTACCCTAGTTGTGGTTAATGCCTGTGTCACTGTTTCGGAAATGAGCTGGACTCAAGGTGACTTTGCCTGTGATTTGCTTCTTTTTTTTTTTACTACATATTCAGCGCTGTCTTTTCTGTCTTTTCGCTGATGTTTTAGTTATTTATGCCACTTGTTTGTTTTTTTCAAAAACCCCAAGCTGCCTTTTTGATTAATGGTGATGCTTATATGAAGCCCAAGCACTGGAGTTTAGCTTTGAGCTAGTTATGGAGAGGAATGCATGCATCAGATGTGAAGCTCACACCTCCTCCCTCATGCTCCACTTCCATATTGCTTAGGAAATAAATAATGTGCATATAGGCATATAGTAGAGTGGTTTTACTTATCTGCAGTGTACATACTGTGCAGTATCTGGATATCTATTTTTGTGTATGCTTGTCATTTTAAATGCCATGACACCAGCGCAGGCCTACTTTTGCTCTTTTCTGCCTACGTATGCAAGTCATGTGACATTTTTTGTTAGGCAAAGCACTATATCAGAATATTTAACTATCTATGTAGTTACACAAAAGTTTGTGATAAATGAATGTTGTTTGTGCAATGCAACAATTGTACAATGCAGTCACTCAAAATCAAAACTGGATGTTTAGCGTCTGCGTACAGCTGTGTATTTTTCCCATACTCTGGGAATTACAGGAAAAAGACAATGTCCAGTGAAAAGAGTTAGAAAATGTCAGATTTCCTACCAGCTGATATTGTTCGGAGAGATGCCATAGAGGAACCATTCCTGGCTCCACAAAATACCTTTCAAGAACCTTTTAATACCACAAAGGACTATATAATATCACATTGGGATATTAAAAGGTTCTTACTTCTTAGTCATTGGATGGAAAATAACCAAATCCCTCCATAGTATATATTGGGCAATTGCAAAGGGCAAATAAACAAAAATGCAGGTGTCTAAGCAAAGGAGTGCAGAAATGGTTCTTTGTGAAACCAATCCACCTTTATTTTTCTGTGTGTAGGTTACACTCCGCTTTTATCAATGATGTCTCTTTTTTGTTTTCATAGATTCCAGCAAGTGGAAATATTAAGGGTGCATGGCATGCATCATACAGACTCATGCTTGCTCTTAATGAGGTCTCATTAAAAGGTACAGGCAGCCGTAGTTCTTTCCACAGTCACACTGAAGCACTACCGCTAAACTCTCCTCCGTTGTCAGCAGTGTGTGTCTCAGCCCCAATCACACTGCAGCTTAATTAAACGAGACCCCCTCGACGCCAACCGCTGCACAGGAAGCACCAGACGAGAACGTGACAGGGCTAAAGAAAAAGCCGCTAGCATTCACCTGGAGTTGAAAAGCCATTGACAGATCTGGTGCAACCCCCGTACACACACACACACACACACACACACACATACACAAGCCCTGGCCGCCTTAGAGGAGCAGCCTGAGTGCTCTCAGGCCACATCCCCGGCTCCCTTTATGATCCGTAATGGGATTGTCGAGGAGCGCCAGCAGCATCCTCATCACGGGACAAAACCCACTTAATAGGATATGATTCACCATGAAAGGGCGAGGAGCATCGCGGCGGAGGAGCGCTTTTTTTCACTGAACCCCGCTTATCCCTGACACCCCCCCCCCCACCACCACCACCACCACCCCCTACCACCATCGCCTCCATCCACCTCTTTTCCAAGTGCACCCCGCGCCGTATCTCTCTCGCCATCCTTCCGCTGGCCCATTTGTCCTGCGAGAGAGTCCCCGACCGTAGGAGTGGAGAGGCGTGGATGAGGAGGGGGGTGGGGGGGTGAGGACAGAGATGAAGAGGCAGAGCGGCGGCTTATCGGAGCAGCAGGAGCACGCGCCCCGACGTGCCCAGTGGCCTGGACCGGCTCGGGGGGGGGGGGGGGCGATGGGGGAAGCGTAACTTGTTCACGCTGCGGGTGAATACAGAGTCGCACGGTGCCACCGCTGCTTTTCTTCCGAACCCCCGCCGAGGCCCCCAGACGGCTTATCTTCTGCGCTCCGGAAAAAAAAAAAAGTTTGATGATGTCTAAACTTGCCGCTCAATCATTTTTCTCTCTCCCTCTCTCTCTCTTTTTTGCAGCGGTGCGTCTGGAGCTTCTGTCTGCGGCTGCCACTCACTCCGGCCGCGTTGTTATGCAGGAATCGTAGGAATCGTAGAATCAAGTCTCTGCCTGATAACTACATGTGCACTCCCTCCCTCTCTCTCTCTCTCTTTCTCCAACTCCACTTATCTCTCTCTCTATCCCCCTCGTTTTACCTTTGGTATTGTGCCTTCTGGCTCAGTATAATTTCAGCTGGACATTCAAGGAGCTTTGAGAGGGCCATTTTATTCCACTTGCACTTTCCGCTCGCCTTGTACATTTAATACAGCATCAGGGGGCTTTTGTTACCTGAGGAACTGTAACCTTCACCCAGCACTGAACTGTATCTGCGGATTGTACCTTTTCTTTTTTGCTAAAGTCCTTAAGAAGTATGTCTTCTGATCAGTTCGAGTGGTTGACCATTACACTTAAGGCCTACAAAACAGAGGTTTGAAATGATCTGTGTGTGCATGTGCATGTCAGTGTGTGTTTGCGAGGCGCTGCTGCTTTCTCAAACAATTCTGTACTGTATAGGAAGCTTTTGAGTATGAATTGAGCAGCTCTCTTATGTTCCCCATCCCTCTTCTCTTGTTTTATACCGACGTAAATAAATGATTCAGTTGTGTATTGTGTATTTGTGGGTGCGCTCGTATGTGCACACAAGCTTGTGTGTGTGTGTGTGACTATTTGTGTGCGCATGTCCACTAGGGAGCACTGGGGTGCTTTCAGGCAGCACAAAGCCTCCTCCTCCTTCCTGTCTCTGATCCTCCTGAAACAGTGAGAGCTGGAGCCAGCAGCTAGCAGCCACATCAGCAGAGCAACATGGAGAGGAAAAAAGAAAAAAGAAAAAAAAAAAAAATCAGCAGCTTGGCTTTTTTGCCCGGTGCCAGCTGGACGACTTCACGTTGACCTTGCCATGCTTGCACCGAGTCCATGAAATGAAGCCACAGCCCTGGCCTCAGCACCCTTAACTCCCTAACACGCACATACACACACACACCTTTCCCCCCTCCGATTACTACAGCCTGACCTTGCTTTTTGTTCTTGTGGCGCTAAGTGGAAAAAAAAGAACATGGAGTCAGACAAAGCGAAGCAGGCTGTACAGAGGCAACGCGGGCAATCAGCACACCGGGTGGGTGAGGGGAATTTTTCATGGGCTGGGCAGCATTATCGATAGCGGCGCAGAGTTTTGCTTATCGTAAATGTGGAAGTTTCACTGACCTGCAAATGCGCGGGTGATAAGACTTGCTCTTACTGGGAAAGAATTTGCCGTGATGCAGGCAATTGCGATAGGTAGTACACTGCTGAACTTTTGCACATGCCCTCCGGCCAATCCTAAGGCTGCAGGGGGCCTCAATGGAGAAGGTGCTGAACTAAATCATGAGCTAAACTACCAGTGGTTTGTCATTACATCCAATTATGTCCAAAAATTGTACACTCTTCGGTTAAGCACCCATCTCTAAATTAGACAGCTAACAGTTCACTTGATACTGTTGCGATCAATCAGATTCACACATGAAAATGAGTTCCTCCACTACATCCAGATTGGATGATAGCCATATGGTAGCTAGCATCTTGTATATGTAAATATAAAGAGAAAGGGACAGATTTTTCAGGTTAGCCCTACCTGTTTCTTTTTATAGTCCCTTGAAGAAGACAGTTGGTATGCTAATGAATGCATCATAAAGTGATATCAGACAGCTCTTGAGAACGGGTGCCAAGGTTAGTGAATGGACCAACATGAAATCTCACAACGGTGACACAAGCACTCTGAGAAACACATGATTCAATCTTTCATTCTTGCTTGCTGTTGTAAAGAAAAGCCTGACTCAACTGTCATGTACTCTGGATTTACGCTGCAAGTTTCCATAGGCAAAGCCGCTGACTGACAAGTGTGAGAGGGGCCTTATCTGTCACCTTACAGGCGTTTCATTATAAAAATGCTCGGCTACTGCTCTATCACAGGCAAGATGGTGAATGCAGCTGCCTTGAGGCTCGCTTGGTAAAAGAGACAGGCTTTGGGACAGATTATGTAATGGTTACAAAGTGAACTCGGGCACATTCATTTTTTTGTGCCTACTTCATCACTCTGACTTGCAGATCTTGTAACCATAATGTGACATGAATCAAGCTGCAACCCATCACCGGGGGAATGAAACGGGACACAAGAGATTTTTGCTATGTACAAACGTTCGGGTACGGCTCTCACAACGCCGTTCTTCTCGATGCCAAAATGCCGCGGGGGATCGTAAAATGACACACGAGAATGAGCCTGTCTTCCCACAGCAACGACAAGTCACGTAATGGAGCAGCTTCGGTGACTCAGCCTCGGAACTGATGGCACGGCTCTATGTAGTGTGACGGCTCTGACATGGTCCCAGAGCAGCGCTCATGTGGTCAGGGCTTTGGCCCATTTAGAAAAGGCCAGCGCAGTGGGGAGACCAGCTATGCTTAATGACCTAGGGGGAAAGGGAGAGTGTTTTTCCTCAGCAAGCAGAGGCTGACAGCTTCTTGACTTGACAGCTGTTGAAATTCCCTGTTACTTCTTCTCCTTTTTGCCCCAGACGCTTTATTCACTGATGGTTAGCCACCTCATTTAGCTATGCAATATTTACAGCAGAGAGTGCTCATGAATGACACTTGAGGAGCATACATATTTGCTGCTAAAAAGCAGTGATGATGAAAAATGGTCAGTTCGGTTAGAATTTCTACGTGGCACCATACAACACATGAGAGGTCTGATCTTTGGGTCGATGAGCTGGGGCATTGGCCAGTTGTGGCCGTGAGTCATTCATCTCCACCCCTGTTACTGCTTTAGTATTGAACAGGACTCAATCAGGCCCGTGATGAATGCCAGCTGGCTGCTGGGGCAGTAATAAAAAAACAAACAAATGAACAGGGGAGGCCAAATTAATGGACGCCAGCAGTAGCGGGGCAAGCCCCGGCTCTTACTCTGATTAAACATCAGAGCCATCAAAGGGGAAGAGGCCATTAGAGATAGACTGTGTTGGCTTTGTGCCGAGCTATGATTCTATTTTCAAAGAAAGACATATCGGTGGTAGAGAGGTTCTGGTCTGTTGGCCCACACCAAGGATGCATTTGGTCAAGCTGGGTGGAAGACAGGAGGAAGAATGGCCTTCAAAGGTGTCTCGGGTTTCTATTCATTTTTAGCAAAAGGAGAACCATTGTGTGAAAAGCTATACCACAGCTCAAGGCAAAACCCATGGCAAAAACTGCCTAGGCAAAATCATGACAGTATATAACTCCTGAAAATCCATCATTGGTGAAGCCCTGTGAATCAGTGTTTAGCCCAAAAAGATGAAAGTAAAATGTTTTTAAAGTTATCATTAGCATAATTAGCCTATTGCAAACCCCTATCATACAAAGTCACACTGGAGTCCATTATTCAACAGTAATGTGAGGAAGTTGGTAAGTTGTGACACTTTTGAAGGATTTCGGTGCCTATTGAAAAGTGCTTACCATGCATGTTCAGGTTCACAGCTCAGTGCCTTAGGTACATACCATCTGCTTCACCCCTGTGGAGGCCAGCAACTTGGAAGCCAAAGGCGGGGCACCGAGGTTCCTGCCACCAACCCGAGTGTAATGATCGATTCTCAACATGCACCCCGCCCCCTCGCCAGGCCAGAAAAAAAAAAGACACAAGGCTGCCGAGCGCAGTGTAATCTCCCCACGACATGGTGTTTGACACGTGTGCGGCTGGGGAGAGATTGTTGAGATTTGCGCATTGATCCACACACTGGCCTTCTCCAAAGGCACGCTCATTTGAATAAAAAGGGGGAATATTTTCGCAGAGCAGCGAGACACCATCAAAAGAGTCAATATGTCTCTATGGAGAACGGACCGGGGTCGTGATCCGCAGGGGACATCTCTAGGGGAACGAGAGGGTGATCTGAATAACAAATGAGGGAAAAGGCGTCGTGCAAAGGAAGATGATTGGAGGGAAGGAAATGGGAAGTAATCAAGAGCTAACTGGAAAGAGCGAGATGTAATTTTTGTGCCTTGAATGACATACTAATAGTCTCATTGTAAGTGACAAGGAAGATGAATAGAGAGGTAAAGGACATGAGAGATATTATAGTATTATATCATTAAGATGAGTTATTTAAAGCAATTCCTTTGAGTCTTAAAGAACCTGGTATTAGTCCTTCCAAATGCTTGACCTCGCTTTTTGACATTATGTGAATCCATTTACCTCTGAGCCTACATGCTGGTTGTGGCTTGATTTTAGATCTATACTCTCGTTGCAATCCAATTATTCTTTGCAATCAGCATGTACAGTAATCTCAAACACTCCATTATCGCTTGATGCGGCCCTATCATTGTTCAAATAAGTGGAACGTGGCGACCTGTATTGAGCATTTGTCACTTAACATATAAAACCTCTCAACTGCATAAGGCTTCTTTATTGCAGAGATGTAGCGGGTGAAAATAGTAGCCAGGTAACATTAGAAGGCACTTTTTCTCTCCGCTCCCTCATAAATTTGCCGGGCACTAAGACAAGCCTCTTATCACTAAAAGGTCATAAACTCGCTCAAGGGGGCTGTTAAGCTTGTCCTCTGGCTCTCTCTCACTCCGATCTCACTGCCGTGCCAGCACATTTAGCGCAAGACGCTCTGAAAGGAGTTCAAATTGTAGGCACCTCCTTGCTCCATCAATGATGTGGGAATGGAGCCATGTTGGAGATTACAGGCTTTGGGTCTGCGTCTGCTGATGAGGACGAAGGCTGGAGACGAAAAGGCGAAAATCTCTAACAATGCACAAACGATCAAAGGACGTCCAACGCCAATTGATGAGGGATCAATACGTAGGAAGATCCGAACACTTAACAGCCTCGTTACTGTGAGTTACTGCCTCACGTTCAGCGTCTTACTCGACTCTTCTTTAGTGTTAAAACTGCAAATACAGTTCTTTTTTTTCTCTTTTTTTTGACCCAGCGGGAACACAATGATTAATTATATCCTACTGCATTGTCTTCCATCTGCCAGGGTTACTAATATCCTCAGGATGAATGACTCCTTAAACTGCTACCATTTCATCTGCTGTTAGATGTTTTGTGATATAAAAAGTGCTAATAATTTCAGTGTAAATGAGCCATTTTCTCTCTAATAATTGAAGCGATGTGCTTATTAACATGTGCTTTAGCAATGCTTTCTTTGATATGTATAGACACTATTGCTATTAGGCCACAGGGCATTCCAGCATTGGAGATTAAGACAAACAGTTTATCGTATTGTAAACATGAAGAACACACTGAACCACTCTGTATCATATGGCTTTCAATGAGCTTTGGCTAGTGACACAGGTTACCAAACAGAAAAACAAAATGGCAACTTACACCAAACAAGTATACATTTTGTACAGTTCCAAGGCGCAATTCGTGGCAATGACATGTAAACATAATTAATGAATTTATTTGAATGGGATCTCAGCTCTCTGGCTCCTTAGTTGATCAGCTGCCTTCATCTTTTCTATGGAGAATAGAGTAACGCTAGGCTACATGGCTAGCTAACGTTAGCAACTAGCAAACATAGCCTAAAATGTATTACAAACCGAACATACATAGAAGCACTGCCTACACAGCAGTGAGCTTTATTCTAAAATGAGTGTGTTGTCTTACTATCATAAATAAAAACATTTAGTCATATATATACATAACTATATCACAGCAATTCATGCAAGCTAATAAACAAAGAACCCAGAACAAGTTCCTTTGTTGTGTGATGTTGCTGAAGAGGATTAGGGAGATTCAGATTGCAGCTAAATTGTTAAGATTTATATATTATTTTCACAAAAACACAACTTTTACTTCATTTTATTAATGATATGTTGTGAGTACAAAATCATTTTTATAACACCACAAAGTTTCATAGCATTCAGGTATAGAGGAGTGAAGTGCCTCACGTCCAGGTGCTCATGCTGAATTTGGCTCTTGAAGCCCACACTGTGGTAAAAATGCCACTGTGTTTTGCTAAACAGAATGTGTCACTTTTAACACACGTGTGTCTTCTTTGGAACGCACATTTATGTTCCAAGATATGTTCATGACAAAATATGCAATGTCAATATGTTCTGTTATTGACATTGCATTTGTTGTTGGAAGGTAACACAAATGTGAGTCGTCCCAAAGAAGACACACAGGTGTGTTAAAAATGACACGCCCATTTTTAAGAGTGGAAAGACTAGCAGCAACAGTTTTACACTGTAAATATGAGTGTGAGGCTGACTAGAACAATGAATAGGCTTATACCTGCTTGAATTCTCTCAATATATGAATACATAGGAAAGAAAAAAAAACAACTCTTTATTTGCCTCTATGCACTCTATGCACTGCCTCGTAGCACCTATGTCCTGTTGGACCAGAACTTAGCTTTATGGCACTTACTCTCGTTGTTCTCTCCTGACTAGAACCTTGCTTGTGTTGTATTAAAATCTCATGTGTACATCGCTTTGGATAAAAGCGTCTGCCAAATGGGAAATTGTAAATTGTAAATTGTAAACATGGGAAAGATACACAGGAATGCTAGCTCACACATTCAGCACAGCCACCGAAATGAAAGTTATCCCATAGGAATGCTTTGAGGCAGTTTGTGGACATAGCTTTGTGCCATGAGTTCATGTAGCAGTGTTTGACCTCCCCCGCACTGTCACGCACATGACAGTGCACCAAAGGCTTGTTTGCCACTTCATTTACCTGCATGTCAGATGAAAAGATGTCCAGGTTGCCCTTATGAGTTTGCCGCTCGATTTGATCTAAGCTGTGCGGCTGACATGCCTTCGGTTTGATGCCGCTTCAAACCGCATGTGCTGATACGTGAGCTCATGTAAACACGCACGCATACGCGCTCTTTTCTGCTGCAGGGGCGGTCCGGTGTGATGAACAGTGAGAGAACACCGTTTCCGTGTGAGAAAGGCGCTATATAGACAGACAGTCAAATAAACAGGCTGTGAAGAAGAGAGAGATGAAAGGTAAGACAGGCTTGAGAGTGGAGGGTAAGAGAAGAAGGGAGAGCGGAGAGAGATATTTGATCCTTAGTTGAATGAGCACTTGTGAGTTATCCGCAGAGTCTCACTGTGAAACTTCAAAAACAGTGGAAAGATATTGTACATCTATCATCTCTCCTTTCCTTTATATTCTCTGAAAGACAAACAGTATGTAAATCGTAAGCCTATAAGTTGGTGAAGCACTAGCAGTTAAGAGAAGACACAAGTTCCGAGGTTCATTAATTGTCTGACATTTGCTTTTTTCTACTTTGAAGGAGAACGGGCTCATTCCTCTACAAGCTCTTTTGTCTTTGGAGACGGCGTTTAAGTGATGAGAGAACAACAATGTGGTTAGAGAAATCCATGAGCATGAGCGGTGAAAGTTTAGTCCATCGCGCTGCCATCCAAACAGATCCCAGATATCCTAAATTCCCTTCGAGTTTTAATTCCTTGGTTGGAAATAACAAGCCCCAAATTATTATGAAGCTCTCACATCATAGCAGAAGGGACAGTGTGGCTTTGAACAAGCAAAATCCAATGAAGCGCATATGCACATTTCATACAGAATCAGGAATGCAATTGGGAACATATCCCAAAAAAAATCTCTCAGATAACATTTCCCGACTCTGGGGTTTCACACTCTCCCTGCATAACCCATAGTTTTGAAGTTAGTCTTATACATCTCTAGGTACAGAGGAAAACCAAGCACTTTAGAAAAACATGCCGAAACCATAGCGTCTGGGGAGGCAAGGCAAGAAAGTGTCCAAGCTTTGATATAGCTCGTTGCCCGCCTCAATCTCTCTGTGAATATTGAATCAATGAGGCACCATAGCACAGAAAAACCAATATGTAATTTCCCCCAGACACTCCTGGGCCTTCATCTGTTTGCACCCAGTAGAGTGCTGTGTTCATGTAATAGCCGTCATTCAATTGAAAACCACAAGTGAGGCTTCCACGCTGCTTTCTTAGAGAGGGCCACCATAGGCACAAACCCTTCAAAGGATGTATTTCTGTAGACTATATGAATCATGGTAGACAGGAAAAATCGGTAATACTTTACATGAACTCTGGTTTCTTACAAGTACAAGTGTAAGTTTCTTACGTAAGTACATACAGTACATCTCATTTATATCAAGCAGACTTAGATTGAAATGTTTTCCATTTTCAAAATTTTTTAAAAGTAACTGATAACGGATTAAAAGGATTGAAAAACAAACACAAACACTGGTCATATTGCCTGAATAAGGGCTTCATATCACCTACATGACTACTTATGTCAATGGTGAGCAATGGAGCTTGTCAATTTATTGTGCAAACCTTTGAGAATAAAAGACCCCCAAGCAATTGACCTTAATTGACAACATTTCTTGCGATTAGCTATGAAAGTGTTTATTTTTACCCTGTTTTCCAGACATTGTATTGCTTAACATTCAGTATGCATCACTACTTTGTATTCCCTGTCTTTCCATGGACTCCTCCTCCTCTTAGACTTGCTCCAGCAGGTGTAGTAACAACTGTGGTAGCAGGTTTAAGAGTTTTACAGTAATTTAACGTGCACTCATGGATGTAATAATTCTTATTTCAGTAACTTAAATTCTCTAATTTTCCACCCCTGGTGACTGGAACAAAATATATTCAAACTGTGAGACTTTATCGCTAGAGATTTTATCAGAACCATGCACGTGTTTTTCCCCTGCCAACTGATTTCTATTGCTGCTGAAGATGTATTTATAATGTGAGATATGCTTCATATACCTTCTCACTATTGGTTTATTTTGTTTGTACTATGACAGGCTGTCACTACAAATGGGTTTTGTTTGACTTCCCCCTATAAGTAAATGTTAAATATGAAATAGACGCAAACAAAGAATATAAAATATGAACACATATAGTTTATGCTGGAGGGACTCCATTAGATAGTACAATTTCTCCAGTGGTTAAGCAGCATGTTGATTTTCAGATGGCTGAGACTCCATCTGAGTGATATATTTTCACAGTATGTGCTGATGCACTTAGGGGAATATTTTTCTAGTTATGGATGAAACAAATTGTAAATGTCCCCAGCTATCTCACAGTGATGTACGACCAACGTCTTGGCCAACATCAACAAGTTCATGCCAATAATGTTTGACATCATGTTTGTGAAATAGCAATCATATGATGAGATATGAGATCATTTCATGTTACAGAAATTGGATTCTCAGTTTCCAAAAATAAAATGTCATGCAGTGGCTACCATTTGTCGAGTAAACATAAATTGATAATGCATGTATTATGCCCAAGTATCCTAGCAAATTTCTAATTATTCTAGTTTTACATATATATATAAGTGTATAATTGAGTTATAATTAAGTCCATTACTGCAGCCCCACTCCCAACTCCTGATTTTTTGAAACCAACATGCAAATGGAGGTGACAAGCTTGCATTGTAACCTCTGAATGAGGCGTCACTTTTGCTGTGCTAAATACGGTCCGATCATTTTACTTAATGCGGATGAGATGACTGTGGGCCGCTAGGCACGACGCCAGGCCTCGCTATCCAGTGTCATTAGATACACCCACCAGTTGGATTTCATTTTTTTTTCTGCATTTGTTCAGACTTTCTGCACACTTTGTGTCCACCTAACTCAGAGCTCATCCTTCTGCCAGAGCAGGAGAACCAGATGATGAAAGATGACCTAGATTGCTTCGGCGAAGTCGGGCTGCGCGCAGTCACCATGCGAGTGTGTGTGACAGAAAATGAGGTGGTGTGTCTGCGAAGCAAAGCTAGCCTTATTCCCCCTGGTCCTCATAAACATAAGGCACAAACACTGCAATCCTCCACGGACAGACAGACAGAATTAAAACTTTCTCACCGCTTACTGCATACCTTGTCCTTATATGTAAGCTTTTATATCTTTGCACAGCGAGGTTTGCCAGACATTCTTGGCTGTGCCTCACTCTACCTTGTATCCAACTACAGTAATAAGGATAGCGTTATTTTTCTAATTTTGCCATCTCCAGGGAAATCCTCCATCCAAATAGGGCAGCTGTGAATCTGTAAACACTCCTCAAAAGAGACAGTACACATCCAAACATAAGATCCCACCACCATCGCTGCATGCATATTACTCACCCACTTAAGTAACCCAGACCAGAATGACTTGAGGAAAGGTTTTAAGGTATTTCACAGAATTTCAGTTCTTTTTCATTTTTGTACGATCTCAAAGAAACCTATTTTTGCATTTCCATCCATTTTGGTGCAATGATTTTATTTGGCACTCATCAAATGGGGCAATTAGAATTACATACTGTGCAACTAATTAGTGGTAAATGGGATGGGGTTGATACATGGAGAGTACATGATTTTGCTGTGAAATTCCCAATCTAGGGTATTTACATATGTAAAATGGGGACTCTGCGCTAATGACCTGTTGATGAGGACTATTATACTAATCAGAGCATGCAATGCTAATGTTTCATCTTAAATTACACCACCAGTCAAAAGTTTGGACACGCGCATTTTTCTTTATTTTTACTATTTTTCACATTTTAGAATAACAGTCAAGACATCAAAACTATGAAATAGCACAAATACAATTATGCAGTGACCAAAAAAGTGTGAAAAAAATCAAAACCATCTTATATTTTAGATTCTAGCCGTCCTTTGCCTTGATGGAAAGGCAAAGGCTTTGGAAAGAAATTCATACACAGGCATCAACTTCACTATTTATATTCGTCTAAGAAACAAATGTCAAGCATTGAAGCATAAGCCTTTAGATGAAAAACACAGTACATTCAATCAGGTGTGTCCAAACCTTTGACTGGTCGTGTACATCTGAGTCGCATCGCTTCAGAGCTTCAGATGTTGTGTGCCAGTGATTTCTGAATCCTCCACAAACCACAACAGAGCGCGTGATCCTCGCTCCGGCCTGCTGTCGATGAGAGGGCGGCTATTGATGAATGCAGACATCTTGGGATCACGGCTGCTGTTCCGGCCTTCCTCTCCTGCCCTTCCACTGCAGAGCTTAATGGCTGCGCGGCGGGCTGAGAGGGCGTCCTTCCCTACGTGCCTCTGAGGCTTCCTCTGCCAGCTGACAGCCACCGTGCCATGCTGCCGACATCTGCGGGCATAATTAACTTTCCCTCCACTGGCCAGCGCCCAGGTCTAATTGATCTCAGACAGAGGCGGGACATGTTTAGTGACACGCGCGCGCACACACACACACACACACACACACACACACACACACACTCTCTCTCTCTCTTCTGGAGAGACAGATGAGCACAGCAGAGAAGGCAAGTGATGGCGTACGCGCAAATGCACATTACACAGAAAATCACTCAACACTCTGAAATGTACACATGCCTGCACACACGCACAAATACACAAATTGAAACAGGCGGACACACACATGCACACACACACACACAACTTGAGAAGAGTTTAGGATCAAACACTCCGTGCAGGAGGGGGGCGCCTCTGTTGATTCATAATTAATCAATCGATTAAGAAATTAACATATTTAGAAGCTTTCAAGTCAGTGAGCTATTTTCATGGCATACTTTTACCAATTACTTTGATTCTTTTTCTTGAAGTCGTCGCACACGCTCGCACTTGTTATGTTACTTTCCCGAGGTTTGTGAAAAGTGCTTTCATGGCTGGAGGAAAGCATTCTGCTGGAGGAAACATCTACCGAACATGTCATGGATTTCTTTGAAAAGTGACAAAGATCTTTGCAGGGCTTCCATTTTACTGCACACTCTCCACAACGTGATGGATTGCCGGCGCGTACAGTAATGTGGAAAATGCTCGACGGCGTCACAACACCTATTATTTTCCCCCAAAGATCAATCCGCCCTTTCTGTAATGACATTGTAAATCCGCTCGATCGTTAACTCGGGGGGGGTTGCGGACATTTCTGGAATAGCTGTCGGATGCCGTACTTTCAGCGCTTCCGTAGACAAAGATGGAATCCATTTCTCTACGTTTCAAGAAAATTCCTCGCGAGTACGGGGTTAAAGAATGCACAGTCTCTCTCTCGGTCAGCTCAGCTTGGCCACTCAGGAGTGTTTAAAGTCGAGCCACGACGGATATCCCCTAAATATGTCATTATTTGTTAAATAAATTGTAATAACAAGCATCAGCGCTATATTCTCTCGCCCCTGTGAGCTGATTTCTGTCGGTGTATTTCATGCTTTGGATGCATAACTCAGCAGTTTACCATTTACTGGAGGGGATTTTTCACAGGAGATGAAGCCCGAGAAGTCTCAAATTGGACCAAATGAAAGCATAAAGAAGATCGCTTGGCTATTGTTTGCAATGTCATTTTTTTTCATTTCGGTATTAGCATGTGTCAACACAACTAATTCCACAGCAAATCCTACACGTGGCATCTTTTTTTTTCCTTATTATTAATCTTTTATTTAATTCCACCCCACATAAACAAGCAGCTAATCTGACAGCGGATACAATGTAAATCGGAGGTTATATTGAGAATTTTGCCGCTGCAGTACTGATTCCAGCCTTTACATTGGAAGAGTATGTGGCATCTGCCCTGGTTATATCATCAGCTCCCTCTACTCCAACCCAATAATTGTGTCCTTTCAGTACATAAAAGTAAAGTCTCTATGCTTTTATGGCGTGGGAGTAGGGGAAGCGCACCTCCCTCCGAGACGTTTTACGACTCGGAGCATATCGGCGGGGAGATTTAAGAACTTTTTGCACGCTAAGCAGTCGGCTGTCTGGCGGAGCGTAACGGGGCGGCGGTCTTTGAAAATAAACTCATAAAGATCACGCCCCCCCCACCCCCACCCCCTACACAACCTGGGTTGTCTTCAAGTTACAGCCGCCGTTACTGCGAAAGCAAACTTCACCGAGCATTTATGTCCTGAAGCCTTGTTAAGCTTTGTAGGATGAGGGGAGTGTCTACCATAATCTTCCTGAAGTGTCTTTTTCGGAAGGTACAGCTTTGAAAACATAACAATAATACAATAAAATGCCCTTTTAAGGTCAATATATCATCGTCAAATGAACTGTGATACCTTGGTATAATTACATTAAACATATGAGTCCATGGTAGAGAGGACTGGTAGCCTCTCTCTCTCACGCCAGTGTGTATTGTCATTTACGATCACATTTCCCATAAACCCTGTTGCTTCTTCGCAGTCAAAGCTTTTCTCTTTGTCTTTATTGAAGAGGATAAACATGTTGGAGGTGATTTTTCCATCAGCCTTTCCCTCCTTCCCCCATCTGCCAGAAACTCTGAAAGCTTTGGCTCCGTTTGCCCTGGAGGAACAGCGCCCTCTTTCTGTTTCGTGCCATAAAGCGATCCAGTGGCACACAATGTAAAATGCAGTACAGAGGCTGGTAGAGGCTAGCTAATCTTCTCGGCGACGGTCTCGTTTGTTTGTGGTAATTACATGAATGCCTCAAAATGAATGTGCTAATGATATATTTTGATATTAAAACACTACACATAGCAGCGTCTTGGACAGTGTGGTGATTTAGGCCTGTGTTCGCTCTGCAGCCCTTATGCAGTAGGCTTTGAATATCTCTCTTGCACAGGCGTGGGTGCGTGCACACACACACACGCGCACACACACACACACACACACACACACACATTTCCCTTTGATTTGCCGAAACACATTTTGGACTATGCTGAGTTGTAGAAAAGTAAGGCCATGGTTAATTTGAGACACCTTCCTGACTTTAGTGATTGGCCATTTACATTTTGAGCAATTTACTCTACTCCCCACCATAGTCATTACAAAAATGACTATGGCGGGGAGTAAATCCAGGTCCACTGAATCCGAAGCAGTATGAGCCCACATTTACTGTGAGTGTGTGCACATGTGTGTGTAGTGTGTTTTGCATGCTTGGTGTGGTTTGAAAGCATTTGTTTGTGTGTGTGTTTTGTGTGTGTCAGTGCCGAGTCCTAGCATTAGAGAGTAAAGAGAATCGTTCTTCTCTCTAGAGAGCCCGAGACGGACATCAAAGCCATGCAAATAGAATCTGTGTGGTGTGTTTGGTATCGATTTGGCCCCTCGCTGAGAAAAAAGCTTTATGTGTGTGTGTGTGTTTGTAAGCCGTGTCTCTCCCCTTTCCCCTCTCTCTCTCTCTCTCTCTCGCAGCGTGTTAAGGTGAGTGTGGGTGTGCACGTGTGTGTGATTACAGATGCGGGGAGCAAAGTTAAAAATAATGATGTCTCAAAGGTCACGCAAGCTTTATCAGGCAAATCGGTGAGACTCCAGAGATTGCACGAAGCGGCCGGGGTGGGCGGACACACAGGTTGTCGAGCGTGTTGTCCCGCTTCATGTTTGGTGCCACTATCACCTCTGTCTGCGCAGTACAAGCAGCTTTTATTTTTTTTATTTTTTTTTTCAGCCAAACAACAAACGATTGCTTTCCTCCGATGCACTTTGGACGCGGGAGAACGAGAAAACAAGCTGTCTCTTTAGCTGCGTTTTTTTTAATCTAGCTGTCAGATGCGTTTTAGGCAAACTTGTGAAATGTCCCAAAAAATAAAATGCAAATGAGGTGCCTTTCCATCAAGTGGGTTGAAGCAAATAAATAGGTGTCATGAATGTCAAAAGATACACCAAACATCCACCAGAAAATAAAGAATCTTTCAAGAATGGATTGGTATTGGGCAAGCTGTCATTGTTCTTTAGTGGCAGCTAATGTTGGCCATATTTCATGCTGTCATCCAAAGATAAAAACAAAGAAATGCATATAGCCATACAACCATGACAGGCACCTTATACTTATATATGTGCAATGAAACTGAACCATCGGTACTGAGCCTACATCATTATTTATTCGACAAATATGCTTCCATCACTATTTATCCCATAACTTCTATGTGGACAAAAACATTTTCCGCTTCAGGCAAGCGCAAAAACTCGTTTGTGATATTTGGCAAACATGATCAAATTTTGCCATTTCCATTCGGCTTTTCCAATTTGATGCATCATAATTCGTAAAAAAAATAATAATTGCTTAAATGGAAATGCAGCTTGTGTGGTGTGTTGTGACACTATTGTTACAAGAATCAGAACCACTTGCTGCTGTATATTTGATCAGGGCTTCCAGTGAAATGTTAATACTCGTTCCCAAATCAGCGGTACAGTTGTCAATTTTTGATACTGATTGCTCTTGTGATTGATTTTCTTCTTGCCAAAAAAAAAAAAAAAAAACTGGATGAGAGAGCAAGGCGCTGACTCTGTGCCCATCACAGCAGTGTGGAGGAAAAACAATAAGCAAGCTTGAATTTTTTATTTTTTTATTTTTTTTTTGACAGCTTCTAACTGTGTAGGCAGATGCAGCTTAGGTGAACAGCCTCTTGTGTGTGAGTGTGTGTGTGTGTGTGTGTGTAGGGGGGGGATGCAGCCTGAATGCTTAGATGAATGAAAGCTCCTGGGACCACAGCAGCACACACGGTTACCTTTGAGCCCTGCTTCCGCTCCTTGAGTTCGGGGGTAGATCATCTATTTTGGACACCGTTTACTTTTGGATCACAAAAAAAAAACCAGAAAAAAAAACCCCACTGTAGCATTATATTCCCCATACCTTGTAACCGTGTTTGATGATTCTCCAAGAGTTTGTCTTCATCTTTTGGGGGCTGTGAAGGTTATTTTCCTCTGCGTTTGGGATCAACATGGTGAGTAAATAACTTGCCCTTGACAGTCACTCTTTGAAGAGTGAAACCATCTAGATATTGAACCGAGTCAATATACACAAAAGGACATCGCATTCTGTTAGAATTGCAACTTTTAAAAACAAAATCACCTCTGCTGTCAACACCCAACACAACGCACTGCACTTACTAATGAGTTGACTCAACAGCTCTTGACAACTTTTGGCATTTTGATCACTTTGACCTTTTGAAGAATTCATACGCCCTTCTAATACAGATTCGTTTCAAGGCGGGGTTATTATATGTGTTATCAGCACTCTCACAGGTTGAGCACAGCTAGCGAGGTAGGAAATAATTATTCTCGATAAGATTTATCTTCAATTTCCTCATTTCCTGCTCTGTCTGACTTGAGGGGAGCAAGGGGACTTGGCATGATGCTGGATGCCGTGCACCATGGGAAAATGGCGATGACACAAAGTGGCATCAGCCTGCGGAGCCACATCTACACACACACACATGCAGGTTTGCGTGCACATACTATGGAGACACTATCAAAATGAGTTTCTCACACTGGCATTTACTCTGCAGTGTTCTTGGGGAGATATTAAGGGGAAAGTAGGTACATATGGCCACTGTGAAGCCATAACACTAAGAGGATGTGACTTGGTATTTAAACTAAATCTCTGCAGGATCCCTGGAGCCAAAGAAACGAGACACGAGACCATAAGGAATGACTCATTTTTCTTTATGGCCGAGTGCAAGATTGCAGTGGGAGAGTAGATTGTAGGAAAAGGTATAACACAAGTTGTTGGGAGATTGGCCGGTTGGTCAACTTACCTGACCAACAGTAATGAGAATATAGACACCAAAATCATCCATGTGTCCCTGGTAGATCATTCACTATGGTGCTCTATGCTAACACTTTAGCATACACTGTGTTCAGTGATAGTAGGCTCCATGCTAACACTTTAGCATACACTGTGTTCAGTGATAGTAGGCTCCATGCTAACACTTTAGCATATACTATGTTCAGTGACAGTAGGCTCCATGCTAACATGTTAGCATACACTTTAGCATACACTGTGTTGGGTGATAGTAGCCACTAGCATTATCCAAAGTAAGAAGACTGAACTTTTAGTAATAAAAAGTTGTTAGTGTGTTTCATTATATGACCTGTAGATTCAGAAATGTAACAAATGAAATATCATTAACTCAATAGGCCTATAGCAGATTTTTTTTTTTATTTCAAGTGAGAAACTACATATTCATCCACTGTGCAGTGATTTTTAGCTCCACACAGTCTCCCATCACCCATCACGATCACTTGCTACGGAAACAGGGAAAGTAGTTCAAGATGGTATGATTTTTTATATAATATTTTCATAGTTTCCTTCTAATGTCTCTCAGGGCTGCACAATTAATAAAACAAATAAAAAATCGCAATATGAATTGAAGAATTATTGAAAAATCTGTGTGTCTGTATCATTATGTGTCAGTATTGTGCAGCCCTAGTCTCAATAATATGACATTGGCTACGTTTACACACAAATATCTAGGGTGTCTTCATTCAACTACTGTGACAATACTGAGACACGGGGCATGTAAACACTTGTATGTTACGGTTTGTATATAATGTATGTTATATTGTTGAGGACTGTGATATGACTTTGTTTACATGAAGCCTTCAGGTCTCGGGTCTCAGATAAATTGTAGGAAAGCGAGACCGGAATAAAATAAAAAATACAGAAGGGAGCAATGTGCCTGCAGTTTGTGACAGGAGGGAAATGATTTATGTTGCTTGCAGCTCCCGGTGAAAAAGAAACATGACAATCTGTTTGATCAACAGTCACAGCAGCGGGATTGCGTGGAAATGGGAATATGAGGAGAACTTTCCGCAATACATGTAAATGGCTTAATCAAATTAGTCTGATAATCACACTAAGGGCGATAATTAGATTATTATGTGCGTGGAAATGTGGTCATTGTGCCGCCTATTGTCTCTGTCTCTGGAGAGGCCAAACACCGTCTATCACAGACACAGACACAGACACACACACACACACACACACACACTCACTCAGAGAGAGCACGTACGCCGCCTGCTGCATTATTTTGGACTGTTAGCGGGGCCATACATCACTGGCTTGCACAGCTGTCCTCTGCCGCACCAGTAAATTGATGCTAATGCAATTAGCTTTGTTGCCTTCATCTCAACTTCACTCTGCATCTACCGGGAGAGGGAGGAGGTGTGTGTGTATGTGTGTGTGTTTGTGTGTGTGAGTGTGTGTGTGTGTGGGCGGTGAAGGGATCTAGATGAGGGGGAAAAAAAACAGACCTCCGGATCTAATTAGGGGAAAGGCGTTGGGAAATGGGTTCGGAACACAGTAAAACCGTCTATATTTCATGAGTGAGCCATACATTTTCACGGACATGAATATTGCAACAGTGAAATCTTTCTCGGCATGCATAATCAAAGGAGTCTGGGGTCCAGGAGGCGTGTAAATACCACCAGGTGCATACATCATGACATTGTCTCAGTGAACCCACCTCGCCGAGCGTTCCGTGGACTCAGTATCATTAACTTGCATGTGTGTGTGTGTGTGTGTGTGTGTTTTAGGCTGGTTAGTGGCTCTCATGCCCGGCAGCATTAAGGGTTACCCTGTTCCATCCTCGCGACATAAATTCTGAAAAGCCGCGGTATGGAAGCAGCGGATAACCATTACTGTCATACAATTGAAAACAAGTCTATTCATCATGGCTTTAAGAGAGAACAAACAAGTCAGAGGGGTGAGAAACACCATAGAGCGCGCACAGCGGCTGAAAGCAGAGGCTTTGTGTTTACACTGAAGTGAACAACATGTCAGCGAAGCCGATCTGAAAAGCGCGGTTTGACTGTTATCAAACATTTGCGTTTCCCATCCAAAGCATAAAGGTTACTTCCACAATTCTGCCAAAGGCCAAACTTTATGACCGGAAATTTGCCTGCAGTTTGATGGACTATCCACCACCGCCTAGAATGAAATTTTATGGTAATGTGATCGACTATTGCGTGATAAAACACAGATGAAGGATGTGTGTGTGTGTGTGTGTGTGTGTGGCGGTGGCTCTTGTTTGCTTAGCTGTACATTCCAGGCAAGGGGAATTTCTGTGCTGCTGCCTTTTCTGTCCAACGATGCTGCATGATATGATCTAATATTCGCTTAATTACATTAAAATGTCATGGGCTAATAATGCTCAACCAGGAAACCACTCATAAATTAACCAGCCTAATTCATCTTCTCTTCTCCACACACTCAATTTAATTTATTCAAAACATTCTCAGAAAGTAGCAGCCTGCACCGCTGAGTAGTTAGGGAATGGCAGCTCAGCTGTCCAAAATATTAGGCAGCCTGGCTTCTCATGATAGATTTTTTTTTTTACACTTAGTAGTTTAATTTCTGAAACAACTCAAAACACATCAATTGTGTTTGCAAGCTCGCGCCAAAGGTGTCCCTCTTATCACTGCGCCACCTTTTCTCATTTGCCTCCTGTTCAGCTGAAAAAAACTAATCCTTCTCATTCGCACATACAAATCAACCCTCCCCTTATCTCGCGAAATTGCTATTGCCAAAAACCCAGAAATCTATTTGAAATGTGGATTTCAGAAAAATAAATAACACCTGTCATCATCATAGGCTCCCCTCCCTCTCCTTCAGAAAGTGGGGCATCTGTTGAGGTGATGTCTTTATAGTGGAGCCGCGTGTCTGATTAAAACGGATGGCACTCTGTCAGGCGCTCCCTGTGTCCTGCGCTAGTTTTTAATTAGTTTACGATAAGAGGCCTTTTCCTTCGTTCCCTCCGGTTATTGAGCTAGATCACATCCGCCGCAACAAAAAAGAGGCGAGCGCATTTGGGAGGACGCCTGGCTTTGTTGGTGAAGAGTTTTAAAGGTGTGAAGAAGAGAGAGAGCAGAGACCCCAGCTGCACGCCGTGATAAATCCATTATGCTGCCGCTGTTGAGCGACGGACAGTCACAGGAAGGTTTCATCGCTCCATCTGCCTGTCTTCACCCGCTATCAAGAGGCATACCAATACTGACAACAGATGTGCTGTCTCATTTACTGCGTGTCATTCATATGTGATGTCAGGGGCAACTTGCGAGTATGATAAGCTTGTGATGCTATGTGGTGGTGGTGTGTGTGTGTGTGTGTGTGTGTGCGTGTGTGCAGTACGACATCCTCTTGGGGGTATATTGATCTGTATATATGCAAGTCGGTGTATACCTGCCCACAGCATTTTCCTTCCTATTTGCATACATGTGTGTGTGCAGGTGTATTTATCTGCCTCTGCATCCGCTTGATAGCATTAATCCGCAGGAATGCAGAGGTTGGAGTAAGTAAGAAGCAGACCGCTGCCTCGGAATATCAATCCACAGTATATCGCAAAGGGACGTGACATTGATCGATGCTATGTGAGCATTCACTACTGTGAGTTGACAAAAATGAATATCCACTACTGTCTCCCATTGCCGGAAACAAGAGAGAAAAGTTGTCTAATCTGTGATATTACAGGAATGCACAACTCCATAAGGAATTCCTGCCAAAACAGAAAAGATGTATGTGTATGATATATTTGCTGATTTGAAACTCGTATCTAAGATTAGTTGGATGCAAAAAGTTTGTAAAATATGAACAAACCATAAAATCAGTTTCCAGTTCTTTGTCAATGATAGATACATTGGAAAGACATGAGAGATTTGAGTTTTGGTTCTCCGGTTTTAAACATTAGGAGAGTCATTCATGTTCACAAATACTGATTATGCTGTTCTAGGCCTTAAGAATAGCCTCTATGGATTCTTCAAGTGAATGGTCTACCTCTTTTATAACTGTGTTTGAGTTTGGCTCGGAGCCAAATTGTTAATTAATGCAAAAAGGAGTACTCCCTGTGCCGTGTGAGGCCGACTGTGGGAAGAGTGTGAATAATTGACTTACACCGATATTAAGCGGCCTCTATTTGATTAGTATTCGTAAATGTAAGACGCTAAAACATCTCCGTGACCTGAAAGAGTATTTAGAGAGGATTGCTTGCATACCGAGTCATGTGCAGAATATTCATGCTTTGTACACACATGCTGAGCAAAGGAAACAGGGGTTCAGCATGTGAGTAAAGCATGTTTACATGTTATGTGGCGAGTGTGGGTGCGTATCCTGTATAAATCTGTATTTAAGTAAGTGTAATGCATGTGTGATTATTGATCCCCCAAATGCACGCGTTGGCCTAATGAAGCACTGTATGCAAATCCTTTTGGCATCGCTTTACAGCTTGGAATAGATCCTTGTGTCACAGGTGAGGAGATGCATTTGGAAGGATTACCTGGCACCCTGAGGGAGAGATGCAATGTTCTGAGCGGCCTGCCAATAGCTGTAAATAGTCTCACTCTGCCAGAAAGTCACAGTTGACTCCTGTTCCGAAGACAAATGGCTCCGACAAATGAACAAGTCATGCAAGATTTATTCTCCCGCCTCCCATTTTGACCCCAAATCACGAATCTAACAGCTCAAAAGCTTCTACTGTAACTTACAAATTATTTATTTTCCTCCAGGTACAAGGAAGTGCTGTAAGGACAGACCCCCCCCCCCCCGCAAAAGGTACCTTGCACCCCATGCTGTAATTAGCCTTATATTTCACCCTATTGTCTGATCTAATGCACCCTGATGGTTTACTCCATTAAAGACCACCATGTTCTCACACCCAGTGATGTCAGCCTGATCATCATGAGGCAAACAACCACCAATAAGAACAAAAATCACTCATGTTTTCAGAAAAACATGAATTTCATATAACTCACATCAGTTTGATTACTTACTATCATGTACACTATGTCATAAAGATTTATGTGAGGCCCAGAAGGTGGATAAACTATTCTGCGAATAAAACTTTGTTAACTTCCATCTTTTGTGGTGCTTTGGCATCTCTGTCTAGCCCCTTCTTTGTATTTCAACACCGCATCTCTCTCATAACAGGCAATAAAATATCAGAGGAGGGGTTGACTGCCCATTCTCCCTAATGTTATTTCCCCTGGATTCCTCGTCTTTGCGCCACGTCTTCAAAAAAAAGGGAGATGATTTCAGTCCATTCCAAACTAAATGCACAGTGTCTTTTATTGGCGTCTGGGGCGTGCGGTGATTGCCGCGTTAAATGGCTGTTAAACCAGCCATTGTAATGACGCCGTCTGGAGATCTCCAGATAGACAGGTGCTCTCTGAATACCCCAAGCATCGGCAGGCGCTCGCTTATCTGCCTCCTAATTAGGAACGCAAATGCATTCAGTTTTCTAGGGCCTCTATCCAGAGTGCGGAATTAGTTGACAGCTGCGCACTCGAGAAACTAGGAAAACAATACATATCAATAAAACCAGTCAGCCAGATTATCAATATAAATGCCAATATAGGATTCCTGGTGGTATCTCTTTCAGATGCTCCGTCTTATTTACAGCCAATGACAGGAGAGTAAAGATTCCTAATGTGTGATGCTGCAAGCTGGAAGCTGGTGATAAACAGTGAAGGGTAAAAAAAGCCAACTGTCGCAGTAACTGAGGGAGCATCATTTGTCATGCATAATGATGTAAGCTCCCTGGTATCTGGGTTACCATTTGTCAATAGCGCTGTGTGGTAATCTAGAGGATTCCTGAACCCACCAGATGGAAAGAGTGGATTAAGATCCCTTAATATTGATTAGCTCCAAAAGAAAAACACCCTGATAGGCGTTGGGAGGTGTTTGTTAGATTTCAGAGTACCCCATAAATTTGTCCCATGTGTGATGGGTTTTGTAAACAGGACCGACCATCGCTCTGTGCCAAAGACATGCTGCTCTTCTGTGGAAGCTCTTCCAGATGAACACTTCTGTTTATCTCCACCTCTGGGCCGAGTCACTTGGGGAAAAATGGAGTGATCATGCTGTGTGACTTCCACTGGGGCATGAAATCCTACCACGAAATCCCAGCCCACCCCTCGGCCCTTGAAGGGGGCACTTGGGTGGTTTTTCCGTCAGGGTCATCCAGAAACTCGGGGCAAAACTCAGGACGCAACATTCAGAGCAATTCGGCAGATCGTACAACAGTAGACTTCAGGCATGTTTCCGGCCGCCTGGATCGGACCGCGATGATTTGATCTTGGCTTAGAATAGATCAAGAATGGACAGGCGCAGCTGTGTGTGCCATTATCCACAGCTGGTTGTGTCCAACGGTCCAATCGCAAGGTAAAACTAGAATAATTCTGACAGAGTTTTATAATGATGGGTATCATGAAACAACTATTACTTTCCCAATGATCCTAGGTTGGGTTTTCAGAGTTTATGAAGTCTAGTTGGAGCATGTTGCTGGGGCAGATCTGCATCAGATGTGGATCACCACTGCAGTAATTTGAGCCACATCACTTGTGTTAATGTGAGATTGGAATGAGAAAATATAATGACATTTTGCTGATTTTAAACTCACATCAACCACAATGATATGTCTGACATTGCAGAGGTGACAAACCAGATTGAAATAGTGCTGCCAGAGTTATACTTCTGGGCGTCAGTATAGGAAGAGGTCATGGCAGCTGGATCATATCCCAGCATGCATTGTGTGGAAGGTAGGGAAACAAGCTGACGGCAGGTCTGCTCTGCCTTTTCCCCGGGTTAGATGCTCTGTGTAAACACGACTTTATATAACAACATATATCTAATTAAAAATGAGTAAACACTACAAAATATTTGCTCAATTTAAAGATGAAAAATATGCATAAAATGCCCCAGTTTGTTGAAATCAACATTGCATTGCTGGTTTGTGAAGCGCTCCAGTTCGTCTTGCACCACAATCTTCTCCCAAGATACAAATATTGTACTTTTTATTGAAAGTTATTGAAAGGACTCCTCAGTCTAATGGATATTTTCAAGACTGTCAGCTATGGGCTACCTCCATTCTGATTCTGCTGCGCTTACAAGCAACAAAGAAATGTACCATTACAAAGTATTATGATTATTGTGAAATCAATTTCCTCACATACTTGCTGTGGATCCATGCCAAGGACTGTGCAGATACAAAGGAACATAACTTGTAAACATGCTGTCCCATTATGTCTGAAATGTTGTCTAAAGCAATATTTTACTTTAATTGAACATTTAAATTTCTTAGCAAACATACCTCCAAATTCACTTCACCTCTAACATTTGCTGCCTTGAAAATTGGAAGTCATCATATTATTATAATTATGATTATTGTTGTTGTTGTTACATTGCTGTAATTCATACACCAGCTTTGGTTTTCGGAATGAAAGCAAGACTATGTTTACCTGGTAGAAGCCAATATCGGTAACTGAACTTCTATGAGTGTATGTGTGCTAAAAAGTATGACATTTTTTAAAATATTGCTTAAACAGACGATAAAATCTGCCATTTCTCCTTATAGCATGAATCCATTTCTTTTGTTGAGGGAAAGCAGTGGAGTGAATAAGTACGGCTGCTTCTTCTTTGAATTAGCACGCAGGGGAACGCTACAGAACTGGCCGCTCTTTGTCTCCGCCATTGTGCTGGTGACTGTTAAGCTAACCGGAAAAACGCTACTCCTACATCACAGCTGGAAATGCGAGACGGGAGGTTTTATATTATCAGGAGGACGAACGGAAAAATGGCCGCCCAGTCATTTGAATGAAAGCTGCTCACCCAACGCATACGGCAATAAAAAATGTATCTTCCTGGTTTGCTTCGACACATGCAAGTGCATTAGCGTGTTTTTCCGTACTCCCGCCGTGAGCGAGCCTGCAGGGTCATTCCTGATCCTCCTTTTCTCTACCATTACCATTTTCTCTACTTGTTATTAATTCTATTTTGATTATTAAAGATAAAGATATCATCACTTTTGTTATTACTACATATGTTTCCCCAAGTATTTCTGCTCATTCAGTTTCCTCCATGGTCTTCATGAGTATTTATGTTGTGTTGTACATGTCAACACAGTCCTACCTGTCTGATATTTACAGCCTGCAGAACAATGGACTGAAGTAGACCAGATCAAAGTCATATCATGCATTGCATCTCCTCCTCCACCTCAGCACACAGCCATTAGGTGCGTTAGCTTCTATAAATATGACTTTACAATGTGACACTGAAATGCAACTTCACTTCCTTGCTACTTTTATTTGAGTTACTTAATAGAACCAGGTAATGATTTGGCCTTGTATCCTTGTACAAGCACTTACAGCACTTTGCTATGTAGTTTGACAAGATGTCATTATACAGTCATAGTTTATCTGGAGCCTGTCAAAGATAAATGTCGACCTGGTTCACTACACAACAGCCATGAATGCCCCTGTAAATACACAATGTCAGGGGCGTTGTTAGGATTTCAGAACATCTGGGGCTCAGCCCAGAGGAAGTCACAGAATCGTAATCCAGTGAGTTATATTTAATCAAGTTATATTTCTATATGTTTCACTACCTATATCACTATATTACTACAACCTAATAGTGAGCTACTTTGGTTTGTTTGTTACGTATGGAAACTTAACTTTAAGCATAACTCATTTTAAGAAGTAAATTATTTAACCTGTGATGTCCTTCTGTTAGGAAGCTGATATTTTCAATGCCACATCAAAGATCACCATGAAAAGCCTAATCCATTCTGAATGGCTGGAGGAGTCTACCAGCATAGTAAAATATACAGAGGCACAAATTAAAAATTACATTTTTAACATTTTCTCACGTTTAATGGAAAGAGTGTCTTAAGTTGAAAATAATATAGATGTTTCATGTGAAGAGAATTAGTTTTTGCATTTAATGTTCAGCAGCCCACATAAGTAGACCTGAATGGGAGGATTCAGTAACTAACTGACTAACCAGCTGACTGGAGAGAAATAGTAACATTTTGTTTACAGTGACCCAATATTATATTGAAGATGTTGAGCTAAAAAAAAAAACTGCTGTAGCTTGTAGGCATCTAACCATGAAGCTATCAACCAAGTGTCAGTCCAAGCTAACACTCCAGTGTCCATCTGGTTGTCTATGTTAGTCAACTCGCCACCACATATCTGCCTGATTTTTGCTGTCTTTCCAGATATGGATAATCAGTCACTTGATTAAACTAACCTATAACATATCTTACCTTTCTTCCTGTTTTGAAATGTGAAGAAGATCCATAACCTGCCTTGTCTTTTCCTGACATTGTGTTTCCTGGTAGCCCACCTTGCCTTCTCTGACCTAGACTAGGACCGACCGATTAAAATCATCCATAACTTAGCCTATTGCTTTAGTTTGACTCAAACTACACAATGACAGATTGGCAGAGCCCCCTACCAAACAGACACACATAGCAAGCAGCGACAGGTGAGTTCCATTTGTGTCCCGGCATGTACCTCGATGCACCCAAAGCCAGGCTTCAAAGCTGGCTCATGTAAAATAACCGGCCTGCTCTGACTACTAACTCAAATTTACCCTGCAATCTCAAAATATTCAGGGTTTAAGCCCCAAAAGAAAGACCCTGGTGACGCCACTGCACACTGTCATTCTGACTGGCAGCTAAACACAAAGCTTGTTAACTCATGATTGCATTGAAGCGAGACATGTAGCCAAACTGGGAGACCTGACCTAATAAATTCATGGACAATACAGTTACTGTCATGAATGAAATCAGAAATAGCTTACAGGGTAAGTTATTTGAAATTGTTTATTTGAAAAATGAAAAGAACATAGACTATTTACAATGAAATAAGATTATGAATGGCATGTAATGTTAGACTAGTTGGGTTCGTCAGAGTGTAGGCTAATAAAAAAGGCTAATATGAGTTAGCTTGCTGGCTACATATACTGTAGACCCATGTCATGAACAAGCACAGAAAACACACCTAACCCCAAACCTTCTTAATAACCTTCGTGCTTTGACTTCACACAAAAATATCTGCTTTTTATATGGCACTGAGTGATTTTTAAAAAATGCTAAAAAAAACAAAAAAGCATTTCAATATAAATACAAGAGGTTTTGGACTTGTGTGATGTTGAAGGTATTTTCGTCTACGGAGAAGATGCTTTCTGAGCCGTGTGAATTTTAGGCTGCAGTGCCAACGTTGACCACCATGCCAAACTGCCAGCAAGGGTTAGACCTTCAGCCTTAATTAGAAAAAAGGCTACCTAAGTATGGCCAAGTTATTGGACCAAATAATGGAGAATGTTTTTTTTTTTAATAGTTGACATTGAATTAATCTTCGTGCACTCAGCTTCTTTTATTGCTTGCCTTTATTTTTAGCATACACAGTCTGAAGCATGCACCGAGTGCAGGCATGATCCAGAGCTGTCCGTAAAAAGAGAGAAGATGTTTGAGGAATTCGAAGAGTCTACAGTGAGGAAGAACTGGTCAGTTTGGGTCAGTGCTCAGGAGTGTGTGATGGGCCCTGGGCTGGACATGGTGTCCATGTCTGATCCTTCAAGGCTGCTCAGCTCTTTGCTTACTTGAAGCACAAATTACAGCAACGTAACAACATCAATAATCATAATCATAATAATATAGTAACTTACAATTTCCAAGGCAACAAAAATTAGTGAGTTGAAGTAAATTTTGAGGTTTGCTAAAACAGCAAAATGTTCAAAGTAATATATTGCTTTAAACAACCTTGCACTTACACTTTCAGACATAATGGGACAGGAACAAAAAAGACGGGAAAATCCATGAATAACCTACTGTGTTATGTATCCTTTGTATCTGCACAGTCCTTGGCATGGATCCACAGAGAGTATGTGTGATAATTGATTTCACAATAATCATAATAGTATGTAATTATTTCTTTGTCATTCACCACTTGATAATGTGATCATTGTAGGATGGTGGTATGTTTACGGTAAACAGCTTGCCCAACGGGGAGGACAACCTTGACAGTCCTCCTGAAGGAAAAAAAAAAACATGGAATGAGAAAATGTTAAACAAGGAAAAAGTTACAAAAGCCATTGAAAATTGGTCAATAACTGAACAAACAATTCTCTAACAAATCTAACATTTACAGGTATGGAAAGGTCTTTACTCCTGTGCCATACAGGAGCAACCTTGTAAATAACAGCATGATCTTCCCTAGCTGTGTAGGTGGTATAAGAAAGGAAAGAGTTAGGTCGGGTTCCCCACTTGACCCGCTGCATTGATTTTGCTGGACAGGTCCGCCTCCTCCGTCTCCAAGTCTTTGGCTGGCATCCTACATGGTTCACATTTCCAGTGGTCAAACAATAGCATGGACAGCCAGTGTTCAAACACAGTTTCCCTCACTAAGATCTATTCACAAAGCTGTTTGTTGTGGCTCATTCTATTTGAGATATTACAGCTTTAACAGCTACACCCGCTCTGAGGCTTTGTCTACAGAGAGATCCTGGCCAAGCGAAACCTTCCCATGACCCCAAAATCAGCCTAATTGTCACCTCATTAGTGCTATTCAAAAGAGAAGTTTCTAATCAACACGTGGGATTTAATTTATTCCTTTGTTTTTGGAGTGCTGCATTCTTAGTGGGACTTCACAAAGCTGTTTCGATATTCAAAGACCATTGTTCACAATGGATGAGCTGTGCTATTTTACTTGGGGACAGTGATAAACACACAGCTCTCCATATCTGATAAAAGCAACAATAGTATCAGGACAGATGAAACAGTGTAGATCTAGCCTACGTTAAAACAGCTCACTCTGACTACAAAAAGCAAGGCCCAGTGACAATTCAAAATTGCGTTCATTTCATCTGACCTGATCCAATGATAAGAATAAGGATGTAGCAAAAACAGACTTAACTGTCCAAAAGTGACCACTACATGTGCATCTGACTTCTAAGTGCAGAGGGGGTGCCAACAAAGTTCTCGGCTAAGTTTCAGTCCCGTGGCAAATTGAACAGATTGCAGAGACGTGATAAGAGAGCCGCACATACGCCTTAGGGGAATGACTTGGCACCCAGCGACATCATTTTGACTTATCTGCTCCATAAAGTAGGAGAACAAGCGCAACAATAATAATAAACGCCAGTCTGTGCAATGGAATCCTGGATGGTGATTTAATTGAATTGAATGTTGCAGGTAAGACGCACCCTCCCTATGTTCCCATACCAAACAATATTACTGTGCTGGCTCGGCGCCTGGGCCACGCTGTCACGTTCAGAACAGGCTGGGAACTCTGCCACAGTGGCCAATCCTCATTTAATAATAGGTTGGCTATATGATCTGTAACAAGGCTGCTAATCCTTTTCAAATCTGTTTTTATTCCGGGTGTTGGGAGAGACAATTAACGTCCGAACATGCAGATTTTGATGCCTACCCTAATTTCCTGTCCAGCAGCGAGCAGACAATGGGAGCGCTGCCTTTGTTTCCCGGCACTGTGGCCACATTCCCACGAGCACAAAAGCCTCTGGAAGTCATTTGGAGTCCGACTTGGTTGCACAGTCAGCCATCGCCGCCTCAATTATAGCCTTTCACAGTGAGACATAATCTCATAACTGCGCTTTGTCTGAGTCAAATGGCGTTAAAAGACACTAGAAACCAAATTTTGTTCTTTTAAAGAAATATGTATAATGTTCCAGTTCAGCGCTGGACATGTGTTGTCTAAGAATTCCAATTTGGCTACATTCTTTGAGAAATACCAATTGCTTTGAGAAATATCATTCCCCAAATTTCCTCTGATCAATCACTCCAGTCACTGCTGTTGACAAGCAGGTGTGATATAATAAGCACATTTCCTCCAGTCTTTTCAGAAATCCATGTGTCCAATTTAATTTTGTTCAGTTTGAGCGGCTTGAGTTTCACCCAAACAAATAACGCTTTCATCATTGCAGTGTGAGGGCAGAGTCGGTGCTATCTGCCAATCAGTGTCCAATACTGTTAGCGCGTTCGGTTAGGCGCACTGTGTAACTTTCATTAAAGAATTACCATGTAATTTATTAATCTACCCTGAACAAAGACAAGAAGCACATTGATGCTATCTGTCTCTGTGGAGATTTACCAAAGATAAAAACAAATGAAAAAAGACTTCATGGTGGAATAAAAAAAAAAAAAATTGGACAGTTCTTAAAAAATTCAATATAATATGTCAAAAGTATTTTTAGTAATTGTTTATGGAGTTTAGACAAAATGACACAGCCGAACAGGCAGACAGCTTCAGCCAGTCTGGACAGGTGATTGGCAGTTAAAGCGAATGAAAACAATGTTGATTATATTGTTGACAAGAAAAGAACATCAGTGGTGATTCTAAAAGAAACCTTGCATAGAGAACAAACCCTTAGATCGTAATGACCCTGCAGTCATTCATGATAAACAAATACGATTCAACCGCCTTGAGTGAGGTGCATTCTCTTTAGTTGAGAGGTGAGAGTAAAAATACAGTGATTGGCAGTGCAGGGGAAAACATCGATTGAGTGACAAAGCATTTGTATTCTCTTTACATAAAAAGCCACTTTGTTCTGGGTTCCAGCTACGCTACAGGGATAATCACTTGATACACCCTGAAAGAGAAATTTGCGTCTGATTGGAATGGGAGTTGTTAAGAGAGACCATTCTGAAGGACACCCTTTGACTCCGGGATGAAGAAATAATTCCTCATTATCATACCCAGTCAGTGCTCAATGCATTCAGTCCCCAATGGGTCACAACAGCAGGAGAAATTACCTGTGTCAAGTCCCCCGAGAAATCAGCTCCGTCCTCTTTTATGTGACTTCATATGTAAAGGACCAACCACTGTACCGCCTTCTAAAAATGGAGATGGGGAAAAAGAAACTCTTGATATTCAGCAGTGATGAATTATATTACAATCAAAAGCATTTGATTATAGCCAAAAGCATGCAGTGGTAACCACTGACTCTACTCTTTATAGAACCCATGACTGACTCACAAATAATTACCATACTATTTGTAATGGTGATATGCTTGCATATCATAGCAGGTAATGTGACAGCAGTATTTAACACATTATTCACTCTTGAATGTCCGATTTTTTTCTAAGAACTGGACAATTTCAGACAATATACGAACCATTTTCACGGACATGTCCAAGAAGTTCTTTGGTCTTGAAGGACTAGATGTGATTATAGCAGTATTATGGGCTGGCTGTGTGGGAAATCTCTTTTTCCAATTACATTAAGGGAGAAGGTCAGCAGATCAATGGGTTTTTAAAGGCAGAAAAAAAAGCAAAGGTCTAGCTGAAAGTGACTGCTTTGGCTTGAAGGTTGAGAGATAACTCCTCTCATAACATTGAACCGCAGATTTGATCAAGCCATTAGGCGTTGTTGCTGCAAGCCACTGCGACCAAATGGTTGTTTGCATAGATAGGAAATCTTTAAAAAAAAATCTGAATAACTTTGATTGATCGTAGCCAGTGGTACAGCCCTTTGTTTACCCTGTGCAATTCAGTAACAAATGACATTACTTGCTTAGATTAAATAAAAATAACCGCAACAATTCAGCCCTCATCAAATGGGATGATGTTTAAATGTATTCTGTCTAGCCTGCACAGCCGTTACACACTTCCTTCCATTAGTTCTGTATGAGCTCATTATATCTCCCCGTTTAAGACTGCTTGGACGGCTTGTAAATTGTGCCCACAGGAATGGCTAATAAAAAGCACAAGCTCTCACTACCTTGAAAAATGCATGGCTGGCATGAATATGTGGCTTTGAAGAGGAGCAATGTAGTGTAACTCAAATTAGCTCGCAGACGCCGGTATACAACAATGGCAGCGCTGCCTGAGCACTTCCACTGGCAACACAAGCAGCAGGCTGTAGACTTGGGATGGGAATAAAAAAAGATCAAGGCGGAAATGTCCTCCAGCAGTCGGACATCTTTGGGACACGTTCAAGAAATGTTCGTCCTCATTAAATTTACAATAGGCCTACGAAGCGCAACATAGATTTTCTGCCCAAACAAGGGATTCCGGTTCCATCACCTTGTAAGACTAATGGGAAAATGGATACGGGTGTAAAATGTAAAATGATTGCTTTTAACTACATCCGATGCTAATATTAACTCTTTCCAGGGTTCCTCTGTTATGCATATCTTCATTTGTTGAGGTAGATTCTGATGGGTTTTATCGCCATACTTAGCTTAGCATTCCAGCATTTTGTGGCTTTGTGAAGTGAGGACAACACAGACTGTTAAGGACGATAACGCAACCTCCGCCCAATAGTTGTTCACAAAATATTTGCGCATTTAAATATGTAATAACTCTGTCAAATGTCAGTTCTACTTACATTATTTCACCCATTTTCAATGACTCAATGACTGGCAAACGGGATCCAAAACTCTCATTCATTTTCACCATAGGCAGAAAAAAAATGGACCTGGATATAATCCGAAAGCCCCGTAATGACAACAACACTGCGGTGGTCTATTGTTTCTAAGATGTCAGCTTTATGAATGAACCATCTGTACATAAGGGAGAAAAGCACATTTGAGTTGAAGTGGGGTCGTTCATTTTCAGGTAGACAGCATGAAGGGAAAAGAAGTCATAAAACTGATGTTGTCTGATTTCGTTGTGGAAGGACTATGGATCGGTTTCCATTCATTCATTTGTTCACTCGTCTATCTGTCATACACTATCTCATACACTGCTGGTTGGATTTTGACAAAACTTGGGGGAATGATGCATCTCACCATTAGATGTACTGATTAGCTCTATTACCCTCTTTATGCTTGGATCCAAGCACACGGTGTTGTTTTTGCCTTTTCTTGATACTGACCTATCCTCTCCTTTACTGCTGATATCATTAGAACGCTGATCTCTTTGTTTTAATGTTGTTGGAGGATACCAACCGAGGTTTAGACTAGATCCTCAATACACCATGCTTTACACACTCTTTAGCTGCTGTAAAGCCCTTGACATACAACATTCTGATTCCATGGGCATATTTTTATTAAAGTGTAAGACAGCAATGCCAGGAATTCTTCAAAACATAGAATGTAGATGAGAAAGCATTTTCCTTCACTCACAGAGAGTGTTCCAGTTTACCTCACACTCAGCCTTCAAGCAGTCCACCAGTAAGGGCAATACCACACAAATTGCATTTTTTTTTCACCCTGCCTATCCCCACTTTGACTTTTTTAACTGAATGGAGGATTTAAAGGAGGATCTGTTATTTAAATGCTGCAAACATAGCTGAATGGAATAATTCAAGCTTGGGGATTGGAGTATGGGGGTACCAATCAATACCATGCTGTTGTAATGCATTAAATTTGGGTCCACTGCAGCAAAAAAAATGCTTGGTTAAACAAAGTGCAGCCGTGGAGATTAAGGGCAGTGTGGCGCTGTTGGTGCTAAAAACGTAAAGGCTCTATTTGCTCTCTAAATACTCCCTTCAAGATTTATGTTCATTCATAAAGCAAGGTGATCCTCTGGTATGATCTCATCTGTCTATAATTTAAGAGTTGCTAGAGCAGGGAGCAGACAAACAGACAGGCACATTTTGTCTGTTCATTCTAAGGATGATACACAACCTAACAAGCAGGTAATTTGTGATAAGCTGCGACCAGCTTATCACAAACCAGGAGGAGCAGCCAGGACGTTTGGAGGGGAAATCCAGATCAGGTGCTAAGGGAACCCCTGTTCGGTTCTAGCCACCAAACATACTGCTTGATATCTGCCAACAGTAGGCTGCATACACACACACACACACACACATACAGAGAGAGAGAGAGAGAGAGAAAGAGAGAGAGAGATACTGCTGTGATACTTTGGTTTATTCCCACGTGTGTAAATGCTGAACTGAATTGTTGTGAAATGGCTTTTGATTATACTGTTGCTCTAATTTTTATATTGATATATTGTTGGTTATGTACTGAAAACTATTTATTGATGTTTGCAGCGTTATTACAACTGAAGCACTGTATTGCTTTGGCAACATGGGTCTCTGTCCCATCATGCCAGTAAAGCTGATTTGAATTTGAATTTGAGAGAGAGACTTCAGTGTAATCAAGTATTCATTTTCATGCTGATCAGTGTCCAACAATGGGTGGTCATTTTCTAAATTGGCATGCCTTCCCTGTACGGCTCCACCACCAGCACATTATGAGAATTAGGCTGCATCTGTTTAAAAGAGCACAGGCCTTTATGTTTGGGGGGAGGAGTTATTTTAAATTTTTGGGACTGACCATTCACAACACCGGTGGTATGTTGTGAATGGAAAAGCCTGTCAAGAGCTTGTATTCTCCTTGGTAATTTCTCCTCATACAATACTAACCCTAGATACTCCGTGTTTGAATTTCTGCAAATCAAACCCGAGTGAGAGGAGCACCTGCAAAATGTTTTTTTTTCTTCCCCAGCTGCAGCAGAACACCTGTAACAGCCATGTCTACAGGTTCACATCTGAAGCCAATCGAATTACCATGAATAAGTAAGTGCCAATTATCAAAGAAATGTTTTGGCACGGCACCTAGCAGTAGCTGCTGGAGTGACTTTGAAGCCGAGAGAGAGAGAGGAAGAGTCTCCCACGCAAGAGGAGTCTTTGGTAATGCTGCGGCTCTTGGGCTTAGAATTAGCATAATACACATGATAATCGTCAAATCTGTACTCTTCTAGATCAATATGAGTCAAAACTGGGTAAATTGAACGTTTTTAAGGGAAAATGAAATTATATAAACAATGAAAGTTGAGCTGTAATAAATTGATGGACGTTATTCATGTAGAAAACATGACAATTCTTACATCAGAATTTTTTTTTTTGCATTTCCCTATTTCTGTACGCTCCATTTTAGTGCGATATGGGGTATTAATGTAGTTGTTGAAAGGATTATATTGTAGGAATGATTTTTTTCTATATTGTAGGTATTTGATCAGAGCTGTTTAATGGTTCTCAAAATGCCCAAATGAATTTGCTTCACTGTCTAGACTTACAGTACATTTTGTAATATCCATCCTTTTTTTCACAGGCAGTTTCAAATTATCTCTGGTTAAACAAACCCCCCTGGGAATGGTGCTCAACACTGAAATGCACTAAAATTATGCACCAAAATATGAAACATGCAGGCAGTCATACTCTGAAACATAAGTAATGCATATAGTCTATGTTTTCATACTATTTATTCTTACTGTTTCCATGAGTTTGAGTCTGACAAAATCCAACGTAATCTCCAAAGCCCCTGTTTTTATGTCACGTCTCCATGGTACATGATATGTAACATTACGTCATCATGGTGGTGTCTGTGTGTGTGTGTGTGTGTCTGTGTGTGTGTGCAGACACATTCTTGTGAAAACAATAACTCAAGAACAATGCATGATAGATACACCACAGGTTCCCTCTATAGGGTAGATGATCTGATTAGATTTTGGAGCGCCTTGATGCATAAATTTGCATATTAATGAGGAGAAACTGATTTTCTTTAAACAACTATAACTCCTTGATGCTGTAAGGTGCGGAGCTCATAATAATACTTCCCATATGATATGTAAACAAAAGTCAAGTCACAGTGTCACAAGTTACAGTGTTCAGAATCAAGCAAGTGATGTCTGGTGTGGATATAGAATGGAGCAAGTTTGATAATAAGCAAATAAACAAAGGGTGATTATGTCACATCGTGGCATCTTAGGTATCATGTAAAATTCTACTTTCCATTTGTATTTATCACTTAATTGGGTCGTTCAAGCGCCTTCTACCCATAATTCTCAATATTTCTGACAGCATTTGAAGGCAGTATCTGCCGGCTACTGTGACTGTGTGGCGGTGTAGAACGAGTTTGGAAAGTCTAGGAGGTAAATTATCATTTGGCTTCAGAATACTTGGATTATGCTGTTTGGAGTGATTTTATGGTCATTTTTTTTTGCCCTTTTTGGAATCGTAAAAAAACACAATTCCCACTGACTTCGGTTGTTTGGAGAAGGAGCTACGCTAGCTAACTTGCTGTGTGTTATGTGGGCATTCAAACTTGGCCGGTGTTTCCACTGAGGGTGTAGTGGATAACCCAAATTTCCGAGAAAATGCAGCAGACTGTATAAGTCTTCGTGGTGTTCCAAATTTCCGAGTTTCATTGAATGAAGCATAAATCTCTAATGAGGTGAACGGTCGGGGTTTTTGGATTCTTCTTGTGCGAGTTCAACTCCCCATTTGGCGTGAGTGAATATCTTTATTAAGTACTTTTATCATAAATAAATTGTGCTGGTCTCTTCAATGAGTTATAGTTTTTACTTGGAGCACTTCTAACAGCTAGCTAGCTACCTAACCTAACTGATACAGACCAACTGGGCTACACCAGCCAACGTTTGCTAAGTCTAGCTAGCTAGCTAAATACGATAGGCTGAAAGGCTAAAAAATAAGCAGTGACTCTGTGAAAACACAGTTACTGCTGGACTATTGACCTGAAAACACCTGTCTTCAGAAGTGGATGGAAAAAGAGGGAAAGGAGAGACGAGGAGGCTTCTCATGACAGACGTTTTTGAAGGGTAATTATTAGAACCTCTGAAACACCTGTGAAATTTGTTAAATTGTGTTTATACTTCAGTTAGGCTATGAATGTAGTGTGTTTATATATGTATATAAGTTATATGTGTGTGTGTGTGTGTGTGTATATGTGTATATATATAATCTAATATGGGCCTAACATTGATATCAACCAACAGACTCTTTAGAACATGTTTAATTTGCATGTTGTAGAGTTCATTGTGAGAGTGGCAGCACCTCTGGTCAGCCTAGTGCAACCCAACACACTTCAGCATGAGGGCAGTACAGACAGCAGAGCAGCACAGGCAGAACTCAGACCAGGACAGACCTGTCCCAGCCCAGAGGCAGCATGTAAGTACTGTGAGATTTGTGGTTTCTGGGATTTGTGATTTTCAACTTTTATATGACCATAGGCATCAGGATCAGCCGTCACATCCGCCATGTATAACCCTCTATCTAGGTTAGGGTTAAGTTAGTCCCAAGTTAGCATAAACAAATAAAACAACAATAAATAAATACCATTATTGTTGCAGATGTAGCCTCAGATAATCTCCTTTGTAAATCATCAGCAATAATCAGATATGTTAAACATAATCTTGTTTTGTTTTATTTACTCGGGCGGATGTTACCCTTAGCTCTAAAATCCAGTTGGTGTGGAAGCGGTGGGGGGTCTCCGCTGCAGAGCTTCAAATATTTGGATGAGGAATCAGCAGTTAGCAAACCATCCAGACTCTTGCCACCACCTTCCAAAACGACACAAAATATACAAAGTATCTACAAAAAAGAGGAAAGTATTGCTCAGTTAGGATTCTTATTCATTTCAGAATTATATTCAGTGGCATTTAATAAATATTCTGTCGGTGCATAGATTTGCATGATCCAGCCTTATCTATCACACTATACTTGTTTTATAAGTTAGAGGCATGCCATATTCTAACACAGTGTTTGGTTTAAGTTTCTTAAATGTACAGTAGATTTAATGATCATGATGCTTGTTGCATGTATGCTCTATCCACTTGTTTCTACATTGAATCTTTATTTCATTATATAGGCCTAGTGGTGCTGAACCTCTGCTCATGCACGTTTTAGTCTAAAGCAGATTATGGACAGAAGTCATCACTTAACATCAGTTTACTTTGCGGTGCTGATCAAGGCCTGAGATTCTCTCTTCAACTTCTGTCTCGCTTTCAAGGAGCTTGCTCATATGTTGTCAAGCTAGTTTGGCTCGGTCCATCTTCCTGGCTTGTAGAAACAGCTGGGGGCTTTTTGAAATGATTCAGCATCGTTGTCGTGGAGCCACGGTACCTTGTACTGGACAAGATTACACTAGGGCTGGGCGATATGGACCAAAAATCATATCTCGGTATTTTTAGGCTGAATGGTGATACAAGATATATATCTCGGTATTTTCTACGAAGTGGGCTAAATGTTCAGTTGTAAGTAGGGCTGGACGATTTGGACAAAATCAAATATCACAATATTTTTGACCAAATACCTCGATATTGATATTGCGACAATATTGTAGGGATGACTATTGGTGCTTTCACAAAATATTTACACAATGAGATTTTTGATAAATAATCATCAGTAATGTGGATATAATGACTAAGTGGGTAAAGGCAAATAATAGAACAGCTAGAACAGTCTGGTAAGTTCAGAAAATGACATCACTTTACTGTAATGCAGCCTTTAAAACCAGGAAAACAACACTTATGCCATATCACAATATTACGATATCCAAAATCTAAGACGATATCTAGTCTCATATCACGATATCGATATAATATCGATATATTGCCCAGCCCTAGATTGCACTTCACTTTTTTCTCTCAGGTGGCTGGTCTACGCCATAGCTCTAATTCAGCCGTTTGAGCATTACATGGTTCCACTCCATATATACTCATCACTATTTATTTCTACCCTTTCTACACTAATTTTGTTCTCTCTTCAGTCAGCAAAAGGCACAAGGAATAGTCTGGTAACCAATAGGTTGAAAGAGACCAGTTTTTTTTATAATATGACTCCACTGTTTTACTATTGCACTGAGCACTACAGTACTAATGTGGCCAAAATGTATGGCAGGGGAATTCTACAGTGTCAAGAGAGAGAGACAGAGAGAAATTAAGAGGAGAGAAACACCCATGAGTTGAGAAGAGTTAGCAGCAGATGATGGCAGTTCCGCTGTGAGGAACGTTTGCAAAATTTATTAAAGCTCATTTAAAAATTATAGAACATTTATGTAATGGGATTACATAGCTCATTTCAAAATAAGAGACCTTTAGTTTAATGTACGTTTATATTCATTCAGCAGGTTTTACCAATGGCTGTTCACTCTATCCATCTGTACCTGTGTCATTCAACTCTTGTGTTACATCAAACAAAGTCATTGCTCAGGTTTTCAAATACGGCTGTTCAAAATAAACAACTTTATCGGTGTTTCAGCCGAAATCCTTGATCAGGGTTACATGACAAGGAGACAATGGATCTTAAATACCTTTCCAAAATGGCCAATTCAAGTGCTCCTTTTAAACTCCTACTTCCGAGATTGCAAGTCGTAAACATGTCTTGTCACACATTCAAGTGCTTTTGGTCGGACATAAAAACAAAATGGGCCCTGTAACAAAAGTAGCTTTTTGGTGGCTGATGTTTTACTTCAGAAATCTAGTGGCACATAGCTACTTTGTGCTGCGGTGGCATAATGAAGAGGAATGAATTGAATTAATTTCTTAAAAACAACTAAACGTTAAACAAAGAGTGAAAATAGAAACATACAACAATACTACGATATTAACAAGGGATGCCAAATAGTATCGTATAGTAACAAAGTACATTATTATTACCATCAGTTATTGACATGGTGTACATGCTCCCTGCCCCTAAACATCACATCTTGGCAACTTGGGTCTGGTAGAAAATTATGACTTTCCTAGTCGTATTTACCACTTTGATAGCTCCTTTATGTGCACTCAACTCGTAATTATAGTATTTCCAACAGCATTTGAAAGCAGGGTTAGGCCAATCAGTTAGGGTAACCTTTTAAAATTAAGATCTAAAATATAGCCGCAAGCGGCAATTTGAGGGTTCAAAACATTTTGTGCTCAACAGAAGGAAGCAGCTCAATCGGCCAAAATTAAAGCCGCGAGCAGCATCGAGCGGGTTTCAGGCTTCACAAAGGTGAGCAAAGTCACTTCTAGTTTAATTCTGTTTAAAGGAGCGAGACCAAGCACATACTTGTTTCATCATCACAAAGCCTGCAGCATTTCAATAATTGCGCACTCAAAGTTCCGCCATTCGTCCCCCCTCCATCGGATTTGAATGAAACTCAGTGTGTATCTTCAGGAGATAGCGCAGGATGTCTCCAGTGAGTTTAATCAGGATTGCTCAAAAGCATCTTGAGTTATGAGCAAATATGTGATAGGCCACGCCCACTTGCACCGATCAATATGGCACTTCAGATTTTGGTTAATACTTAGCCCCAGAGCATGCACACCAATTTTGGTGAAATTCTGTCCACAGGGTTTTCAGATACACGTTTGTGGCATTTGTGGCGCCCCCTATGGGTCTGGCTCAAAATACTTTGGTAGACCTATTCCCAAACACGGACTGAAGTTACCTACCAAGTAGAGGTCTTCACGGGTCCAAAATGATGGACCCGAACCCTAATGGACCCGGGAAATTTGTTCCGAGATCCGATTGGACCCGATAATTAAAAAAAAAAAAATATATAAACTGACCCGTTTTTGCCCGAGATATTACAGACCCGACCCGGTGCATGTCCGAGAGGAGAGAGACCCGAGACCCGTCCATTTTTTGGACCCGACAAACCCGGTAATTAAAATTGCTACTAAAAATGCCGTTCTACTGCTAAAAATGTTTATCATGTCGGATACAACGTATGGTAACCTAATAAAAGGAGATCAAAATAACAGAAAAACTTGCCAAGTTGTGCCGTTCTACAGTTTGTCCAGTAGATGACAGTGAGACTACACAATGGAATCTAGCAGCTACTCGGCTACGTAGCCTACAGTAGGCTAAGTGACAAGGAAATTAAATTGCATGTTAAATGGATGATTAAAACAATAGTTTATAGCTTATTTTTCACCTCAGTGAAGAAGGTATCCATCTTGCGCCTTTCCTCCGCTCCAACTCGCTGGCGCTGCTCAACGTTTTTTTCACCTTAGTTTTGCTCTTGTAATCTGATCCTAGGTCAGCCTAATCATCACGCAAGTTACACAGCGCTTCCATGCGTTTCTCATCTTGTCACGTGATGAGTAATATTTGCTAAGCCCCGCCCTTTGCGAAGATATTTTGGTTGATGGCGGCCATGTTTTTCAACCGATCTTGCTCATTTATAATAGAATGTGTATCGCAGTCCCCCAAGGCCGTATACCAAATTTGGTGTTGACAACATCAAAATAAATGAAAGTAGATGTCACGTTACTGTTTTTCACATTATACAAATTAGCAAAAATCCATCATGGCAGACTTTAATGGTCCAAGAGGCTTTTTTGTAGAGCACATTGAGCTGGACTTGTGTGTCAAATTTCAAGTCAGTCGGACTTACGGTGTGAGGGGCGTGGCCTTTCCAAAATTGCATTTTTGGCCTTAATTACAGCGCCACCATCTGGCCGATTGGGCTCATATTTCTTGGGAAGCATTTGCACACATTCCAGTTATTGGGCCAAGTTTCATGATTTTCGCTCATTCCAGCTCACAGCAATTTGAGCCGCGGCTGAAGACAAATAGTAATAATAATAATAATAATGATAATAATAAACTGGCACAAACTCAAGAGGGTTCTACCCCTTTGGGGTTTGAACCCTAATAATAATAATAATAAACCAGCACAAACTCAAGAGGGTTCTACCCCTTCGGGGTTTGAACCCTAAATATGTCTCTCCTTTTCCTAAAGGCATTAACACCACCTCAGGAGACAAGAATAGTACTCTCAATATCAATAAAAAGAAACAGATAGAGGATGTCCAGCCTCTTTAAAGTGTCTCGCTACAGGGTTTTTCCACACCTCTCCCTTGATAGGACTTCTATGTGCGGTTATTTGTTGTTTTAGAGAAGGTTCACTTTCAACAATGCAAACATCATAAATAATTTATTGCATTTCAGGTGATAAGACTTCAGAGCATTCTGATGGTTGTCCATTTGAATGCAAATTGTAATGCCTTAAACATTTAAAGTTAAATTTAAATGTGATCTATAGAGTGAAGGGCATGTGTTTCATTAAAGGCCCAATATGTAACTTTTCCGAATTAAAATGTCTAAAAACGACTAGACCTATGTTATATATTTTGTTGAGTTGTGTACTTACATCCCACGCTACTTCACAACGTCATCAAACTTAATCTTTTGTTATTGTTTTGATTGAGAGACCCCTAGCGGCAGAAAATTACATATGGTGTTTAAATTTGCATTGGTCCAGGGGACTTTTATTTTGAAATCCACTATGAAATTTAGTTATATAATTGTATAATTAATCTGCTATGAAAGTTAATTGTTCATTCATGAATGTCTCATGAACTTTACCTTCATCGATATTCTTTGTGAGCCCCTTACAAAGAAAATGTTTTGAGTAGGGGAACTGTCAGCTTCTCAAAGGCTGACACTGTTCCAAGTAGTCTTAATTACCTGAGAATTATTTCTCATTTATCCTGACATATGATTCTAAAGCTTAATTAAATCTGATGCTAATTACAACAACCCTTTGAAACTGATGGGAATCCATATCTATAGATAAACTGAATCAACCATGCACTTAATATTGACTGTTCAAGAAAGGTTTCTCAAACTAGAGGATTCAAATCCTCTACTCTATTTATAGTAAAACACATTAGCTCACATTCATTCATTTTGGAATGAATGTGACTTGCTGATTAATTTGTTTAAGTATAATTTAAGGATGAAATGTTGAAATTAAATGATCAAAGCCATTCATTTTCTCACACACACTCATAATGACAGCTAGGGTTTTGAATGGTCTCCATTAGCTGTATCCATTCAAAAGTCAGCTGTCAGAAACATCCATGTCCTATTTGTCGTATTTGACTTCCCAGTAAATTTGGTATCCAATCACTGCACCAGAGTCCACACTAAGGTCTCTTTCTTCTTATCCCCTGCCACTTTGTGCGCAAAGGCCCTCAACACTCAGCATGTCTAATCCTTTGAGAGAGAGAGAGAGGGAGAGAGAAGGAGAGAGCGCGGCCTTGTACGCTGCAAATAGAAAGACTGAGAGGAAGACGGAGAGAACGGAGTGGCTCTCTGCCAAAATAAGAATAGGCCTATTTTCCCATCTCATCAGCATCAGGAGAGAGCAAAGTTAGGGAGTGAAGTTAGGCAAATGCAAGCAATGTGGACAGATAGAGCAAGGGAGAGAGCGAGGGCTGTTGCTAGTTTTCCTTGCCCAGATGCACAGTGAATGCTAAAGCACGGATTTGAAATCAAATTATGCACACTAGGGAGATTTTGCCAGAGGTGGTTCTGAGATAGGAGGAGCATGTGTATGTGTGTGTATGTGTGTGTATATGTATGAGTATGAGGAGCTCAGTGTTCCATAGGCGCACCAATACCCCTTGGCGAATGGAGGTACTTTTGTGATCTTTCTCTCGTTCCCTTCCTACCTCTGTTTCTGTCTGTCTCTCTCTTTTTCTCTCTGTCTCTCTCTCACCTTCTATACCTTCCACTTTCGTCTTGCTCCTCCCTCTCTCCCTCTGTATCTCTATCTTTCTCTCTCTCTCTCTCCCTATGTACATTCCTAGCCTGCCTGCCGGCCCCAGAGCAGCGAGCTTAGCAGCCACGGCGCAAGCCAGCACTTTGAAAGTGCAAAGCCACAGACCAAAGCGGCTTAGAGAGGCTGTGGACACAGAGGCCTCAGTGTGAGGCTCTTTTTGCCACGATCGTTCCTGCCCGCCCCCCTCTCATGCTGGGGTAGGAGATACCGGTGTGTGATCACACCCGACGGAGAGCAGGGCAGCATGCAGGTGCCCTGGAGCTTTCTGGGATGCAACAAGCTCAGTGTTGATCTCGGGCTACACACACGAGCACGCCCGACATGCCTCTGAGCATTCGAGCCTGCGCTGCAGACTGGGGCTTGATTGAAGTTTGACAAATTGTACTGTGTGCCCAGACATCAGTAGTTATGCTTTATATGCCTCTGTCTTTATCCTTGCGCTCACAAAATATACAGAGTTGTTGGCTTAGTCTTTGACATTTGTTCACAAGATTTATTTTCAGAATGGCAATTAGCTTTTTACGACTGAAGAATTCTCTGGATAATATGTTGCCCTAGGCATTTTTGTGTGGTCCTCATTGAAACAAAGTTTATAGCAATACCAAGTGTGGAGCTCATTATATTATTGGAGTTTATTATATTGGTGTCTATTGGGGAGTATCTCCCATTAGACAAAACCAGAGAACAAACATCATGGCTGCCATACACTTTTTTGGCAGAGCACATAAAACTGTTTTAAATCATAAAAGGCAAAATCTGGGGCCAGTTGCATAAAGCTAGTTTAAGACTAGTCTAAGCCTTAGACTGGTCTTAGATTCTCAGGTTGGACTAGGCTAATTAAGACTGTCTATTACTTAAATATTATGACTGGCTTATTTTGAGGTAGGAAAGATATCCACCTTCCCCCTGGCTAATCTTGAGTTAAGAACTTTGTTGTTATGACAACGAGTCGGCCTAACTGAGTGGGGAGTGGGGTGGGAATAGGGTTGGGCGATGTCTACCAAATTGGCATATGACGATGTCCACAGTGAAACATCGCGATGGACGATGACATCGTTGTACGGGGGGGGGGGGATTTTATAGACGAACAAGAAAAGATCTTCCATATGGCCATAATGAAACGGTTATATACTTTCTTTTATACTTTTTGCATGTATGTAGCCTATGTTGGATATTAATTACTATTTCCTCCCTATAGCCTACTTTTCCTCCCTATAGCCTATGCTTAAGCAACCTCATTAAGCAGATCATCTGATTGTAAAAAAATATTTTAAATACTATAGTGTTATAACTGCATAACTGCAGCACTTTGCTTCATGTTTGGTAGGCGTAGTAGTCCGACTCCTACCTTTTTGAAATTTCGGTTCCTAGGAGAGAACGGGAGAGTAGTCCGTTGTGTCTGTCCGTCTCTGTTCATTTCAATTCATTTTCAATGAGAGCTGTCCGTTGTCCGGGCAACGCCGGGCAGCGCAACCCAGTTGAACTTTTTCTTGACGGATTCATCACAGCAAATCAGAGGCGTTTTTTTTAAAATAGCGTTTACGTTCCAAAACAACCCAACGGACAGAAATCTATCCGTTAGTATTTCTGTCTGTTTTTTGACGGATCAGTGTGGCCGGAGTTCTCTCTGTAGGTGAGTTTGAATCCTCAGTTTTGAGCTACAAATAAAGACTCACCCCCTGATTTACTAAGGCAGGCGCAAACCAGCTAAATTTAAAAATAAATTTTATGTCTGGCCTAAATTAAAACATGCTTTCACTGGCAAATAGTGTGATTAATGTTAAATAAGCTGTTTTTCCTTTAGTAAATCAGGTGCAAGGAGCTATTACCGTATAATAATTAGAATAAACCCATCCTTAATTTTTGCGCTCTCTGTCTGGGGGCTTTAAATCACGATGTTGCGATGTAGAGGGCTCAGTGGTCGATGACTGTCGGCCATCGGCGATGGACAATGGCATCGTCCATCGGACCAACCCTAGGTGGGAATGTGGGAAGTTTAAATACTGAAGCTGTTTCATAAAAGACGGCAAATCTCTGTTTTTTGGAAAGACCTGAAGAAGAGAATGAGACAGAAACAACACATTAGAGATCTACAACAATCAAGAAGTTGTAGGAACGGGTAAATGTAAGTGTCTATAGCAAGTTTGACTTAAGGTCACTTAACATCCACAAAGCAAAGATCAAAGAAATGTACTATAAAGAGCAGTCTACTGAAACGCCAATGCAGAAAACAAATAAACATCAAAGATACATTTTATATAAAAAAGCTAGGGTGCCTAAGACTTTTGCACAGTACTGTATTTTTACAATACATGCCATGTTGTATGGCAGTTTAATATGATACAGGTCCTTTCTGAACCATAAAATTAAGCAAGACTGCCTCTAGGGTTTCAGGTTTGAGGATTGATAGACTGCACTATTCTCATTTAAGATGCTAAAGCGTGAGAGTACTGTCTCTTTTGCTAGAATTGCATGAAACGCTTCGAGCTCTACAAATGTAAGGTACTACTCATTCTGTTTGGTCTCTCTCAGTGTGTGGCCTAATTTTTCAGCAGCTATTCACTCTCGCTCTCCGCCTCAGGTAAATTTGAGAGAAATCAAACTTTTGTGAGACAGACATGTAAACTTGGAGCCAAAGCAAGAGCCCTGCCTGAAGTAATGCCCTGTGCGTACATAACTAGTAACGCTGAAATATGTGGTGCTGGAGGGTTGTGCGTGGGAGGGGAAACCACAGGTAAAGTTGCCCCAAGGTAACATCTTTTATGCCAGGGCCGAGTAGGAGTGGCGAGATTAACTCTAGTGTCCACACTTCCCTTAGGCTGCCATCAAGGCCCTTCTGTTGGAGAGAACAGCATGAAGAACAGCTGCTGCTTCATCAGAGCCTACCTTTCCAGATTACCTGGGTGCTTCAGGGCGGGTGGGTGGTAGATGTTTAATGAATATATATGTGCCTTTTTAAGATAAAAGTATGGAAAAATTCAGCTTCTGTAGGAAGAATTGACAGAGCTGTAACATTAAAAACGAACACGTTTTGGCTGTAATGGCCTTCGTCAGGGTTACAGGATTGCATAGATAGTCAACAGTAAATATATTCATTGACATCCACAATGGCCACCAAGGGCTCAAAGACCAGTCAGTATTTTAAAAAAAAGTTCAGTTAGCGATTTCCTACATTTCCCAGAATGCCTGTTGAGAAAAAAAAGAGTTACACCCTTACTCAAAACGCACCATGTCTTGTGGCAGCAATTCTGGTCTATTGAGGCGACTGTCAGTGGAGAAATTGGTCTCTCTGCCTCTTCTAGGATGGATTTCTCCCTGTATGATTGTTGAACGTTGGTGCAAAATAGTGAGTCTAGAAAGAAGCCCTTGCTCTTTGATTCTGAGAGACTGACACCAAAACCTGACATTTACCGTGGATGAAACTCCATTGTAGCTGCGCTGGAAATATCTCGCCGTGATGTTGCGTCGTCTACGTTTGGCCACTTATCCACGGGAATAAAAGAAATACACCACCAAACAACAAAATGGACAATTAAGTGTTTTTTGTTAAGACTTTCTTGTGCCTATTATGCTGGCTTCTTTAAAGTGGCTGCAGGATTTTTGACATCCTCTCTCTTAATGGAACGCTTCAAGTCATTTAAAGAGAGCTATGTTTCACCTTTATACACTTTTCCACAATGGCATGAAGTCATTTATATTAGATTATTTGTTTTACAGGTAATGAAACTCTTAATGTCCACAGTCTTCCCAGTGACAGGATATAGATAACTTTTTCTATTTCTTGTGTACTGACAAGTATTATACTTTCCATATTTAAAATTGCCTACTGGAGGTGGACCTTGCAAGCACTTTTGTTTGGACTGTGCAGGAGGGCAAGTGTTACAGAGTTAAATCAGAGTGTCTATGACTGTGAACTACAAGACTCTGTGTCACAGTGTTTGTGGGTTTGCGAAGGTGCACTTGTGTGTGAGTGGGTAGATATGTGGGAGTAGGATTGCCAGTTTTTCCTTTGCTCAAGGGTTTCTCTGTTTCTCTCCAAAGTGCAAAGAAGTATTAATTCAATCCAAAAGGTCCACAATAATAAAGAGATGGTTACAGACAGTGTCTAGACGGACCTTTCTTGAAGAAGTTACAAGCAAAAATAATTTTCCACGGATAGTAATGAGATTAACCACTGACTGAAGGTCTCTCACCACAAAACAGGGTTTACTGTAGATCACCACTAGCTGAGCCCCATCTTAAATTAACCACTGTTTTGTAATTCCCTGCATAATGTTGCACCCATTGAATTGCAGATGTGTAGGCGTGAGGAAAGCAAAACTTGATAATTACAGCTAAAATATGTTTTTATCTTATTTAAAACAAAAAAAATGTTTTGTTTGCTGCATAAAGTGTTGGCATTTTTCTTTTTACTCAGACAAAAGCATGATTCAGACTTTTTTTATTATTTAGATAACAAGGATTTGTGTTTATGGTAATAAGCATGCACTGGAGGTATTTCAGGTATGTTAGTGTGTGAATCATCAGCTCTACATTGAGAGGTGAGGAGTTGAGGCAGGGGCTTAGCCCTCACACCAGCATCTCAAATTCTGATTAATCCAAGGTTAGCCAAACATTTACTTAAACGTGGCAAAATCTCATCAATAATTCCATAGCACGGCTCTGTCTGGGTAGTCAATTATGCAAGTCTGTGCCTTGGATATCTTAATCTGATTCCTTGCATTTGGTTTGCTTAAACATATTTTGTTCTGTCTCCACCTGGCCCTTCCACTCATTATACAGTCAAATGAATGCAAATGATGGTAGTTTAGGCATGATGGCTAGTTTCTCTTTTGTAAAACTGTAAACATCTGTGTCTGAGCTCTTATTTATTTTTGCTACCATTGAAATTACAGCTGTGAGATCAAAACGTATCCAATTGCAGCGATTCCTGACACCTTATTATTATGTGTTCTCTTTACTGCTGGTAGAACAGCCATTTCTCTAATGATACCATCACTGCTGAGTCTTGCCTTGACATAACTGGTGGTACCCCAGGTGTGATTTTGGTCATTGCCTTTCCACAGAATTTACTCTAACCTGAGGAGCATGCATTCTCCAAGTCCCAGAATCAGATCCATTAAATAAGATGAAATTCAATATGATGTGCAACGTTGCAAAAGCATTCAAATAACGCCTCCTCTTGCCTGATCAAAATGTCATACTACTGGGAGAGAGAAAACTTTGTTTGCGCCAGGAAGACTATTCATTACAGATCACATTGCACCAGGCAGTCTTGTTACTTTCCAGCAACTCGGAAAGATCAAACTCATAAATAATGGCTCTACTGGGACTGATGAAAAACAAAGAGCCAATTAAAATCAAGCTTGCCTCCCTCGGTTCCTTTCCTTCGTCACCATCACTTTCCCCTTCTACCTGTTCTGTCTTTCTGTGCATGGTACCGCCTAGCTTTGCATAACTGGGTTGCAAAGGCATCTATATTTTTAATGATCAGGCCCCAGGTAGCCTTGTCTGACAAACCCCTTCCTTTATACATAGCAACCCAGTTCATTGTACAGTATCTTCCAGTTCTTTCCTCAGGTTCTTTAAAAAAAACAAAAAAACAACAACAATGCTGACATGCCCTCATCTGTCTTTTTTTCAGTTGATTTAACATTTCATGGGTTTGGCACCGTTTACATTCCTCAGTTGAGCCCTGCTCGTTGGAAACGCTTGTGATGGCAGAATTGGCAGAATAGAAAACAAAGCGTTAGAAATATGCCTGCCACACTGTTTTACTTTACGTTGAAAGGTGTAGAGGGGAAGTGGAAGCTGACACGTTGCTGTCACTGACACTAAGTGATGTCTTTGCACATCAGCCGCACAGTCACGCTTGTGTTGTGACCGCTCAGGTTTGAATGCTCAAACACCAGGAATCGCTGACAAAAAGCCTATTTACACATTGGCTCAACATAAGTCAGAGTTTCCGTTTTATAAAAAGCAGCATGGCATTGGGGCTACAGTCAGCAAGAGAGGGGACCCATATCAAATCCTGTGCACAGGCGTAACCTTCTTTTTTCCTTTTCATGGATTTCTCTCCCTTATGCCCATGCAGATTAACTGGACCGGTTTTGGCTACAAAGACATCTGTGACCTAAATGCAATGCATGATTTCAACATAAAACTGGGTATTTAGGCCGGAGCACTTCTAGCCTTATGGAATTGGATAAAAAAAACCCCACCTATTACATTAAATTGTTTTGTGTTCCCTTTGAAGAATTCATATCTGTAGTGTTATCTATTTTTAAATTCTCCTCTGGCATTTGGGAAACATGCAACACTCAAATTCACAACCATCCAAGTCTGTATCTGCTGCTTTGAGCATAGGAATGAAAATTAAAACTCAAAATCAATGGGGTTTGGCACTGTAGTGACTCTTCTTTAACAGTATGAGTAACTATGGTAAATTAAAATTGTTATTTACTCACCCTCATGTCAGAAACACTGGTGAAGTTTGTATGACCACATAAATGACAGTATGATTACTGAAACAGCAAAACAGACAACAAACAGCAAACAACAATCCAAGTGTGTTGGAGAAGGCTTGCTGTGTGTTATGTGGATATACAAACCAGTGTTTTGGCTGACATGAGAGTGAGTAGATAATAACGACGAAAATAACATTTTATTTATAATTTTGGGTGAACTATTCCTTTAAGCACCCTCTCAACCTGTTAGACCACCAAAAGTATGGTAATATATGCAGCCCTTAAAATTTGTAATAATCTACATTTGGAGGCTTGGAGCTATTGTATAGGCTAGAAGTTTTTCTGGGATGAAACAGGATGATTTATAGCCATATCACCTGTGTTTTGAACGTTTAGCCATTGGCAAGAAATGATGCACACAAACTAAGTAAGTAAATTCCATGATTAAGTGGATAAATGTGATTATGATAGTGAGCATGGTGGTAACAGAAAAGCCATACATGTTCATTTGGACTGAGTACAGCTCATGTCAGTAAATAGACCAAACCTTTTGGCCTCTGAAGCTCTTCTCATTCTCAGTAAATCCAGTGGCTAAATTATGCCAAAGCATTTTCTGTCTGCTTCAAGGCGAGAGCCCTGATTGCCTCATCACTGCCAGCCAACACTCCATGCCAAGGATAGCCCTTATCTGAAATACTTGCCAATCAATCATATGCACAATCCTCCGCAACTGATGGATGCTGGGAACTCACATAGCCCATCCGGATGGGTTCAGAATTCCAAGCAGTTTCCCTGGTCTCCATTTCAGGCACCGTGCTTCCTGTCATCGACTTGCTATTGTCTGTACCCTTTTCTGTTGACACATCTATTTGCTCTCTGGCAGACCTCTTGTATGTCCTGCCATTCGGCCTAATTACCATCTGTGTACGTCTTGGTCCTTTGAGGAGGCAGTTGCCATTCACTTTTACTCAGCTTTTTGTCTTCATTTTGAAAACAGTAAGCCCTACACATCTTTGTGTATTCTGTGTAGGCTCTGTGAATACTATGGCAGGCGGATTAGGCTGCCATTTTTGATTTTGGATGCCTTGAGAAACCTGGAATTTTAACACAGCCAGCACTGCTGTGTGCAACCATGTTGCTTTTCTGAGTGCTGAATACTGTGGTCTTGTTTGTGAAGGCTCCTGTGCTGGTTAACGACATCTCACACTAGATGCTGGTCTTGTTAGTGCTTCTCATTTGTGAGCTCATATTTTTACAGTGTGGCTAAGGGCCTTGGGGCAAAAAATAACTAGAACACACACCTGAGCTTGGAATACAAAAATATAGATGCAGACAAACACGCTCTATAACTTATGCACTGTTTATTCAAAAAGACCGTTTGTCTGCCCTTTTATGCAAACCGGCCATGTTTTTGAGGCCTTCTCAGCTATCTTCCCTATCAAACTCTCCTTCTCCTCTCAAAGCTTGTCAGCTCTGGTTAGGCAATGTGTCAAGATTTAATAGATAGAGGCCGATTAGTTTTTCTTCTCTCTTTCTCACTGCACCATGCAATCATCTCCTTGCCATCTCTACCATCTCCAATGACAGATAGATTGCTTGCAGCATTTCCTGTCCTAGTTGAATTCCCTCCTCCTCTCTCACTCCTTCCCTCGCTCCATCTTTTGGCGCTTGAGTGCCATGTGTGTTCACTGTCCAGAAAGTTCTGCCGATGAAGTGAAGGGTGTAAGAAACGTGTCCCAGTGGGTTGTTGTAGGATTTTTGTTTCTTTTTTTCCCTGGTGAGCTCATTTGAGGTGAGATTCTGAGTGGATGAGTTATGAACAACATGGGCTCAGTGGAACAGGGCCTCTCCAAAGCCTTCAGCCTCCTCCCTCCTCCTCTCTTTCCTTCCTAAAACCCCCATCTCTCACTGATTCCTTGGAGTCATCATAGATGGGGCTCATCATGATGTTCTTGAAATAACTTGGATTCTAATGCAGAGAGGCTTGAGCAATGGTGAGATGTGTAGGGGGAACAAGAGGCTTTAGAGTTAGAACATTAGGTACCAGCCATTGGTTGTCTGTCACAATAGCAAAATTGGATTTTCATTAGTGGGATATTGCTTAGTGTGCTATAATATTTATGCAGTATACAACAGAAAGTAACTGCGTACACTGCCAATTCATTCTTTACACATGTACCAAATAGTGTTAGCATAACATTGACACATTTTCTTCCAATGCGAAAGTCAGAAAAAGTCCACAGCAGAAGGATACGCACAGCAGTCAGCTCTGAGATGAGTAAGGCCTGTTTGCATTAGCATGACCAGACTCTCTTTCCACGTCAGTTCTCATCTGGCGAGGCTAAAGCTCCCATTAACTGTGTTACTGAAGCATGAGAACACAGGTAGCCACATGCTGCATAGATATGCAGGGGGCCTTTGAGAAGTGCCCAGAACTCCCTGTCAAAACGAATTTGGGACACGTGCTTCCTAAGTCAGCCAAGACAGCCCCAGCAAAGATAACGAGCAGCAGGTCTGTGTTTTCCCCAGCTCCTATATATACAGTTTAATTTGCTGATCAACAGGTCAGTCAATTAGTCACCTTACCAACAAATTAATGGCCGTTTTGCTCGTGCCCACACTAGTGTGCATTGGCAAATCTTGCTAAATATGAGCAGTGTCACCCCAATCACAAATGATAACCCTACTTTAATTGGACTATGGAAATTGCAACAGCCAAAAAAGTCACAGAAAATACGCTTTTCTGCTCCCTCTGTTCTTTTCCATCTCTCTTTATCTATGTCTATTTTGCCCTTGTTACCACAGTGCTGTCGTCATTGACATGTGCAAATTGGCTTCATCTTGATTATCTCTCTTGTTGTCTTCGTTCCCCACTGCTCATTAAATTACAGTGTACTCAACAGGAAAAAACAACTAGGGCTCTGATAGGCTGTTAATGTTTCCTCATCAAGTGTCATTAATCACACTTTGAGAGCGTCAGGGGAAAAGTTTAGCAGCTTCAATATCCAAACACTTGTGGGTCAAGGAAGTGCTGACAAATAACGCCTGGCAGGTCGGTAGCTAGGTTGATGGTTAACCCTTTAAGTGCCAGCTACTCCCTAAAGGCATCCAACTAGCAGCATATTGAGACTCATTTTGAGACGAACTGAATGTACTGGGTTGTAATAGGAACATTATGGTCCATTGTACATCATAGCCCAATGTAACAATAGCCTGCAATTAAATAAATTATATCTACACTGCATATGGTAGTGTTAGAGGGTGTAAGTCAGCAGAAAGCAGCGACAGATGCAAATATCTACCAGCATTAAAAAGCCATCATCTTTATTACTACAGGAAAATTATTTTCATTGAACCTGCAAACATAAGAGCATCTACAGCTCTGTATCTTTTAATAAAGCCACATGTACCTTGTGTGAATTCTCCCGCTCATATTAAACACCTTGCCATGGTTATTTAGTTTCATTAGTGCTGCAAAATAACCAACATCCTGAGGATTACCATAAAATGTCTAATTATTTCTCCCTTGTGGGATATTAGCTGAGACTCATTTAATGTTTGGTGTGGCTGTGTGATTGTAGCTTCTTGTTAGATTTGTGCTGTGGTGCGATATACTGTAGATTTTACTGTTGTGAAAGAATAGCAGGTGAGGGAATTATAAAAATCCATTATCTACTTTATCAGTTTCATTAGGGTCAGATCCATCTCCACTATTGTTAAAATAAAGCAGGCAAACATACTTTAGATGCCATCATGCAAATTATGCTAAAATTATATTCACAATATTCATGAGTTTATGACAATTATTTCTACAATTGTTCATTTTCTTCATTGACAGTAGATGGGAAATTAAGTTGACCTCTAAATCAGATCAATGTGGCTTCTTTCTTGACATGCCATATTGATTATATTCATTTAATCTTTGTTACTTTGTGTTGTGCAGGAGATTAGGCAACATACAATTTCCATTTTGCTGTAAGGTGATGGTAGGAGCCAAAAGGGTAGAACAGTGGGCTGGTGATTTGAAGGTCACTAGTTTGAATTCTTGGTAGAGTTACACTGATATATTGGGTTAGTCATGTTGTGTAGCTCAAATATGACAGAGGTTCCTCCCTGTGCACAGCTACATAAAAACTGTGAAATCTGCAATGAAATTATATTTTCTTTGCACGTTGTATTCATTCTTTTAATTGTGCTTAATGCTTTTTGTACATTAATTCTTCATTTAAGGGCCTAATGTGTTCCAGAGTTTCCCCTACCATTGAATAGGTGGGATGGGTCACCCTGCCTCAAAGAGCTGCTAACCCTAAGAAGAATTTCATTGGGTTTCAGTGGACAGTTTTAGTATCAAATGATGATCTAAGTGCTGTTTCAGAGGCTTTTCCAACCTGACGGGTGAAAGTCTGGCTTGAAAATTGTAAAATTTATAGATATCAGATATTGGCACCAAATATTGGCTATCCATGCCTTCAGTCTAAAAATATCGGTATTGACATTTTAAAACGCATTTCGGTCAAACCCCAAACCCTGGACCAGATGGGAAAAACTGGGCAGGGAAATTCATTAATGCTTGGCACAGTGGCTCAGTGATTAGCGCTGTCACCTCACAACAGTAAGGACCCAGTTCAATTCCCAGCCCTTTCTGTGTGGAGTTTGCATGTTCTCCCTGGTCTGCTCCCACAGTCGAAAGACATGCAAGTCAGGTGGATTGGAGACTCTAAAATGCCCAAGGTATGAATGTGAGCGTCTGTTTATCTGTGTTAGCCCTTTGATGGACTGGTGACCTGTCCAGGGCATTTCCCTGCCTCCCCAATGCATGCTGGGATAGGCTCCAGCCCCCCTTGATCCTGAATAGGAATAACCAAGGTAATACTGAATGAATGAAATGAATGCCACTTAACCCCTAACATTCTCACTTGTCAACAGAAGACCATGGTTGCATTGGGCAACTTCCAGGTGGGAATGTGTGTAATTGTATGGATGTGAAGTGTAGTGTTGCTGAAAAATAGTATGCATCTTCAGCAAAATTGTTCCCTTAATAAATATAGCCTAAAAAAAAAAAGTATCTCAGGCGACTGCACAAAAATGTGTCCAAAATAGAAGAGCAGTATTTGATTAAGGGACTGTCAAAACGATTTCTCTAGCCACAGTTTTACTTTCAAAAGACTATTCTATGGTGTAGTGGTCAAGGTGTGCGTTATGCATTGACTTGCTCAAGTGGAAATCCAACCATAAATCTTTTACCATAAAATAAACGAATCCTTGTAAAGTTAAATGTTAATTATACATTCTGCCCAGCAGGGGGGCAGAATTTATATTTATATCCATGTGTCATCTAGTCCTTTTATCAAGATGCATTAGTCTGCAGGCGGCTACTAACCCCATGGTCAACACACTTAAAGCATATAAACGCCCTGGTGGTAGACGTTTGTACAAAAGCTTAGCCTCTTTTTCTCATTCTCTGTATTCCATTTCTCACTGTATTTCTCTGGATCTCCTTGTATTTGTGCCTTGTTAAATACCAGATGCACAACCAACTTATTTGTGCACTGTCAAATCTTGAGGTGTCGCAGTGACCAAATCCAGTGCTGACTGTAATTGATGTTTTGTGGTTTAATGAATCTTATTCTATTGCAGTTGCCCGGTAATTAGCATATTACGGGTTTGCCACTGTTGTCGTACAGCTGCATGACCATTAAATAGTGTTCTTGATCACTTAAAAATGTGTGGGGAATTGACATTTTTGACACAGCACAACAAAGAGATATGGAAGTGTTTTGTGCATCATCGGCAATTTTGGATAAAATACTGTATTCGTAAATACACAAAGGCCCTAATGTGGAATGAATTTTCTTTTTCATCTGCACTAATTGCGACGCAAAAATAATCTGTTGGTTAATGGCTTTTCATTAGAAAACAGTCAACTTGCAGCTGTATTACAGCCCTCGGACTTGTAAGCATTGCCACATTACAGTCTGGACAGAAGATTTATTCAGCAACCAAGATGGATGATTGATTGTGTAACTTCTTCGCTCGATATAATAAACATGAAAAGTGATTGAATAATAGACAAGACTGCATTAATTTCCAGCCGAAAGATTGAATGAGTGAATGTGTAAAACTGTCAATGACTCTAAGGGAATTTTGCCTTGACAAAATGATTCAAAACATGAAGGACACAAGGCATTAGCAATAATACAGACAACAATTAAGCTTACAATGTGTATCATAAAAATAAACGGCAGCTTTTTTTAATGTACCAGGGCTTGGAGCCAGAGAGGTGTATGTAACCTCCCTCTAACTACAAATTTACAGAGTGTTCAGTTATAATACTTTCATTTTAATTCTTTGATAATATGTCTCATTCAATTTTGATTCCGATTCCAGAAATGTGCTTTTGGTACAGTACATTCTCTTATTTCCATTATGCCAGTGGCCTTCCTGGCTCCCCTAGCTTGTAAAATGCAAAATGTTATCAAATAGCAACTGAGTCATTGCTGTTTAGCAGTTGAATGCTCTGAGGAATGAAAGGTATGGCACCTCTTTTAGTGAGAGTGATGAGAGTTCTGCCGCTATTGTTGTAATTCCTTCTGGTCCTATAGAGGTCATAGATTTCTTTATGCCCATTTAAATAAGAAAAGATATCTCTCCATCAGCTCATGAGATTAAAAGGAATGGACTCAATGACAAGAAACAAAAGCATGATCCATTAGCAGAATTTAAGGCACCCCACTGGGAAGGCTGACTCAACCAGTGTGCTGACTCTAACCCTCCTACACCCGCGGACACTAAATCCTCCTCAAGTACGCTGAAAGTTATCAGGTTAAAAATAGGAGCATCTCTGTGAGGATCAATCTCTGGTAGAGGCACTTAATTTTGCACAATTCTAAATGTGCCCTTGGACACGAAGCAGAAGAGCCTCTGAGAGAACGAGAGACAGACGGCATGAAAGCGGCAATTGCCAGTGTGATAAAGAAAATATGAGAAAAAGACAGAGAGAGAGTATGGGAGGAGAAGGAGCTGCTGTTGGAGCGTGAGAGTAGAAACAAGGAGTTGGAAATAGGGAGGCTGTGTTCTCTCCCCCTTTTTTTTTTTTTTTTTTATATCCCAGTGCACTCAGAACTGAATACGTCTTGCCTCATCTCACCATCTGCTGTAATGTGTTTCCCTGCCTCATCTTCTTGTTCTCCTCCTCAAATAACCCCCCCTCCTCTGTATAAACACACACGCGCACGCGCACAAACACACAGAAAAAAAAAAAGCGTTTGTGTTAATAGTGAGGGAACAAGGCTGTCAGCATCCCAAAGAAGGAAGCTTTGTGAGGCGTTGTGCTTGGGCTGCCATGTGAAAATGTTTGCTTGGTATTCCACTGCTTCTTATTCTAAATCTCCCTATTCTTTTCCGTTCACTATTTGGTAACACCAGTACGACTGAGATGAACACAGTTTGCCACGATCGGGATGGCTGCCCTGCACCATGGCACGCGGGGGCCAAGACCACCAAGAGAAACATCCCGTAAACAAGATGTTCCTCTTCCTTTTCCAACTCACTGCTTCAGTGGGTTTCCAATGAAGCCAAGCATGAGGCTTATAATTGCGTATGCTCAACATGTGCATCCTCGTATCAGCAGGAGCAATCAGGCGAAATCCTAACATCGTATCACAGATAGGTGTAAAGAAACAACAGGAGATACTTCATTATCAATACATGACATGACTAAATTTTCTTTGCGTAAAAATGGATTTAATATAGGTTATAGCTGCCCTAAGGCAACTTAGCATGTTTTTGTCTCCAAATGGCAGTGAGAGGTAACTACTAGAAAATTGGGAACTTCAGTACCCAGAAATCCTGCAAGGTGGCATCAGTAAACTGCACACAGCACACTGATGTTTACCAACCCGGCCGGTCTGTGATGCTTTATACCAAAGGATACCAAAGGGACGAAAGAGGCAAAAGATCCAACATTGGTGAGTCTGGCTTTTGTATTTCACACTCATCTCTTTCTCTGTTGCAGCCCAAGTTTGTGTTGTAGGCTGATAGGACAGCAAGCAAGCCACTTAAAGTTCACTGGTTCCATCAGTGAAGGTATTGGCTATCAATCGACCAATCAGAGCACATAATCCCACTGTCTCTGCTTAGAGTGGCAGAAAAACCAAAACAGAAATGACTGTGCCTACTTTCAAGATGTACCTGGTCTTCAGCCCAGTGTGGACACAGTTTATTTCCTTGTCTTTTACATCCATCCAGTTAATTTAACTTTAGCAGCTGAGGCTATGTGGAGAGGTTGGCTAGTTGTTGCTTCACCTCAGCTGGAGCAGCCACAGGCTCTCCGCAGGGAGAGAAGCCGCAGACCGGGCTCAAAATGGAACACGGCAGCTCCGGCTACTTGGCTAGTATTGACGGTATTGACTGGAGCTTTTTCCGCTACGAGTGAAAGGCTGTTTTTAGCTCATTGTAAGTGTGTTGTGGTGAGAAATAATAGTTTATGTCCTTACGCATATTTGCTATCAGCACAATATCACTCTAGAATCACGTATCTTGCTCATGTTCACAGCTTATTTTTACCTTAGAGCTCCGTAGTATTTGAACATTTTATTATTTTTAAGTGGGCCACTAGCTGTGAGTGTGTGTGTCTGAATGTGTTGGTAAAAAAGGACGACCTACACCAAACCTAACACATAGAAGCACACCTCTATAATTGGTTTGTTTAAAAATCTGGCCTATTACAGCTTGAAGAAAGCAAGTAATGCCGGGGCCACCATTAGGACAACACTGGACAGCAGACCTCGACCCTGAACGCAGCAAAGCAACAAGACTGATTACTTATTTTTTTTTTTTTAAGATTTATTTTTGGCATTTTTATGCTTTATTTGACAGGGAGGTAGTTAGAGAGAGACAGGAAGGTATGGGAGAGAGAGAGGGGGGAGGACATGTAGCAAAGGACCCTGGGCCAGATTCGAACCCGGGTCGCTGCGGGAAGGACTGAGCCTCTACTGATCAAGACTGAGTACTTATAGGACATTTATACAAGTCATGAACGAATCCTATGATGATACAATTTTGTCTATAGTCTGAGTCATATTATGTTACTTTTACCTCCAAACTGCAGCAAAACAACCTTTCTAGCTTTAAAACCATTGACCACTATTTCCTTCCTACTTTACCTCAGTCTCATTTAATCTCTAGATGACATGAATTCTCTTTTTTTTCCATCAGTGAATGAATCATTCATCGTTCAGTGAATTAATCATTCACTAACTTTTTAAATGTAATACGAAGACAAAAACTGCACACAACAGAATTAGATACTCACCGGCTGATATTATTCCTAATCAAATCAAGGTAACCTGATTTGAGTGGGTGGCATTCAAGCCAGTTCCATCTGAAAATAGTATTCATTTCAACAAATGTCAATATGAAGGACGTCCTCTTTACCCAAATTCAAAGCCTAGTTAGTTGTTTTGAAAGTGAAATTCAGCTTACAATGCTTTCAGTCACGTTTTACATTATCAGATAGGACATCAGGAATGTATGCATATTAGCACTACCCAGACATTTTTTTTCAGCCAACTAGAGAGTAATTTGTTTTTTACTTTAGTGTCCAACAAATCCTGCAGAGCAACAAGATGGAGCAAATACTGTAGGTAGAAATACAAAACAGATTCATTTTTTCCTCCCCACAGCCATCAATCTGTTTTTTTGCCACTTGACAAGTATCATAGTGTGCGTGTACAGGTACAATGAGGATCAGATGGTCAATGAGATTATATTCAATCATAATGACACTGGACATCACAAGTGTCTGGATAGAAAGAAAATGCTGTCAGTTTTGGTTTCCGGGAAAAGGTAATTTGGCAAAACGCATGTGTTCTTTTGTTGAAGGCTTTTGCATGCTAATTTTGTTAGTGTCTCTCAGCTTTACGCTACTACAAGACAAAATACAAATTTCACCACCATGAAATGTTGTTGAGCTTCCCTGCACACACAGCACATGCACTCCTTACAAAATTTTAATCTTAATTTTTAAAGAAGAGCTTAACCAACACCACATCGCTTTCGCCACTTTCGATTCATAATCATGTTTTTTTACCATCACGGCTATCTCGCTGTAACACATTACAATACAAAGAGGCCACCTAACTCCTTCTCACATGGGTATAAATGACTTCCTTGCACTCCTCTCTCACTCTAACAGAAGAATGCCATAACACAAACTCACAAAGCCTCATTATTTCGTTAGAGGGTTTGTCAGCGGGGGGACGGAGACAGCTGCAAATGAAGGTGCATACAGTACTAGGCACTAAACATTCTGCTTAATCACCCCACTACCCCCCACCCCCACCACTTCTTAGTTCTCCTTCGCCCATTTAACCCATCTTGTCTTTCCCGGAACAAAGGTTAAACTGCTCCTTAATTGGTTGTGTGTCTGCGTGTCTCTCTGTTCCCATCCATCCATCCCAAACACCTTTGGGAAATTAGGCCATTAAACAAAAGCAATGGCTCCTCCTACGTCTCAGCTTTGGGAAATGGAATATTTCAGCCCACCACGCTTATAACCATCGGACCATCGATTCGCTGTTTTCATGTGAATGGAGAACTAATTGTTGTGGTCTCATTGCCTCCCAGTCACGATTTCTGCTATTGTAATCATATCACGCTGTTTGCGTATACACTTCAGGAGATATACAGAAAGACTCCTGCCTAATTGTTAGTTGTGTGAAGTGTAATGAATCATGGCTTTGGTTCAGCATCTGAGTCCTGCATGTGATTTTGGGAAGACCCCGCTCCGTATCCTGCCGCAGGGTCTGGATTTGTCAGCATTAATTCCATAATTAAGCTCATAATGGATCATCTTAATTGCAACATATTTTTAATGAATGACCAAATGCAGTGGGCTATCTTTGGCATGACACTGTTGAAAGCTTAATTACTTTCAACATTGTGCAAATTGACACGCTGCCTAGTATCACACGCTTTAACAGGATAGGCTTATTATTTTTGTCCTCCAGAATAAATATCATAATGAATGTACTCTGTCCAAAGCATAAATGGCTTGTGATAGGTATAACTATGACTGAGAACAAGATAACTGAAGAGACGTGATACTAAGAATGACCCACATCAAAGCTGTGGCCTATTCCTATTTCTTCAAAGACAGCCATTACTGTATATCCAAGTCAGAGAAACTGCGATTCCATAGACACCCCACACCCCTCCTTCGCTCTTTCTTTCATGATATTCTTTTGCTTTAATCTTTTTTTTTTTTTTTCGAGTTAATCATCGTATGGCTGATGGGTTTTTGAAACGGGATGTGGAAAGGGTGTGGGACAGGACCCAGGCACAGGATGACCCCTTTATCAGCAGTGAACAGGCTGTGACTGGGCCCAAGTTCCCGACTAAATGATTTCCCTTGAGAGTTGTGGGTCTGGCGCAGAGTCAGACTCTGCCCGCTGTCGTGCACAGATGTATGGAGGTTACCCGACCCTTCTGCTGGCTGTCCGAGAGACCGGGCCGTGGGAAGACGATGCATATTTTATCACCGAGGGCTCCACGCTGTCTGAGGAGGGTGCCGAATTACATTGTGCTGTAATTGGTAATTGGCCATGCTAGTGTCTGAGCTGATTTGAAGCGGTCTGACCAACTGCTCTTAGATCTTTTCTTCTTTAAACATCAGTCTGTGACACTGACGCCTCTGGGTGTCAGAGGACTGTGGAATTTTCCATACTGAGGATGAAGGATGGACTGCTAGCAGTGTAGAACTGCAGCTTCTTGAAAATAATGCACCAGGTTGGAAAATCAACAAAGTGAAGGAAAGGCTCCACCAAAAACCAAAAAGCCCCATACCTGATAAAAAATATAGCAACAGGTTAATTCATTTTGGCTACTCATCTGCTACATTTTCATATAAATAAACGTCTTTTGCTACACCCAATCACACACAATAGTGGTTCAACCTATAGCCAGTTCATGAAAGCTTTTACATTTGCTGTTCTAAACACCACAGCAATGAATGCTTAGCATCAAAGACGGACACAAAATAAACCAAAAAAAAACCAAAAACAAAACACGGATCTCACAGATTACTGTATTAATTAGCAGACAGTTAAAATGTATTACAGCATCATATAGAAACACTAGGTGTGAATGAATGTGAGTGTGTGAGGAGGAAATTACATGTAGAGCCCCATTGGCAAAACAGGCTGTAGTTTCCCTTGTTAATGAAAGAATGTGATGTGGCTAGATTTGATCCCTGACTAATTATATTTGCACTGTGAAGCTTCTGTTTCTTTGCTGAGACCAAATGTGGGCCAAAAATATGAATCCATGAGCTAGGAAAATCTCTCTAAGGTTCTGCTTGTTGGAAATGTATGCTCTCTCCACCACTCATTACAAGCAAAAGACATACTTTTTGTGGTCTAACAGGTTGATTACCATACATATATTAAGGAGAAAAGGCCTTTTCTTTCATGCCCGCCACTCTTAGCTATGGACCTCATTATTTATCACTCTCAAAGTCAGGTACTGTATTCTAATCCAGCTTTTAGGCACTGCAGCTTTATCCACAAGTTACCCATGCTACTGCATTAATTTTCAGCACAGAAATAACCACGACTTATATATGATTTACATGTTGAGCAGGGGGATGCGTTAGGGGGAATTTCACGCTTTTTATGGGAAATGTTAAACATTTCAAAGCACAATTCGCAGAGGAAGAACAAGGTATGGTCAAAATAGAGGAAGCGGCTGCATAAATAGACTGGCTGTGTCGTGGTGTGGAGAACTATTTTTGGTTTAGACCACTCATGTTCTAGAGGGCCGTTAATGCTAATCAGATTTAACATAATGATTTTGAGTCATTATCAGGGCCCTCCATCTTTCCAGTGGCAGTGGAAAATGCTGTCTCGGACACTATTTCACAATTTGTTATGCCGCATTTGCATTTGACCATATATAGTTATTGAGAAGGTCTTGGCTTATGGAAATGGGCATTATGAGTCATGATCATGGAAACTTTTGCATCTGGTAAATGGTGGTATTGTCATCCTGGGAGACACTGCTCTCATCAAGAAAAAAGGCATCATGGGATAAAGTACAACCACCAGTGTTACATTATTGACTACAATTTCCAGAACACATCTATAATTAATAATGGATAATTTAGTTGATTCCATGCCAGGAAATGCACCCCAACCTGCCAAAACAAAACTATCCAAACAATTATATTTCTTTTATTTTGCTCATATCTTGTACTGTAGAGGTAGAAGTTGAAACAAAGTGCATAAAGATGGCAGCCTCCTTTGTCATTCACTTCTCCCAGCTTATCCCATAATGCAATATGGACCCAGTATTTCCCAACTGGCAAGAGCAATGTTGACGTTTGAACCATTTGCACCTGAAGATCTCTAATAATGTCAATCATTAATGTGTCATCTTTCTGTCTTGTGGGATGAATGAATTCAATGAAAATACCCTGTTTTGTATTTGAGGAGCTTTAGCCTTGTGTTTCTTCCTCATTCCTTTCTTTCAGTTAGCATCATATTCACTGAATCACTAGAAAATCTATCTTGCATGCTACTCTGAGAGGCAAGAGGTATGATGTCATATTTCTCTGGCATTCCTCTGTATTCTCCACTCCTTAAAACTCCACAATCATTTCGTTTTTGCTGTCAAATTCTGGAGTTGCAACGGTCCGTGTGCGTGTGTGGCATGGACCATTGCACGGCATCAGTCTAATTGCCCCACTTTTAGTAATCATCCAACTCTTTTGTCCTGCCTAAAAGACCGTGCGTTAATATAATGACAAAAATCAAAAGAGAAATTGTGCAATGGAAAAATGTGACAGGACAAAACTCATTCCATTATTGAGAAAATTATTTTCAGCTCCAGAGGAGGAAGCAAGCAAGAAATGGATATTTCTAAGCCAGAGATGTGCAGTGTCTCACGGCTTTGGAAAAACAATAATGTGCAGAGTGAATTCATCCTGCAAGAAATGACTTTCTGTGGTGTTTTCATTTTCATGTCATGGACCCCCATATCTTAGCACACATGGTGCACACACACACACACACACACACACACTCTCTCTCTCTCTCTCTCTCTCTCTCTCTCTTATTCCTCAGACCCTCATATGTGCAAATACTGTATACAGCATGTACTCATTAAACATGAAAGTATTCAAAGATTTTAGATGAAAGCAGCTTTCCTGCTAAGACCACTAAGATGGTAGGGCTTTTTTATTTTTTATTATTTATGTTTTAGCCCCTTCCTCTTGTGATGTAACAGCAGAGGGCACAGTGCTGGGCATCAACAACTTCAGAAACAATGGAGCAAACTTTAAAACTGCTGGCTATGTACTGTGCACAACTGTTGGCATGTGTTAGTTAAGTCAAAACTATTAAAGTTCAGGGCATTTTAATGAACATCTATCAGTAAATTTCCATTTAAAGTTCACAATCAAGCCAGAAGTCAGAGGATTGTTAGACATGATTCCACTACATTGAGGTTAATGTTAGGGCCGGTTATCTCCTCAGGCCAGCCGCGGTCATTCATATTTATTAATGACTGAATTTGGCTTAAAGGTCAAGTCCAGATCAAAATTTTCTTGGCAAGGAGCACTGGTGTTGCCAAGTAAATTGTTTGGAAATCGTTTTCTCTTCCCCTTCCCTCTTAAGTCTGCGAGCTCGGCAGAAACCGCAGCAAGAAATGATTCTCTTGGCTTCTGAAAATGTGGACAGTTACTCAAACGATTCTGAAGTATTTTACTGAAATAGAAGTACTACATAAGGCAAATTTTACTTAAGGGGGACAGAAACCTTTCCTTGAAAATTCAATGTAGGTACTTTAATGCAAATATTAACACTGTGTGAATGTTTGAAAATTTTTCACAAATTGCTGGATTATTATCAGCCCAAGTATTACCTTTTACCTCTTACTTGCAAAGCTTTAATATAGCTTCTGGCATGCAAGTAAGTCCAGAATTAATGTAAATACACGATGTATCTCATTTTACTCACTACTACTTACTAGTTACCGCTATTACACAAGTGGCCTAAAATTATGTCTAAAAATAACACACGCTCAAGTAATTAGGAGTGAATTCTTACTCCTCTGCAGTTTACTCAAAGGAATATTGATGTGGTGTTTCTGTATCGCAGAGTGGGAGTTGGTGCTGCCGTTAGATCTGTTTCCACAGTCTCAATTTGATTTTGCTAAAGTCAGTCAGGTGGATGAGATGGGCACTCAGAGACATGAGATTACCCTCCGTAGGTGGCTGCACCATAAAAGAAGAATGTTGTCCAATTCTAAATGACAAGATGGCATGACTCCATTATACGACAAGGTCAGGTGCGGGGCGACAGTGGGAGGGAGGGGGCGATATTGCAAATGGTTTCTCAGCATTGTAGATAAGATTGTGAGTGCCGTACAACCGCCTACATGATTGTATTGCTTTTGCTGCCATTCGTAATGGACAGTTTTGTAGTTTCAAACGTTGTGGCCCCATTAGGGTTATTCTTAAAACACAGTGCCTAGTATTCTAGCTGGATTGGATATCACAATTACTGTGTTTTAATTATAACAAAAATTTGATTGACAGCAGGCAGGAAAGATGTCATTATGAAAAACTGGCAGTCAGTGTCAAGTGATATGTACACTTAGTGCATAAGACGTGAGGACCACCATCTTAAATTTGAATTTAACCACATTTGTACAATCCATGTTTCACTCCTGTTAAAAATCTTTAACATTACTTTCCCTACATCTACATCTTCCATTCATGAATTAAGTGGATTCAAAAGGTGAAATCAACAAGGGATCATCGCTCTGACCTGGATTCGCTTGGTTAGTGTATTTAATTGAAAGAGCAGCTCAGTTTACTATTTTGTACACTGAGTGTAGATGACTTGATGGTGTTGCTCACTTTAATTTGTTTACTTTGGTTTGCTTTAATTTTTAATTTGTTGAGGACACTACAGGTTACTACATCTGCCAAATGAGTTGAGGGGATTCACCTATATTCATGAACCTCTGAAATGCATTTGCATCTTCATATTTCACAAATAAAGGCGCATTTACGAGTGCAACAAATACAGCAATATCAAACTCGAAACCAGCAGTTTTCTTTTCCTGTCATAAATGGCAGATTTGTATTTGATTTTGTGGTCAGGTAGCCGGCAAAGATTACTAAGCCAAAATATTTAGAGCCTTTTGCTACCTGTCTGACATGTAATGTCTGGATGGCCATGGGAGAAAAAAAAAATCATTCTCCACTCCCACTCATTGCTATTCATCCTCAACCCAGCTTGTCACCTAGTGTTTAGACATAATACAATGTGTCACTTCAAGCTGTCTCTCATCGAAATGTAACAAGACTCTGCCTTTTATTTTCCTCCAGAAGCCAGCGGTACCTTTGCAAACAGAATTATATTGTATAAGTGACAGGTGCTCATGTAAAGTTTCTAAGATGCTCATCAGACCGTGACATGGAAGGGAGAGATCAGAGTTTAGGGTGGGTGGGGCGTCCACCTCCAGTCTCTGCTGCTGAGAGGAATCGATAAGTGTGAGCCATCATGGCTTTTTATAGCTGACAATGCCTAGTACTGGTGACCAGAGACAGAGGAAATAAGTCAGAAAATACTGCACACTACTGGCTCTCAGGGATAACAAAAAAAAATACTATATATACGTATATACTGTGTGTATGTATATATATATCTATACATATACATATACATATATATATATATATATATATATATATATATATATATATAGATTATTATTATTATATATTAGGGCTGGACCCGAATATTCGACTATTCGGATATTCGTTCCTTGGGTAGGTATTCAGTTTTCAATTTTGGGGATTCAGATATTCGTTGTTTTTTTTTTTTGCTTGCATTCAAACGTCAGTCACATTTTCTGATCGCCATGGCGGCACAGAGAAAAAACTACGACCTGAACCTGACCAAAACTCAGGAGAAGCAGCAGCAAGACATTTCTCCGATCTTTTTTCTGCTTTCATCCATTCTAAGGTAGGCTACCGGTATTTTGATACGGGTCTCTCTCTCTCTCTCTCTCTCTCTCTCTCTCTCTCTCTCTCTCTCTCTCTCTCTCTCTCTCTCTCTCTCTCTCTCTCTCTGTGCTTTAGAATGTAACCGCTGTGAAACTTGCAGAAAATAACATTTAATTTCTGTGATTGACCGGCGTTCTCGCTACCACCGCTCCCTCTCTTCATTCACTTTCTAGCTCGCTCGACCACCGCTCGCTCGCTCTCTCGCTCACCCTCTCTCTCTCTGTCTCTCTCGTGCGAAAGGAATTATAGGCCTGTCCCAAATATAGGCCGGTTGAGTTCTGTGTTTGAAGCAAATAAAAGCCTGTGCTATAAATTGACGTTTTATATATGTTAAGTATGTTTTCAGCGCTGTGTTTTTGTGAGGAGGAACTGTGACTATGTGTGAACTTTGTCGGGTGAACTGTTGCCCGTGTAATGGAAGCCAAGCAGTTTGAAGGTGCGGGACTCCTAACATGACCCATTGATCCTCCCGATCCAAGCCTCGATCGGCCTGGTACCCATTGGTGCTGAAAAACCCGCTTGCCGGACACCCGGTGACGCATGGGCGTCAGGACCCCCGCCGAAATCTCCGGTGCATCTCTAATACAGTGCCTATAAAAAGTATTCACCCCCTTGGATGTTTTCCCCTTTTATTGCTCTTATAAATGGAATCATGGTCAATAAAATGTGGCTTTTTTGACAAGAATTTACCAAAAAAACTCTTTAATGTCAAAGTGAAAACAGATTTCTACAATGTCATGTCAATTAATTAAAAATATATAATGTGAGATAAGTGACTGCATAAATATTCACCCCCTTCAAGTCAGTATTTAGTAGATGCACCTTTGGCCGCAATCACAGCACTGAGTCTGTGTGGATAGGTCTCAATCAGGCTTGCACATCTGGACACTGCAATTTTACTCCATTCTTCTTTGCAAAACTGCTCAAGCTCTGTCAGGTTGCACGGGGATCGGGCGTGAACAGCCCTTTTCAAGTCCAGCCACAAATTCTCTATTGGATTGAGGTCTGGGCTTTGACTCGGCCACTCCAGAACATTCACCTTGTTGTCTTTAAACCATTTCTGCGTAGCTTTCGCTGTATGCTTCGGGTCATTGTCTTGCTGGAAAATAAATCTTCTCCCAAGTCGTAGTTCTCTTGCAGACTGAATCAGATTGTCCTCCAGGATTTCCCTATATTTTGCTGCATTCATTCTACCCTCTACCTTTACAAGCCTTCCAGGGCCTGCTGCAGAGAAGCATCCCCACAGCATGATGCTGCCACCACCATGCTTCACGGTGGGGATGGTGTGTTCGTGGTGATGTGCAGTGTTTGGTGTCCGCCAAACACAGCGTCTAGTCTGATGGCCAAAAAGCTCCATTTTGGTCTCATCAGACCAAAGAACCTTCTTCCAGTTGACCTTGGAGTCTCCCACATGCCTTTGGGCGAACTCTAGTCGAGATTTAATATGAGCTTTCTTCAACAGTGGCTTTCTCTTTGCCACTCTCCCATAAAGCTTTGACTGGTGAAGAACCCGGGCAACAGTTGTTGTATGCAGAGTCTCTCCCATCTCAGCTGCTGAAGCTTTTAACTCCTTCACAATAGTCATAGGTGTCTTGGTGGCCTCCCTCACTAGTCTCCTTCTTGCACAGTCACTCAGTTTGTGAGGACGGCCTGCTCTAGGCAGATTTACACATGTGCCATATTCCTTCCATCTCTTAATGATGGATTTAACTGAACTCCAGGGGATGTTCAGTGACTTGGAAATTTTTTTGTATCCATCCCCTGAATTATACTTTTCAATAACCTTTTCTCGGAGTTGCTTGGAATGTTCTTTTGTCTTCATGGTGTAATTGTAGCCAGGAATACTGATTAACCAGTGACTGGACCTTCCAGACACGGGTGTCTTTATACTACAATCACTTGAGACACATTCACTGCACTCAGGTGATCTCCATTTCACTACTTGTGAGACTAATACCACCAATTGGCTGGACCTCTGTTGAATTAGGTCAGTCACTTTAAAGGGGGTGAATATTTATGCAGTCACTTATTTTACATTATATATTTTTAATTAATTGACATTACATTGTAGAAATCCGTTTTCACTTTGACATTAAAGAGTTTTTTTTGGTAAATTCTTGTCAAAAAAGCCACATTTTATTGACCATGATTCCATTTTTAAAAGCAATAAAAGGGGAAAACATCCAAGGGGGTGAATACTTTTTATAGGCACTGTATATACTACATGGGTGCAATCACACCTGCAGTGTGTTTTCTTTGGTCCAACCCATAGTGGAAAAGCTTTCTTTGTTGCATTTTAGTATTTGGTTCATTTAAGGTTCACACTGACCAATTACAAGTGAACCATGGCTTGTAAACAAAAGTAACACGGACTCACAGGTAGCTTGTTTATTGGACAGAGTTTTGGAAACCTGTCGTCCTGCCAGCTTAGAGATTTTGGCAACAAGGGAGAGTCAAAACAAATCTGATTCCAGTCCCTGTAATTTTAGCCAAGCATGATGGACTTGTGTGCTCAAAACAGCCATATACCAGACTAGGGCTGGGCGATATGGACAAAATCAAATATCACAATATTTTTGACCAAATACCTCGATATTGTGACAATATTGTAGGGATGACTATTGGTGCTTTCACAAAATATTTACACAGTGAGAATGTTGATAAATAATCATCAGTAATGTGGATATAATGACTAAGTGGGTAAAGGCAAATAATAGAACAGCTAGAACAGTCTGGTAAGTTCAGAAAATGACATCACTTTACTGTAATGCAGCCTTTAAAACCAGGAAAAGACAACACTTATGCCATATCATGATATTACGATATACAAAAGGTGATATCTAGTCTCATATCACGATATCGATATAATATTGATATTTGCCCGTAATTCAACATTTTCTGACCGTACCAAAGTTTAGCTCAAGATGGCTGCCAGCAGGTACTGAGATACAACACGCTACAAACAATTTCCGAATCTTGGAAGAATTCCGAAAATTGAGATTACGACAAAAAAGCTTTGTCAACTATTTCAAGGCTTTTTTTTTACAGCGCAAAAAAGAAAAATGTCAAAACAGAAAGAAAGACAGAAACAAATAAGACTGCGCAAACAATCCACCTGAGGAAATTCAACCTGGCGAGGGTGTGGAAGGCGTCTTGGGACTCTCTGAAATATTGAAAGAAATCAGAGAATTCCGCATGGAAACTGCCAGGAACTTTGGAGCGTTGAAGAAGGAAATAAACGAATTAGGAGAAGACATCGGAGAACTGAAAATAAGAATGGATGCAGCAGAGTTAAGAATTGCGGAAAATGAGGACCGTGAAATTGGTATGACCAAAGTGCTTATCCACAGTCTGCGCCTACAGAGACAACTGGAAGCAAAATGTGAGGATCTTGAAGGCCGTGCCCGAAGGAAGAATCTAAGAATCTATTCAGTGCCTGAAAAATGTGAGGGAAATAACATAGTTGAGTTCGTGGAAAACCTGATACGGGAGGAACTGGATGTTAACGGTGAAATCCACATTGAAAGAGCGCACCGGGCAACTGGGATAAAGACTGGGCACAACGAACGTCCCAGGTCAATAATAGTTCGCTTCCAAAACTAGAAGGACATTCGGGTGAATGACCGCAGGATATACTTTGATGAAGACTTCACCACCCAAGTGTTTAAGGAGCGTGCAAAATACAGACAAGTAAGAAAACAACTTCAGGAAAGAAAGATCAAGTCACGCGTAATTTTTCCTGCAAGACTGAAAATATTTGAGAAGGATGGAAAAATCAAGGTGTTTGACAACCCCCAAGCCGCGGCAGAGGGTCTACGGGAGTATGGCGTCAACATGGAGATTCCAGCCGGGGAGCCGGACTTGGAGTCTACGCTGCAGGCAGCGGGCTGGCAGACGCCCCGCTCCAGGAGCAGGAGAACGCCAGCAAGTGAACTGATGTCCGGCGTAAAGACATTACTTGATTCTCTAGATCGGCATGAAAGAGCAAAGGACTGAAAAGGTATGGGTGGATTTCTAAAACAGAGACAAATGTCCAGGGAGTGTGATTCCCTGCAGGCATACAAATCTATTTTGAAACAAACAAATGACTGAGCCACTCGGAAGTCAAATCTTTTCAAGATCCGACTATAAGGAGCATAAAATGTATGATTTTGAATATGATGTCGATCCGGAGAGTCATGTGTTTAATTCTATCAATGACACTTGTAAATATTATACTGATGATCAATTTAATGACAATGTTGAACTGGATAATACATTTTCGTTAATACATTTCAACTGTAGAAGTCTTTATGCAAACTTCACTAAGATCAATGAATATTTGAATACATTTAAAAGTAAATTTAAATTGATAGCCTTATCTGAGACATGGTTAAATCAAGAGAAAGGTATTGATTTCCATATTGAGGGTTATGAGTTACATTATATCAATAGAACCAACAAGAGGGGAGGTGGTGTGGCCCTGTATGTGGACAATAACTTGAAATGCAGACCAGTTGAATATATGACAACTGTAATTGATGATTTAATGGAATGCATAACTGTGGAAATTGAAATGGAAAGGATGAGAAATATTGTTGTTACTTGTGTATACAGAACACCAGGGTCAAAGGTAGAAACATTTAAAGATAGTTTGGAAGAATTAATGAATAGACTAAATGAAAGTAAAACATTTATAATCTGTGGGGATTTCAATATTGACCTCCTAAATGCATCTAAACATAAAACAACATCAGATTTTCTGGATGCATTATATAGCAGAGGGCTATACCCATTGATCACCAAGCCCAGTAGAATAACCTCGATTTGTGCTACATTAATTGACAATATTTTCATAAATGTCATGGAGAACAATGTTAAAAGTGGGCTAATAATAAATGACATAAGCGACCATTTACCTGTATTTGCAATATATGGTTGTCAAATAAAGAGAAGGAAGGAGGAAAATTGCTATAGATATGCACGAGTGAGAACTGATGAAGCAATAAACAAGTTCAGGAATGACCTCTTAAAAGAAGAGTGGAAAGGGGTTTATGTAGAAGAGGTAATGCTGCATATCTGAGGCATAGGGCATGAGGCATTTCTAAAGAGTTACTTATCACTGTATGATAAACATTGTCCAACAATACTATGTAAACATAAAGGTAGTTATAATAGAAAGCCTTGGATAACAAAGGGCTTACAAAATGCATGCAAAAAGAAAAACAAACTTTACAGAGACTTCATACAATTTAGAACAAAGACCGCTGAAAAGCAATACAAGGTCTACAAAAATAAGTTGACAATTATAATGAGACAAGCCAAGAAAGAATATTATAATAAAATGTTAAAATTAAATAAAAATAATATAAAAGGTACTTGGAAAATTTTAAACAATGTAATAGGAAATAACTCCGTGTCCACAGATTTGCCCAATCATTTTATTAACGACAATAATAAAGTTATAAAAAACATGAACGAAGTGGTAAATGAGTTTAATTCCTTTTTTGTAAATGTTGAACCTAATCTTGCAAATTCCATTAAAAAACATAATGATGGGCAAATAGACGGTGGCTGGAATGGAGGAAGTAAAGTGTTGCAGTCTATGTTTCTAGGAGAGGTGAGTGAAAATGAAATTAGATCCATTGTAGCAAAAACCAAAAACAAGACATCAACTGATAGTGATGGGATCGACATGATTATAGTGAAAAAGACTATTGACTGCATAATTAAACCTCTAAGTTACATTTTCAATCTTTCTTTTCATGCAGGTATTTTTCCAGACAGAATGAAAATAGCAAAGGTTATTCCACTTTTTGAAACGGGAGATAAACACAGCTTTTCTAACTACAGACCAGTGTCTTTGCTTTCACAATTTTCCAAAGTGCTTGAAAAACTGTTTGCACAAAAATTAGATACTTTTATTGAAAAGAATAAATTGTTGAATGAGAGTCAGTATGGGCTTTCGGACAAATCGATCAACAGCTTTAGCATTAACGAAAATAATGGAAGAACTTACAACAGCAATAGAAAGTAAGAAGTAGGCAATAGGGGTATTTATTGATTTAAAAAAAACATTTGATACAATAGATCATACCATCTTAATTTCTAAATTACATACATATGGTGTGAGAGGAGTAGTCCTAAATTGGTTAAGCAGCTATTTAGATAACAGACAACAATATGTACAGTTTGCTGGTAATACATCTGAGTGTATGAAGATCGCATGTGGAGTCCCACAAGGCTCGGTCTTGGGGCCTAAACTTTTTATTTTGTATATCAATGACATATGTGAAGTGTCAAAGATATTGCAGTTTGTTTTGTTTGCAGATGACACAAATTTTTTTAGTTCAGGAGATGAATTAAAAGCCTTAGCAGAAAGCATTGTAAATGAAATGGTCAAACTTAAAAAATGGTTTGATGAAAATAAGTTATCATTAAACTTGAACAAAACTAAGTTTATGGTTTTTGCTAATCGAAAAAAGGATGAAGAAGTTTTACTGTTTATAGATGGAGTTTATATTGAAAGAGTATTTGAATTTAGATTTTTGGGTGTAATAATGGATGACAAACTGACATGGAAGTCTCATATAGCATATGTAAAAACAAAGGTGTCTAAGAATATTTCTGTTTTGAACAAAGCAAAGTATGTGTTAGATTATAAGGCAATGCGAATCCTGTACTGCTCACTTATTTTGCCATATTTTAGCTACTGTGTGGAAGTGTGGGGCAACACGTATATGAGCAACATAAAGCCATTGTTTATATTACAGAAAAGAGCAGTAAGAATTATTCATAAAGTAGATTCAAGAGAACACACCAACAGACTGTTTATTAAGTCAGGACTAATGAAACTTAAAGATTTAGTTGAGTTACAGACATTATTATTTATGTACAGGGCAAAAAGCAGAGTATTACCAGAAAAGTTACAAAAGTTGTTTGTTTTTAGTTCAGAGGACAAGGACCATAGAAGGAAATTTAATTTTAAGCATAAGTATGCACGGACCACTTTAAAGCAGATGTGTATTTCAGTTGTTGGCGTCAAACTGTGGAATTCTCTACAGAATGATCAGGTAATGGGTTTCCTTAGTTGATGGTGAATTATTGTGTATGGTTTTTGATTCTTCTTTATTTATCATGTAACTGTAAGTACTGGTTGTTAAGTATCTGTAATTGACAGACCATCTATTTCTATTTTTTATGTTTTGAGTAAGGGGCAGGCAAAATAAGATTTTCTTCTCCCTGCTCCTTTTCGGTCATGGAATGTGTAAATTGAGTTGTGTTTTGATTGTGAATTGCTTTTTTTTTTTTTCTTTTCTGGAACAGTGCACTACCATGAGCGGAACAAATAAATAAATAAACAAATAAATAAATATATTGCCCAGCCCTATAACAGACATATAGCAGCCATACCTGCTGCTCTGTATGCTGGCTAGACGAGAAATGTCTGCAGAAACTGTTGCATGTTGTTCTGTGACAATAACAGAGAAACAGGAAAAGGAAAACAACAGAGAAAGAAGGGATAAGGGACTGAGCATGTCTGAGAGCTGCTGTTCAAGTTGGATGCTTGGCAGTTAAATTTTTGCAACGTCATTCGAGGCCTGGAGGCACAGCGAGGTGTCGAGCCAAGCGACAGCTCCCACCAACAGGAATTGCAACACTCAATTAGACTGACATCTGTCAGCAAAATACTTCATTTCAATCAGAGATAATACAACATGAGATATGGACAACTGGGAAGCTCACAGACCATATTGCGGTAGTGTTCAGCCCAGATAAAGCTGGTGAGGTAATTAGATTGTTTGATGTGTCAAACCGGTATCACAATCTGTTTGGCTTAGTGTCAAAGGTGAAAAAAGTTGCACTACCTCATTACTAGCACCACATACACTGTGTTTTGCCAGAAATGACTCCTAAACTTTACAGCTTAGTGTTTAACAATTTATCATGCTAACAAAACCACAAGACTAGTTTTTATATATTTTTTTCATGCTAGCTCAAAGCATAGAGCAAAATTTGAAATATATCATCGTATTTCATGATGATATACAGTATATCATATTTCATCTTGGTTACAACTAAGACGACCCAAGAGAAAAGGGTTATTGTTTAAGTACATTGTCTAACCTACAGCACCATTTACACAGGAGTTATACTGTAATGGTTCTATTATCATTGCACAATAAAAGCCAACAAATAACCTGCTCGTTTCTTGGGGATTCATTGTAGCAAGCAGTTACAGGCAGAGTCCTAACAGGTGCAGTCAGTAAAGATGCTCAAATTAAACATTATTTTATGACAATGCATTTTGCCTGTACTGTGAAAAAAATGCCTCTGAATTCTGGGGAAAAAAAAGCTTTTTCACAGGCTGCATCGATATGGACTCTGTTCTACTTAGGACTTTAAAAACAATTCTTTCTCTGTGCTATTTCCCACAACCAGTAAAGCTGCTCTTCTGTAACCTTTTATCATTTGTTTAACTCCCCTGAAATCAAGTCGTCACTGCCTTACTTGGCTGGATAACAACATCCAACAGGCTCCTGATGGGTTCAAGAGACTTTCGCCAGACTTCTACCTCCCCATCAGGAGGAATGTGTTTGCCGGCAAAGACAGACAGCAGCAACCCCGTGAGCCAACTCCCTGTGAGCGGCCTCTCTCTCCGTTTCCCTCCCTCTGTCTGTTTCTCTCTCTCTATTTCTCTCCCTTTCTCTCTCCATCTGTGTGTGTCTTGGCGAATAAGCATAGATGTTATCCACTCAGAAGATCTAAAGGGGGCGATGAGGGGCTGCCGTGGATCCGTCTTCAGACGCGGATGCCGCTACCATTTCCTTCTCCATCACACATGAACACTTTTGGCTTATTGTTGTTTGCTCCTGCACTCTGGCGTGTCTGTGTGTGCGTGTGTGAACGTGAGATGTACTCTAATCACCTTAGCCAAGAAGTCGACCTCAGGGAGCCTTTTCTTCTCCGCATGCCTTTCCTCTGCTCTGACTGGCTACTCCTTCAAATGAGGAAGTTAGTGTAGGAAGGATTCAGATTTAATAGGCACGCCTACACCAACTGTGCCTGCATGTGTTTTCCTCTCTGCAGCAGCACTGTCAGCACTGGGTAATATTGGCAGTTTGACACTGTTATGGCAGACTTTGACATGAGGAGGTCTGCACAAATTAGATTTTTTTTTTTTTCCAGAGTGCGCGATGCTTGAACCTCTTGATTGTACCAAATTTCCAAATGTTAATTGAAAATTTAGAGAGGAAACTGAGTAGCTTTTGAAATGGAGCTGAGCGTTGTTGAGAGGGCTTCAAGGTTTTGACAATGGCTCTGTGGAAATTTATGGCCCGTTTGTTTTTCAATCTGCTTTTTTGTATAATTTTACAGTAGCTTTTGTTGTTGCCTAGAGAAAAAAAGGTATGTTGATCTGATTTAAGCTTCCACTGGGTTTATGCAGTAATCAAAAGTGTTTCCTCAGAGAGAAACCTTTCTGGGAGAGTGGGCAGTGCACACTACTTAAGTATTTATTAGTGACAGTCATAGCAGAAACAGAATGGGCGGTGGATAAATAAAAGTGATACAGCATAGCCAGGATTGGAACCCATGCAGTCACAAGTCTCTGTGCATTGGTTGAATGAGCCACTGGTACGTCCCTGGGAAAACATATCAAATTATTGATATTCAAATGTGAAGAAATCTACTCTTATGGGTATAGCGAGTGCAAATTTATCTTTGAAGATATGTCACTATAAATAGCTCAAAGGGCCATCTGTATTATGCCTGCTCCTCTCCTCTCTCCTCTTTTGTTTCCTTGCCATACGCCTCTCACCAAACATCCACCCCAGGGCAAACTGATCTGAAGAACTCCCGTAACTCCAGACTCCATTCTGCGTGTGTTTCCCTTTCATCATTACGACAGCAAGCTGGGGGGTTGGCAGTTTCCTCCTGAGGAAACCAAGAAACCGAGGCAAAGCACAGCGACCTGCATCTTTACCTCAGCGAGGATGCGAGGCGGCGCGGGAACCTTCAGCGCTTCCAAGCTGGTGGTTGGCTCAGAAAACGGGGGATGAAAAAGCCAAGCGTTCGCTCTGAGCTTCCCATCGGGTGCTTGGAGGCGCCAAAGCAGTGGAGGGAGTCGAAAGGAAAGCTTAATCGATCCTCCAGAATGAAATCTGAGGGCCTGCAATTTGAGCCAGCGGGGCACCCTTTTCCACTGCCGGCTCCCTCGCATAAATATCCTGCAGATTCAAAAGAGTACATATATCAAAATGGGTCAAACCGTGCAAGGAGTCTCAGTGTGGAAGAAATTAACAGATCTATCAAAGAGACGCCTAGCTCCCCGTTGGCTGATGCCTCGTCAATCCTTCAGACGTGTCTGATTAGGCCTCAATATGCATGGATGCTTTTTCTGCGACATAGTTTAGTGATGTAAACAAGGCGGTGGGGCTTAGGGAAAATTAATGACCCACTTTGAGTACCTTTTTTCCATATGTCCTCTTTCCCCGTGTTAAGGAGAACACATTGAGAAAAGTCATTATTAGAATGCAAGAGGGAAGAGGAATGAGGTGGGAGCCCATGTGGCGCAGCTTATTGGGTGGCCTAATATCAAACTCGAGGATCAGTCTCCACCTGGGAGCAGCAATTTGACTACTGACTATAAAAGAATAAGAAAGAACGAAAGAAAATGCCATATTCAGGCACTAGTAAAGAAGAGAAATGGTGCTCCACTTAATTATTACTTATAGTACAGTATGCGCATGTGCACATTCTCTTTGAAACCATGGATTTCTATATAAGATCTCATATACAGCTTTGTTCACTTTTGCAGTGTTCTGTGCTTCCATCTTGAGAATAACGCATACCCCTGGGAAAAGTCTGCATTCCTGTTATCTGGATGAGGTGGAGACCATTGACTGACAGACAAAGTAAAAAAAAAAAAACATACAAAGAACAAAATCAATGTAACTGAATTGATTTCTTGGGCGAGTACAATTTCATATCTTTTTCATTGTCAAAACTCCAACCTCTGTTCTACATTTTATTGCACAGTTGACCCTCACCTGCTCTCCGGTGTCTTTCCTTTTTTCTTCTCGTTTTCCGCATTCCTGGAAAAGTATGGCAAGGTAGAAGGAGCGTTGTTCATTGTCCTTGGTTTCAAGGCGAGCAAAGCATCTCTTCATCTCTGCCCCTTAATGCCCCCATTCCCAATTCTTAGTTTCGCTTTTGCCTTAGGTTGACCTTGGTAGAACAATGGGTTCGGCTTATTGCGTGAAACATCTTTGGTTGCTGATACATGGCACAATCTCTATTCCCATTTGCAGTCAGAACATCAATCCTCAAGTCTGTTTGCATGCATGTTGTGCATCATAGCTCACGCTGAAATGAAGTTTCAGTTTCATGGACCACTGGCATGCATGATGTATTATATGATCTGCTTTGAACCACCTCTTAAGTTTCATTTCCCCAGACCACACCCATGTCTTTTTCACACCTAAACCCCCCCCCCCCCCCCACACACACACACACATATACTTTCTCTTCCCTCCTCTTCTTTTCTGAACCCACCTCTCTTTCATTCGCTCAGTTGAGCAACCTGTATGCTCAGCTACACCTCTCTCTCTCTCTCTCTTTCTCTCTCTCTCACTCACACACACTCACACACACATACACACACACACACACACAAATTTCCTTTCTCCTCTCTTCCTTACCTGGCTGCTCTCAGCATGTCCCTCACGTTTGCAAGCTGCCGTCTCAGAAGTTCAATCAATAGAGCGGCCAGGTCTCTCAGACCGGTGCGGCTTTGTGGACAGAATTCAGACCTACCTAGTACTCTGCCCCCCAAAATACTGCAGCCCCAGCACTCCACGGATCAGAGAGCAGCCTGGTTTAAAAAAACGACAGCGAGTACAAACACATTCCTCTGAGCGCAGGTGCTTTTGCTGCCTTCTAGATCCCCACCCTGCAACAGAATGGGGTGAGACCTTTCAATGGAAGCTGAGCTGTGTGTCCCTTGTTGACAACTAGAAACAAAGACACAGACACACACGTAGACACACACACACATGCACACATGCATACACAAACATGCACATGCGCAGGCACACACACTCAAATAGTGCACGCACATATACCCATGCACACATACTGTCTTCTTTTGAGGAGGAGGAACCAACAGTGCAGTATAATCAAGGTGCCCTTAAATCCATTACCCATCCAGATGTATTGTCTGCCCTTAATGGTGCTCCTCTGTAACAGACTATAATAGGGCACAGGTAAATGGTCCATTAGTGCAGCAGATTGCTGAAAACCACTATTCAACTTTGTCTTCTGACCAATTTATACAATGGACAGTCTTTATTGTAACCCAGTACCATTTCACCTGATTTAACCATCTGATCCTTCTAAAACCATATTCACCACTTCCTAAGTAAAAGCAGCATGCTAGCAAAACCGTGAAACACCTTCAATCCCGTCGAAAGAGGAGAACTTGGGTCTTATTGCTGATAAGACCTTGCAAAATTGAACTATTTATCTGGTGCTGCCGGTGCTAGAGAGTGGAGAAATAGCCCAGTTCCTGAAATTAGTGCAAGCTGTTGTTGCTATCCATGATGTGGAAATTGATAGTGAATGTTATGCTGGATGGTTTTGGTAATGGAACCAGGAGCTGTAGCTGTAGCTGTAGCTGTAGCTATGGTTAGTGCTGCAGTACAAGGTGCTTGCTGTGGTCCTGAAGGCAACTCAGTGCAGTGCAGCTGTCCGTGGTGCTGAAACAGTGGCTGGGCCTGCTAACGAACTGTCCGGGGTCCTGAAGTTTTGGCCGGCATACAGTTTCATGTTTTTGTTGGTTCTTTTTTGTGTATTTGTTCCCCGGTCCTTTCCCTGGGTTTCCTCCCACAGTCCAAAGATATGCAAATCAGGTGGATTGTAGACTCTAAATTGCCCATAGGTGTGAATGTGAGAGTGTGGGTGGTTCTGTGTTTGTCTGTCTATGTGTTATACCTGTGATGGACTGGCAACCTGTCCAGGGTGTTTCCCTGGAAAAAAAAAAAAAAAATGAATTCGTGAATGAAAGTGAAATTGTTGATAATATTTAAATCTCATACACAACATATAAAACATATATAAATGGTGTATAAGGTGTATAAAATGTTGCCTGTTTGTTTGATAGTGTGTAGACATAGTTTCAGGAGAGAATTTAATTTGTTCATACAGATGAGTAATTTTTGCTGAAGAAAAGTGGATAAATACTGATTTTTTTATGAATATTTTCCCACTGAGGGACCTAAGATCAAATCTGTTAGAACAAACAGCTCATGCATGCAGCCTATTCTACCCTAAATATGTTCTGCATAACCTCATTGTGCTGTGGCCACTCATCTGCTGTTTGCCTCCACTTTGCAATGCCGGCACATCTCCTACTAATGGATTATTAATCACATTTTGCTTCTTTTCAAGCAACATTTTAGACAAAACTCCCACTGTGCTCTCAGGGTCATTCAAGGCACACCATGAGAATGCCTGCTTTGATTTGAGTCAGCAGATGTGGCATCCTGGAGGTGCAAATCACAGTTAGAGAGTGACATTATGTATAAAAGCCTGCAGTACAATGGCTCATGTGCTCAATATGCATTCCCATTTTCCTCTTTTGCCTTAACTGCGGGCAACCTTCCATACTGCCAATTAGAAATCTATTTGCATATGATGTTATACAATATAATATACAGCTCAGTGCTAGCAGCACACGCCTACATAATGCTTCTATTAGACACATGTCAGTCATACTAATGTGAGCTCACATTCCACATACTCCCAGCTTCACATTGTGCAAGTTTAATGCAACTTCAGTTCAGTGCAACTTAGTTGTGTTGGAGTTCAGTAGCAGAACCATTATATAAATATCATGAATTGGGTTTGTATCATCATTTGGAATGTTCAGGATGGGTTTGGTGACAGAGCAACAGTAAAAGTTTCATTTGCAACCTGCGACCTTGCAAGAAATTTGCATTGTGAAAAAGTCAGCCTAACCCCTAACTTTCACCCTTAACATATACTTAACCTAATCTTAACCCTAAACCCAAGCCCTTACCCTAAGTATCCCCTTAATGAAGTGAGGAGCGGCAAAATGTCATGTTGGAAGATTTTCCTCATCCTGTCTATACTTGGTCCTTATAAGTATAGAAATGAATGAACATAAACACACACCAAGAATGCATACATTCGCACACACAGACGTATATATCATAATTACATCACAAACACCTTCTGATTAGGGTACGGATTGGCTCTTCGAACACCATCACCATGCTTGATGAGTTGAGTGTGTGTGCGTGTGTGTGTGTGTCCTGAGACATCATTATGCATGTGCGCGTGGCCGTGTGTGTGTCTGTGAAGTGACTGAAATGTAGGCCACATGCTGCAAATGCCCCGGGGGACTGTAGGAGTGTCTCCTTAACTACTGGGGTGGGCAAAGTCAGCACACTGTTAGCAGATGGTGATTGGCTGTCTCCATTCCTCCCACCGTCCCAATCCACTGCTGACCCGAGGCGTTGTTTTAATCACTCTTCATATGGCACTGTGGCACAGCATGCCGTCCCGCATCCACCACACTCTCTGTCCTCCCTGCCTCTCTCACTTCTCCACTCCTATCCATCTCTCTCACCCCCCCCCCCCCTCCCTTCCCCTCCTCTCCCCTCTCCCGTTCTCACTCGCTCACTTGCACACTCAAAGGCACACTTGTATGCACACACAAGAACAGTGTGGCATCCCTGCAGGCAGCTACAGTAAATACCAGCCTGCAATACGCCGGCAAACTCCCCGCTGGACACGATGAATTATTGAGAGAAGGGCAAGTGAGAACGCCTGCCCGCTTAAACAGCTGGGGCCGAGTGTGTGTGTGTGTATGTGTGGGGGGTGGGGGGTGTGGGGGTGTATGTATGTTTGTATGGGTGGTTGTATTCGTGTGTTTGCTTCGCTGTATGAAAATGAAAGGCTACACATCATAAGAAAAGCATTTTTTTGACACGTGTGTGTGCGCGTGGGGGGTTGAAAGATGAGGAAAAGTGAGGACATTTTGCTGGTTTGCACTTCTTTAAGGGGCTATTTTAGGATTTGGAGTTAGGGTTAATATTAATAGTTCAAACGTGTGAGTGTGTGTGTCCCTATGTGTCCTACAGTTGTTTAATGGGTAGTTCTTTCCAGAACACGCACTGGGCCTTTCCTTGAGTGAATGTCCACTGGGAGGGACATTTGCAGGCGAAGTGACTCTCCCCATTTATTTGAACAAGAGCACGTGTATACATTTTGCAAAGGATTGTGGGAAAGGTGAGCGACCAGAATTTGCGAGCGTAGTGGTGGGGAGAAGAAGACCTCTTGGCTACTTTGTGGCTTTATACTTTTTTTTTCCAAGCGGCCAACCCAGGCGTTAACCAATCAGGTGAATAGTCAGTGTCTGCTTGATTAACACACATCACAAAACTAGTTTCGCCTGTCCGTTTGTTCCTCTTGATAGAATGGAGCAGTTAATTGTCGCTGTGTCCAGTCACCGCAGTCACCGCATTTTATATGATGTATCGTCCGTCTGAAATTGTAGGTGAGAAATGTACAACAGTGCTTGCTCGCTTGCGCTGCTAACAAGCAACCTAGCTAAACTTGAAAGCTAGCAATAGTGCTGTGTACTATGAAAGCAAAACCTGCATCAGTTACAAACACCGAAAGTAAAGTCAGCAGTTGTGATGTTGGTGTCTATTGAACTGCTTTCCTGTGGCACTTTCTTCATCCTGACACTAATGAAACTAGTTCCATGCTGTCGTCACAGCAGTGTAAGTGTGCTTTGGACAGAACAATGTTGCCATTCATCCTCTGTTGGCAATTTCCCTGGTCACAAGTGAGAAATTGTTGTTTTTTGCTGTGTTCAAGCTGTTGTCCTTTTACAATGCAGGGAAGTAGATAAAAACAGTGTTACAGAATAATACATAATAAGACAAGACAGTTGCAGCATAATTTCTGTTTCCATTAAGATACATGTCAGTATACAGGGGGCACTGTCCCCAGCGCTCAAACCACCCACTGCAACACGTCCTGATATTGCACATTTGTACCTTGCAATTCCCCAAACACATTACATAATTGGTAGAAAAAACTGCTGTCAGTTTTCTCATGTCTTCCCAAACCAATATTTTCCGCTGAATTTAGGGTAGTTTTGCTGTATTGTTAGAAGACACAATGAATGTGCAATAGGCCTTTGTTTAAATTAATTTCATGTAAGTTCACTTCTCACTAAAGGTACAGTAGACTATAAACACATAGGTCGACACACAGTCTGACTGAGTTTGAGCCCAAATAATGAGATCAAATGGTTAAGGTGGTACATGTAGCATTTTTAAACAGTGTATTAATCAGTGTATCATTGTCAAATTTTGCGTGATGCCTTGCTGTAATTACCATAAACAAATGAGATCATGGTTGAGACAATTGGTCGCCTCTACTAGTACTATTGTTAGTACTAATGTCTCTCAAAATTAAGACCCCAATTCCCATAAACCCTATGCTTCCTGGTGCATAGGATTTTGCTGCTTGTATTGGTTTTTCCATCAGCCTTTCCCCCTTCCACCCTCTGCCATTGCCAGAACCTCTGAAAGCTTTAGCTCCATTTCCACTGGAAGAACAGCGCCCTCTTTCTGCTCTGTGCCAAGATGTGATCCAGCAGATTTCCCTCCAAATTCAACCCAGTGCCACACAATGTAAAATGCAATGTATAGGCTGGTAGAGGCTGCCAATCTGCTCGGACATGGTCTTGTTTTTTGATGTTAATTATACTAATACCTCAAAATGAATGTAGTAATCACTTATTGATGTTAAAATGCTACCTGTAGCACCTTTAAATAAAAACCTATAAATCTGTAAATAAATAATCAAAAAGTGAGGCCTTAACACTGCATATCAATACAACAACATGTACAAATATAGCTACTCATTTTGATCAGCACCAACATATCATAACCACAGTCACCATAACTGTCATCATCATCATCATCATCATCATCATCATCATCATCATCATCATCATCACCTAATCCTCCTTGTAAATCCATAATGTGTCCATTGCCCAGCCATGCATGTGTGGGTGAGAATGATAGCTGGATTATGCAGACAATACACTGGCTGCTGGATCTAGGTTTTGCTTTCACTGAGCACGGACTGTGATGAGAGCTTTGCATCACATTTCTCCCGCTCTGTCTTTCTCTCCTCTCACTTGCTCAGTCTTCCTCCATTTCTCGTTTCCCTCGACGCTTGATCATGATTGTATCTGGGAGCTTGCCTGTATAAAACATGCAGTATGAGCGCAGTAATGCAAATTACACAGTGAAATAATACGCCGTGGTCACAAATGTTTTTTTGGTTAAAACGACAACAAATATGTGAAGCTTTTTTACTATTATTATTCCTATATTATGCCATGTGTTAGAGGTGTCAATCCTGCTAGCAAGGATTTTAGCTTCCTATCAGCATGAGTCTCTCAGGCCCCCAAGTCTATTATGCCTACCAGCAGCTAATTAGCATTTGTACCAGAGGAATTTAACTGACTGGTTCACATGAAAAACCTAGAATATTTTGTGCGAGACTTTAAAGCTGAACTAAAACTCAACTCAAATTAGGAACCAAGGAAAGGTCACACAGGGACTAGAAACTGTCATACTGCAGTTGGTTAATACTTTACCACAGGTTTCAGAATAATACAACTAAAGGGCAACTGACTTTTTATTTGAAGATTCACATGATGTGAAATGATAACAAAAATACCCTGTTGACTGCAATGAAACATGCTATCATATTCCAGTGTGTCTATGAAATTGCTTTTAAAGGTTAAATCAAGAATGGTGTCTGCTTCTTGGAAGGAAATGAGTACTGATGGGTTAATAGTAATAGTAATATTCTACTCCATGTCCTATTGATGTTGTTGTTGCTGTTTGATGAGGTCATCAAACAGCAACAACAACATCAATAATAATAGTACTAGTTTTAATAATGCCTTTCTCCTTCCCTATCCTTTCTCCATTCTTTCTCTTTCTCTCTCTCTTCTATTCAGTACTTTAGACTTTATTGTATTTTATACTTTGTTATATTTGTTCTAATCTAGTTATGTGCTGTCCTGTCTGTCTGTTTAATCTCAATGGACCTTGCCTGGTTAAATAATGGTTAAATAAAATGAAAACTGGTTGAATAAAATTAGAAACAACGGCAAGTTGCAAAGTGCTTTTGGAATATAAATAATCAAACAAGGATCAAGTACCAGACTATGGGGCGCCCGGTGGATCACCGAGTAGAGCGCGTACCATAAGGCTCAGTCCTTCCCGCAGCGACCCGGGTTCGCTGCTGCATCCATAGTACCAGACTATGGATGGATATACAGTATATATATATATATATGAGTATTTAAAAACATAAATCTGTTGTGGCTGAATTTGAACACATGGCATACCTAAACATTATTTTAATTTTTTTTCACCCAGTTACACATTCACAACCGGGTGCTGCCTAGTATAACCAGTCTTCTGATGGAGGAAAGAGCTTTACTCATTAATTTTCCTCCACTCAAGTCAATTTGCCCAATAGGCTTTCATGTCATTACTGCATATTATTAAAGGCATTAGGTTATATTGCATATAACCATATCTCCCCTTTATGTAATTTTCTTTGTAAATGCTAACACAGACCGCTTCAGCTTACACTTTGTTCCTGCGTTCTATGGATCTAATAATGTCTACAGGCATACAAGCAATGTAATAGTCATGATGTAAAGCTGACCAGAAGCCGGCGACTCCTACACGATCGCGTCCCACATGGAGGTCCACTGACATGATGTTGGCGTTACACTGCCCACGGCGCTGGAAGCGAGGAGCACTTCCTCGGTCACAGAGGGCAATCACCTTCAAAGTGCTACTTGAGCGAGCGCACGTTCGATTCATGTCACCCAGCTCTTGCGCCTTCGCCGCAGTTGGATAACATTACTCTCACTGTCTTGGATCTGAAAGCTGGTGTGATTCATCCTCAGGTACAGCCCTCCAGGACTTCCCCGTGTTTGACAGCGTGTATGCGGAAGGTTTAGTGCTATAAAAGACAGTTTTGTGTGTGTGTTTGTGCGCGTAATATAATAACGTGTTCCGTTTCCTCCCCCGTTCGTAATCCCGAGGAAGTTGCCCGCCTGGCTCACGCACTACACCAGCGGGCCTAATATTTTTTCCATCTTGCTGTCGAAGAATGTGCAGCCACATTTAGGAAGAAATATAGTGGAGGAAAACTTGTAGTGTCTCTGCCAGCGTGAGATTTATTGTCTGTGGTCGGAGCTGTCTGGGACAGGGAGGGTGTGTGTGTGTGTGTGTGTATGTGAAGGGGGGGGGGGGTATTATTGGTATTGGAGGCAGAGAGAGAGAACAACCCCCCCGCCCCCTCACCCCTCCCACCCCACCCCAAGTAACCTGAGTTGTAGAGAGGTCTTGGAGAACACAGAGTGGTTGCAGATAAGGGAACACTGACAAATGACGGGGAGCTTGTTTTTCTGAGTTAAAACGGCAGAGACAAAATCTCTGTTGACAAAAAAAAAAAAAAAGAATAGTTGGTGGACGCTGTGAGAGTGCAGGAAAAGCAAAGGAAAGCACTTCAGGGTGCCTCGGTAGAGAAAGTAGGGTGTGGGTGACAAATGAGACGATTTCAAAATGGCCAGTGACTGTATGTGAGTGTGTCAGTGTAAGCGTGTGTGTGTAACTGTGTACCCATGCACATAGCGTGTGAGCGAAAAAGAGAAAAAAACGGAGAGAGGGAGTGAACGATTTACAAGAACTCACCTCCAGATGACAGTAAAGGAAATGGGGGAATGTTTTACCAGCAGTGTTATCATAACATGGAGACAGGTTATATTGAAGGCAGTGTTGAGTGACGGCAATCTTGTATTGCATTTTGCTACAGTTTGTACAAACATAGATCAACTCTGATGCAGACATCATAAGAAATAATGGATATTTATGCTGGGCCAGAATGAAGAAATGTCACTGTTTTGAATTATATTCCTTCAATACTTCTATACGGTAATTACAATTCACTGTTTAAAGAAACTGACTGGCATGTGGAACCCTTAAGACAGCATATCCCCTCTATACAGACGACAGCCACATGTGCTTTGTAAAATCTGCTTTTGATTGACTTTTACATTATACTAACTAATCATTATCTTGCATAAAGCCTGTGCCATGTGACAACATTCTGCCATGTTGTAAAGCCTTTACAGGAGATAACACCTGTCGTCCTGCCCTACCATGCCTTACGCTAATGTCAGCTTTACTGTATTTGCTTCGAAATGCTGAGGCAATATTAAGATTAGATGTAAATGTTTATATAGCCTATAGCAGTGAGGCACATGGGTGGATGAAAATGACAGCAGGGTATTTAGACTACATTCGACCGCAGGTGTGATCCGCTGATATGGATTTTCTTTACTCATGACATTGACTGAAAAAAAAAACAAAGAGAAAAATCTAGGTAAGAATATCCAGCGAAAACCAAAAGAAAAGTTGAAGACCCTTTTTGACTACTGTATGCATGTCATATCTGGGAGATTCTCTAATAACACATCATTACGGTGTCAAAAAACCTTATTCACAGATGTGATGGCAGTAATTATCTGTGACAAGCAGCCTCCTTATTACGTTGCACATGAACCTGGACAAGAAGTTCCTTGGCTTTGCGGTTTAGTTTCCCATTAACCTCTGTCACCCTCCTTGACAGGTATGGGAGGTGACAATGGTCAAAGTTGATCTGCTGTGCACATGACACATTATGGCACACTATCTGCTCCTCTGGCAGGGCTCTCACGACCAGACATATAGGTGCGAGCAGAAAGGACAAAGGAATAATCTATTTTTATTTCTTCAAGTGTAATGGCTGGGTTTTATTTTCTACTCAAAATGACTGTGCCATTTGTGATGCACCAAGCTCAGGACTTCCATTGTATAGCACAAATGGTTGTTTGATGGGACAATTCTGTGATATAATAAGGTACTAAATTAAAGAAAGCGGTGGCAGAATAGCATACACCATAATTTGTTCTGCTTGCGATTATACTGCATGACTTGCGGTATGTTATGTTAAAGCAATATTTAATTCAAAGCTGCATTAGGCAAGATGTTCATGTAATAAAACAACCGTCTTTTCAGCCTGAATCACAAAGTGGCGCTGCAACATAGAGCGAAGAGCGTTTCATCCCCACTAAGTGAGATGCTGTAGATTTGCCCTATTTTAAGGTGTTAGGTGTGGACACCTCTCCGTCCACAGTAAGTAGTAAATCGAGAGTTAAGAACAAACTTGCTCCTAAACAGCAGTGAACAGCGCTCCGTCCGGAGAAAACTGGACTCACCACCGTTACATCTTTTGCCTCTTGTCCCTTTGGTATCCTTTGGTATAAAGCATCACAGACCGTCTGGTAAAGCGATCACAGACCGGGCAGAGCTGTGTGTAGTTCACTGATGTCACGTTACATAATTTCTGGGTTTTGAAGTCCGCAAAATTCAAACCGTTACCTCTTGCTGCCATTTGGAGCTGCCAACATGCAAAGTGTCCTAGTGTAGAATATTGTGACTTTTCAAGAAATGTTCAACATTGTGACAGAAGTCACTTTCTGAAAGCCATTGTAGTATAAATGAACGTGATGATATACAGTATATATTTTTTGTGTCCTGTAATTTTCAGCGATGAATTCCACCTGTTTACAGCTAGCAATAATGCGTCAAGAAAAAAGCCTGAATGCTGGTGGTGACTATGCATTCCTGGGGCAGCTAATGTCAGAGGTTGATGGTTCACAGACTCATATAACGGTACTGTAACATTTTAACATAACATTTTTGATTTGTTCAGGAGGCTCAAAAAAGAAATGGATGTTATAGACAGGTGCTATTCCTATGGGGATGCAGGCAGTTCATTCACGGTTGAAGTCTACAATGGCTTTTCTGCTGCATGTTTCAACTTGTCTTCTTTTGGGATACTGCGTCAGCGAGTGCACTATGAGGAGTTGCAGTACCTCATAGAATATAGATGTGACTTGTTCTGTAGCAGCAGTCTGAAACTTTGATTTGTGCAGTGGGATATTGCAATACATGTAGACCACTTTTGCTTGTTAAACAATGAATTTGGCCTGCAATTGGAAGGGAGTAGCTTATCAAAATGGAACATTGTCTCAGGGAGCAATTTGAGTCGAACAATCAGTTTTACCTTGCACTGAAATTCAATCCTCAGTCATCCCTGTTTTATTGTGTAAGAAATTGCTCCTAGTAATAGGAAGAAAGACCATAGTGAAGGTTTCAGTAAAAGATGCAATGTGCACTTTATTTAATAATATATTACTGTGAAATTAGTTGTGACAATGCATTCTAATGCGACCAAAAACGCAACTCGTCACCATTACACAGACTACACTACACTATCATTACACTGACAGCCCAAAGGACAGATCACCGGGGCAGTGATCTGCCCTTTGGGCTGTCAGTCCCATTTCCACACAAATTATTTTTGGTAAATAGTAGACTGGTAAGTTAAGTATGACAAGCAGCTGAGAAGGAACTGATGAAAAAAGGAATTAAAAAAAAGTCATTGTAATAGCCAAGCCAAACACATTTTGTGAAAGCTGTATTTTGAGACGAGCCCTATCATTTCTATTAGATGTGGTGAAGCAGCCTCGAGGCGCTGACATATTTTCTACACAGAGATGAGCTAGAACAGTGCTGACACAGATTGATTATTTTGGAAAATAGTAAGGAGAATAATGACATGGTAGGACAGTTTTGACCCGTGTATCTCAAAGAAACGATTGGGGGAATCCAGTGAAATAATTTCCTCTTTTTTTTTTTTTTTACAATATGACAAGAGTTTTTTTTGAGTGAATAGGTGTTGACTAGGGCCCCAGTACTGTCACTTCAAATGTAATATAAAAGTAGCAACATCTGAAAGCCGGAGCTGACAAGAATATTTCTCCCTCCAATGGCTAAAAACAAAATGAGAAGGAAGCATGACAGGAGCAAGTTTGCCACTTCAAAAGACATTTACTCTCTTTTTCTGATAGGACGGCTGCACACTCTGTCGGCAAATGGTGCTCAGAGTTGCTTGAGCTGCACCACCATAAAGGTCCTAAATTGGTACTCCTCTTTAGTCCAACAATTTGATCTTTTAAACCACTTAATGTGGTATGACTTCATGGGCTGTAAACCACTGGCATTTGGTGCCCCTGATGAGTGTGGCTTTTTTGAGCTCTCTTTGTCCATAATTGAAAATGAGCAAATTACTTCCTGAGACGGATTATGGAAAAACTCGCTGTGTATTTGGTCTACTTCATTTTTTATGTTATAAGGAAAACTTACAGCCTGGAAATGAAAACAAGAGCAAGCAAACAACATTATTACAGCTACCTGGAACAACCAATTATGGGTTGGAACACGTCCTACTATATCAGGTTATTGCATGATAAAATGACATGAAATATCCTTATATGTCTTCTGACTTCCAGGTCTATCATGTAATGCTAAATAAAAGTGAAGAATCACTTCATGGCTTGCTGACATATGCTCATTCGGAGCTAATTCTGGGCTCAAGCCGCTGGAATCCCTTGTAACAACATGAAAGCCCACATTGCGCTTACCAGTATGGAGGACTAGGAATGCTCAAAGCAGTTTGGTGTTATGTTTGGTAACTTTTTACTATGTTTGCACCAAGATGTTATTTTCACTGTTCCTCTCCCATCCATGTGGACCTTGTGCGCCCCTGACATGTTTGTTTGGCTCCCTCAAGTGTATTTGTCTTGACAGTTAAGAGGTAGACGTGGTTCATAATCAAGCCTTTTTCTCTTTTTAGCACAAAAAATATTTTGTAGGGACTATAAAGAGGCCCTGTCAGAACAGTCATTAATTAAACAGATGATTTTTTACCAAAAAAGGCCCCAATAAACAATACCCAAATTATCAGCCCATGTTTTCTCAGCCTAATTAGAGATTTGCATAAACTTTGTGACATGTTTTTTCTTATTCTCTGTAGTTATTTTTGTCTGCGATCCTAATGAGCAAAGTTATAAATTCCAGGATATCCAAAAATCATTCATAACTAATAAAATGCCATATAGAATAATACCGATAATAAAGGCCAAATTAGAGGGCATCAGAGTAATTACATCTCCAGCCTCCCCCCTTCCTGTGCCGCTAGTGTACTGTTGACAAATAGGGACGCCGCCAGGTCGATCACCTTGCCAGGAAATCTTTAGCGCATCATCACTCACCCCCGGCTGAGGGCCATTAGATCGGCCGGGTGTGTGTGTGTGTGGGGGGGATCTCCCCTCTGTCCGCAGCCTCCGATGTGAAACACCGCTAAACGTTAAGCACCTGTTCTTCCCGGGCACCAGTCCACACTGAAAGCCATCGCAATTAAGACCCTAGTCGGGTTAACCATCAGAGGGGGAAAAAAACTGCCTGTGCTGTTAACAGTTGAAGAGGATGGAGGGATTGGGAAGAAGATACAGTGAGACAGAGGACTAGGAAGAGATGGGAAATGGGAAAAAGATGGTGGGAAGTGCGGGGGGATGGGGGGGTGATGCTGAAGAAGAGAAATAGATAGAATGAGGTGGAGGGAGAGATGGGATTTTGGATAGGGTAGGCGAGGAGGAAAGGTCAGTGCAAGAACGAACAGGAGCGAGAGAAAAAGGCCTGAAGATAGTGTGGGATAAGATGGAGATAGAGTGAAATGGGACACAGCTGGAAAGGCCTTCACTAAGGGAAGTGAGTTTGTTTTGGGGTCTTGGAGTGGTAGAATGGAATGCTAGACAGATAGTCTTGCATCCTTCGGGGACCTCATTAAAATGCATCATAAAATAAAGATTGGGCTGGTTTCGGCTACATTTTAGATTTAGTCCTCCATCACGCCCTTTATTCCTCATCACCGGTCATTGTAGAACATTTCCATTATAGCATCAACAAAAGAAAAATCCTTGGAAGCGCTGTAGCACCATTTGAAAAAAAACTCCTTTGTTTGGTTTTATTAACAAACGGTCCTTCAACTCGCCCGTTGTCCATTGTGACCCGGCAAAACCCTTTTGATCCACAGAGTGTGCTATCAGTATTGCCATTTGTCATGATTAGCTGCTATTTTATATCTCTGGGGTTGAATATTGTAAAAGGTGCTATTTTAGATCCCAGCCCCTCAATTGTGTAGCAATTTTCCACAGATGCATAAAACAAACCAGTATAGGACTGTACACTTTGCACAAATTGCGGCAGCTGAAGCACATACTTTCCTGACAGAAATTACAGTACAGAATTGCCGCATGATTTTTCCATTTAGATGAATAATAACAGGATATGTAATTTCGCCACCACTTGGTAATCGCAATTGAGGTCCTTTCCTTCAACTGTGGTGACGGGTGCTGCGCGTATGGCCGTCCTTATGGCGTCTGAGCAGAAACACAGCAGTGGGGGGAATTGGGGCACGGCGGTGGCGGCAGCGCACAACACTCAGCCCAGCAGGCAGATTGGGGAACAGCTGCTAAGAGCAATTTGTTTGACAAGTCAGAGGGTTAAGGCTGGCGAGAGGGCGTCGGGGCCGCTTTACCTAGCGACGCTCACAGAGGACTCGGTCTCCCCGGCGGAGCGAGCGGCGGACTCTGTCTTTCCCTGGCATAAAAAGGCGGTCAGATGGTGGCGGTTAGGCCTGGCAAGAGGCAGGCGGCTGGGGAGGTGGCGCAGCGCTAACCCAAGGGTTGGACTGTGTGTTCGCTTCCCGGCAAGGGAGACCCACCGCCGGTGCCAAGGACAGGGGGAAGTCAGTTGGGCACGCTTCAGTAAACACCAAGCTTGATTTAAATGCACAGAGGGAGGAGCGTCGTGCTCACTGGTCCTGGAGGATGTTTCTTCAAACAGAATCTGTGATTGTTTTAATGTGTCATCGTTGGGAGAAAGTGTCTAGACTTTCTGTTTTTTCTCATGTGGGTTGTTGTATGCTGGATAAGTTGCTGGTGCAGCAATAATCCACGGACATTTGTCATGTCTGTGTGCTCATACTATCTTACAGAAGATAGTAGTCAGTTTGGGAGCAGGCATGTTATTGTGTAAAGTATCAGTTTAGCACATTTTTAAATTCCTACATCTGCATGTTGTTTACTCTCAAATTCTTGCTGAATGGTAAGTAAACAGAAAGCTTTGCAAACACGCAGAACTAAGATTTGCTCATTTCCCTGTAACAGATTCAGCATATAAATCATGCAGCCAAACACATATTGGAACAAATGTGGATGATTAATTCCTTTAATTTTGCTGGATTTCCTACATGTGAAACTCATATTGCATTGCATTTGTCAGCAACTTACAGCCTGCTGCTGAGATCCCCTTGATTTCCACACTTTAACTCACTGCTTTGTCAATATTAAAAGTGAATATGCATTTTCTGACTGTGACTCATGTCAAAATAGAGGCAGATAACTAAAGCTATTAGTTTCATGTCCATTATCTTTAGGTGCAATCACTCTTAAGTGCTGAAAAATTGTGAAAAAAGACTTGAGACACCAAACACATATTTGTAACATATAACAAATAACTGAATAGCTTGGGCTTGATTGTGAGTTTATGGTTAGAGAAGCTTGAACATCCTCTGCCATATCAAAGGTGTTGACTTGAAAATGCACATGCACACTCAGTAAGGTCTCCAAACGAACAACAAAGCCAGTTTGTCTGAATCCTCTTAGTGCCACACAGTGCTATACTGTATGAATTCACAGTTTCCCATGCTGACTTTGCAATGAGGGCTTGACATGGACAGATTTTAGAGCGGATGTGCTGCACCCAGAAAACACAGTGAGATAAAAGGCAGACAAGCATGGAGGAAGTGATGGAGGAAGTTAGGGGAGAAAAATAAGCACAGACTCTGAAGGACATCTAGGCTTTTTATTATGCTTCAGCTGACCTGGCTGAGCTGTACTTTTGTATTCAAAGTTTTTACCGAGTGGAACTCGAATCGATGCAAGTTCACCTCTGCAAAAAGAGTTGAGGTCTCATAGTGAGTTGCTAAATGGTAAAGGGATTAGCAAATGAGGATAGTGGGAGTCGGTGCAGCAAGGGCAATTTATATTTTAACAGTTTTCTTCTATTATGTATTGTCTACAATCTCGAGGTCTGTTAATGGTTAGACCTTCAGATATAATGTATAATAAAAATGGGAATGTTGCTGTCATGTACCATAATGAAATTTATTTCCATAATATAAAGTAATCTCTCTGCAACACACTCAAAGGAAGATGCAGTCTAATGGTCCCTCATCAACTACTTTGCAAAATGAATCATTTAGCCTTGGAGACCACCCTTGATGAATTATGAAAATAGATCACAAAAGGTTTTGTGAAGTATCTGTTGACAGGCAGCAGTGTTTACTCAGGCTTAAACAGTTTTTTTCTCGTTTTTTTTTTCCTTCAGTGTGAAGTTTGTTCAAAGAAGCACTGCATTTTCTGATGTTGCTTTTTTTATTTTCTTCCTAAAAGACCAAGTCATGCGTATAGGTCCAGAGAGGCTTTTGAGAAAATATCGATTTTGAGTGGCTTCAAACATGCTTGAGTTAGTCTTTTAAAAGAATCCCTAAAAGACTCTTTGACTCTCAGACCCAACTCTTTACCTTTGCTCAATCAGGGCTTGAGTAAGTTCAATTTTTCCACAACAGCAATGGGGGCCACCATTTTCTCTCTGTCAGCCTGGTAATTGGAACAGGTAAAAGGAAGGCGCTTTGCTCTGCAGCTGGGCATGTCAAACTGTGTTATGACAGACGAATGAACCCACTGCACCTCAACGCATCTCATTTTGACGCTGATTGCTATGTTTGTGTTTATGTGCATCTGTGTGTGTGTGTGTGTGTGTGTGTGTGGCGTGTATCTGCGCATGTGTTTCAATGTGTCCGTACATCTGTCTGTCAAAGGCCTGTTTATCCTTTATCTGATTACAGCTTCCTACCAACATAAATCTGTTACTTTTGAATGCGCAGTATGATAATCTATTTCAAACCTTCACCGTTCACTGTGTTCGCTTCACTGCGGCGTCCTCGCGCGAGCCAATCAGGCTGTTTTTTCTCCCGACGTACACGCATTTTCCAGCGGATATGTGTTTACAAGCCTCTGCCGTTCGCTCACCGTCACGCCACACCAGACACCCACCTCACCGTCTCTGGGCCTAAACATGGCAGCTCGCCTCAAAGACGACGTTTCCCCATCACTTTTCCCTCTTGACTCCTCCCTGGCTTTTGGGCAGTGCTGGCAGCTGTCAGGTACAGAGCGGCATGCAGGCATCAGACATCCTGGCATTGTGCCGTCGCTCGGTGACGGCGCCTGACTGACGGCGGCTGGCAGCCTGACAATCTCCCACCCGGCTTCCCCGTGTCCTGTGTTCCAAATGTTATCATTACTGCGAGGAGGGATGTCATCATTTTCTTCCTTTGGAACATGGAAGTGCTCACGGCGAAAGTGGCAGCAGTGCAGTGGCATTCAGCGTTGTGTGAATGACAAGATATTATAGCGGCTGCGGCGACAATGGTTCATGCACACCGGGGGCCATAAAAGTGATTCATATGCTGTCTCTCTCCGTTTCTAAGACAAATGTAGAATTATATGACTCAACCTTCGATGCCCTTTGGTCGGGGGGAAAACAAGCGAATTTGCCCGCAAAAGGAGCAAGAAAGAAAGAATTCATAGGTGAGAGAGAGAAGGGGTGGGAAAATAATGGGCAGGAAAATCTTTAAGGGGAATTGCTTTCTATCTAAGAGGCAGGGTAACCAAGGCCGCCCTTGTGCCAGCCAATCAGGAATTAATTCAGCTGTCAATATGGCCTTAATCACTGCACCGGCGCTTAGGTCGCATTTCTCTCCCCGCAACGTCGAAATTACAAATGAACTGCAGGAGTGGGAGGACCTTTGTCCTTCCTGCCGCATCACCTGAGAGAGCGAGAGAAACGGAGAGAGAGAGAGGGAGAAGAGCGCGCACGAGAGCGAACACAGGCAATCTTTAATGTAACGGACAACAGTGAGAGTACGATGAGGAGGAGCGAAGGAGGGAGAGACAATGTACGTTGAATGCTGGGGGAAGAACTGGAAGGTCCAAAGTGATTACTGCATGAATAAAAGAGTCCAGGAAGGCAACCAGCCTCCACAAATAAAGTAGTTCAGCCGATAGTCTCCACTGTGGGACCGGTCCATATCAGATTAATGGTAAAGGGAGGGACAACAGCAGCTCTGATTATTTCCCCTGCCCTCCACTCCATTTGTCCAGTTATGTCTCTTGGGTGCAAGAAGCAGAATGGACTACCAATGTCCGTGATTACCTGCTTTCAATTTGCTCTCCTTTCCATTGTGCTGCAGCTGCAGTGGTCCATCAGTCAAACACACACATGGGATTGCACAGCACCTTTTCTTTTGTTGTCTGCAACCCGATGAAAATTGCTACCTGAGGAGAGGAGCTGAGGCTGTGGCACTCGATGCAGAATGCCATTCAGCGGTGTTGAACTTGCTGGCATGGAGGCACTTGCAGGTTTTTTTTTTTGGTTCCAGGAAACATTTGTCACTTTATATGTGCTGCCAAAGGCTAGTGTTGTTATTTTAACTGTCCCTCAATCAAAAGACACCAGGGGAAGTAGGGAGAGACACTTATCACTCCTCAAGGCAGTTTGCTTAGAGTGAAATATTGGTCGCTGGCCTTGCTGTCCTGGCAAACACAGAAGTGTGCAAGTGCACAGTCACACACACAGAATTCAACATTCACACATGCATCTAGAGAAGTCTCTTTCATTCTCCCTTTCTGACTCGTTTTCGCTCGCTCTCTCTCTCTCACACATACACTCACACTAACGTGGACACACACAGGAGCCCAGTCTAAGGTTGCTATGCGCAGGGAAAGACCAAGAAAGATGAAAAATGAGCCAAATAATGTCAGACCGAAGGCAGCACCCATCAAACGCATCAATGGGTCCAAGGTGTGCAAGGACAGGGTGGAGGTTTTATGAGTGCTGCAGGGCATAAATATTAGCTGGATGTCTACAGTGAAAAGATGGTGTCTGTGAGGCAGAAACGTACATTTTTCACAAAATAAGTTTAAATGCTCCGTAGCCAAATTCGGTCTGTCTTCCATCATACCTGAGTGAAACTGTAGTTGAATAATAGATTTTGACGGCAGCTTTCCATTTACGAGGCAAAATAAGTTGAGCATACTGTAACTTAGCTGGTTCAAACATTTGAAACTCTATGCAAAGAGATGAAATATTTTGAATACGGAATACCTTTGAACACAGTTTAAAAATGTTTGAACTTGCTGAGGGGGCGATCATACTTTGGAGTATCCTGGAGTATGCAAGCTGATCAGGGACAAGTTTGCCTCCTTAGTTACGAGTAAAGTAGTAGTAGTTTATTAATCCCACACACATCTGCACAACAACCCATGTCTTTACTAAGCAGACAGGATAAGAAAAAAATAATAATGATCATTCTACAGTTTCATTGCACTGGGAACACATGACATTTTGGGAAGAACAAACCTATCACCGAAACAGATTCTGTGTTCAATCAGTACACTGTGAAGTGGGTGATCGTCCAGGAAAATGTGAAATTTAAACATACCTAGTTTGTTATCCTAAATCAGCATTCTAATTTGAGAAGCTTAACACTGCACACACAGGCCCTTTCCTTCCCAGACAACAGGGGGAGCTGGTGTTCATCCTCAGCCTCTGTGCATCTTTAACATAGGGGCCACTGTACACATGCTATATATATATGTACCCTCTCACCACTGTTTGGCATCAATTCTCACAGATATTGATCGGTGCCGGCTGTACCCTTGAGCAAGGTGATGTTACACTTATTTCCCCCCACCCTCCACCCCCCACTCTCAGCCCAGCATTGCATTCACAGCGCCTTGGGGACGGAGAGGAATTCCACTGGATTTGTTTCTGACTGCTTGTCACTATTGCTGTTGTCAGCATGATGATTGATGTGTTAAGTCGCTTGTGTGTGAGCACATACATGAAAAGCACACGCATGTAGGCGCAAATGCACACACGCAAACATAGACACACATGCACACGCACACAATCATTGGCAATTTTCTTCTGAAAATAACCACAATCACGGCTCATGTGAAGATATTGATCAATGGATGGATACGAAGCCTTCTCCTCTGCTTCATTCATGAAAACCTTGTTTATCGGGAACCTCAGGAGTAATGGTTCAGGACCCCCTGTGAGCGGAAAGGTTTTATTAAAAGATCATTTATCCCTTTTGTCACATCAACAGCTCAACAGGCGTGAGGGACAGCAAAGAGACATGGTATTGATCCAGGGCACAGCACCTTACAGCCTCCTCTATTTATTTTGGTGGACTAAATGGTTTTAATGTGTTTTTAATGAGCATTAAACTACTCAAGCCCTTGTACTGAACTTCCTGTTCAGTGTAGCATTGATGCAGAAGGAGGGAGAGAGAGAGAGGGACAACGAGAAAGAAGGAGAGTTGTACAATATATTATTTTACAGTACACAGGTTCCTTGTTCCTACACCCAACACAATCTTACTGCGACTGGAAATTGGATTGTCCAAAGTGCTCTGAAATGCATTTGCATACTGTAAATATTTGAACATTTTGCACTAGATTTAGACCAGTAATTCAATGTAATATTTCAATGAATGTTTCACACAGTCTGAACTGGCACCTTGCCTGAGTACTTGGAATAGAAAGGTTCTACTGTGTAGTGAATATTGGCTTCTGGACTTCAGAAAGTACATCCACAAGAATATCAGAACCAGAAAATGTGATATTATAAGTAAAGATCCAGGTAGCTGAAACGCTGACTTGTTCAATAATCCTTGCTCTTGCAAGTGCAAAAAATCAGCAAACAACACATTTGGCATACGTCTTCATTAGGCCGGCTCTGTACAACAGAACTGCCAAAAAGGTGTGTTAAATATACCATTTACCTATGGACGGCTTAATACCTGTGCAATACTACAACTTGTTACCAACATTACCGGTGGCTGAAAGGGCCCATAGGCTGCACAAATATGTTTAACCCTGGTGACACAGGATTATAGCCCCAGCCGCCACGCAGCCAGCAGTCAGGTGCTGTGATTTGTGTTGATGGTGATGATGGTGCTGTTTAGAGAGATGCGAGGAGTGGGTTAGATTGCTTTGACTGGGGTCAGCATAATGGTAATGACAGTGGGATGCCCTGAATCTGTGAGACAGAGAGGGCAAAGACACACGGGTTGGAGGTTTGTGGCTTCCCCATGGATGATGAGGTGGTGTGTGTGTCTGTGTGTGTGTCTGTGTGTGGGTGTGTGTGTGTGTGTGTGTGTGTGTGTTTTTTGACGGGGAGAGGGCGGCTTAGTGTGTGTGGATATAGAGGGAGAGAGCTCACATGCAGACAGATGGAGGTGAGGTAATTGTGTTTCTCCGTGCCTAGTCTCCTCTCTGATGAGTTACAGCACACAGCGCCCTACTGGGGGGGCCTGTGAGGGGGGGAGGGGAGGGGAGGTGGGGCTGGGGGCTGGGGGGAGGGGGGGGGGTAGCCACAGGAAATAGAGAGGGATCAAGATAACATGTGAACATCACGGCGTGTTCGGAAAAGACTGTGATTTAAGCTTCCCCCTTGTTTGTATGACCCGTAAGCTTTGATTTTGCCATTTGCTGTGCACAGCATGAGCTTGTTTGTGTGTGTACATACAAGTACGTGTTTTTCCATCAATAGCAATTGCTATGTATGGAGAGGATGCAGCAGAGTCTGATTATCGTATTTTCTTGTTTAATGTGGGTCTGTGGCTTTAGCTCACACTGTTTGTGACTCTGTGCGCTTTTGCAGAACTAACTCATGGTTTGCTTCCTTCGATGTGCATTGACATTATTTATGTAAGTAATCCCACCCCCCAAAAAATCCCCAATTTCCTCTAAATCCAATAAAAAAGCAAACTATCAGGTTTACTTTTGCTATGCCGAGACAAATCCAGACCCATTATTTCACCATGATTGCTAGTAATTCTCTTATTATTATTGGCAGATTAATCTTTTTTCGTTTTTTTCTCTAGTCTGGTCAGGCTTCTCTGCCAGGATAATTGGATTGCCTCATATTTTCAGGAGACGGTGCTTGACGGTAATGGGGGAGTTTGTGCAGGGGCGGGCGTGCCCTGCCAGCCCTGGAAGCCCCATCAATTAGGATGCATATTCAGTCAGCGTTAATGCGAGGCACAGTGCAGCAGGCCGCAGGACCGATCGATACCGGGGAGACTGCGTGGAGAGATTGACGAATGCACACACTCATGAGAAATCCCATTTACACTACACACAGAAAAACAAGGATTGTTCAAGGAGCCTTTGGGGAAGGGCAATGGTTCCATATAGAACTGTAAAGACTCAAATACCCGTCTGATTTGTTAAAGCTGCACAGTGCGGTTTTTGCACATTGGCGGCCCCAACTAGCAGCGAGAGGTAACTGTTTTCTTCAATACCCAGAAATCATATAACATGACGTCAGTAAGATGCACACAGCACACTCATGTTTACCAACCCGACCGGTCTGTGATTGCTTTATACTAAAGGATACCAAAGGCGAAAGATCTAACAATGTTTTCCTTTGTGGTAACGGAGCACTCATTCACTCACTGCTGTTTAGCAAGTTTTGTATTTTGCTCATAAAGGGGAAATGTGCCCATTTTCAACAACAAAATGTGTCTTTCTCTATCCCAACTTCAGAATTATACAGCTCATTCAGGTGGGGACGCTCAGAGAAGTTCCTGGTTTGCTTTCAAATCACCAGGTTCCCGTCTTAGATCTAAACTTCCATTGACATTGCATTGTGCTGAGAAGGGGGTGTGCCAAATTAGCATCCAAAATACGTAAGCCGCTATGCTGTCTTAAAGGGTTCTTTGCAGCAATATAAAAGTTCTAATTAGAACCATTTGAGCATGCTACAACAAACCATTCTAAAAGGCTTCTTTATAGCACCAAAAAGGGTTGTAGTATGGCCTAAAGAAACATTTTCTGGTATGATATAGAGCCCTTTTTGTTAAGAGTGCATGTACTACACACCACACAAATTTGCACAGATACATATCAGATGTACAAGGAGATACAAATATGCATGAGGATACACAGACATGAGCTCACAACGCCTGCATGCACACATACACACACACACACACACATACTGTACCTCCTCTAGCTGCTGCAGTGGGATGACAGCTCCCCTGACACACGTCACAGACACACTCCCACTCAGATCAGCGGGAATGTAGCACAAACCAGACCTAACGACAGGCCCAGACTGTGGGCAACTTCAACTGTCTTGTTTCCGTGTGAAATGGATGTTTGCATTAATATTTAATGCAAAGTGGGGGCATCCTGCAGGCTTAACCAGGTAGTGCAGATAGTCTCTTACACCCTTAAAGGAATACAGAGTTTTTGAGAGATTGGTACATTGGTCAACTTAGCCGTTAAGTGATGTGAACACAGATGCCAAAATAATCCATGTGTCCCCGGTAGAATTTTCGCTGCAGCACTCCATGCTAACACTTTGTTGACAGCATACACCATTTTGACTGATAGTAGGTGACTAGCGTTATCTCAAAAGTGAGAAAATGAGAACTTGGAGCAGCTCTAAAGCTAAATGATGATGGTAATCCTAAATTATGTGGCCAAGTTTGGCAGTTTTACAGTATGTAGGAGATTGGTAAAGTTTGCACAACATATGATACAAACCACCCAATCTCAACAAGATTTGGTTTATCCCTTGAAGAGAATGCTCTGTTCATTGCCTTAATTATAATTACTATACTAATGTTGAACAATAAACGGCTAAGTAGTAGTACTCTTTTCTCTCTGCAATGAATCTCCATTACACTGTAATTTATCATGATAATATCATCCGGCTTGCATAATTTTCATATATGTCTGTGTAACGTGAATATGCTCTCTTATTGGAAACTGACAGAGAGAAAATGGCTCAAAGGGAAAGAGGGGAGAGCAAGGTGTGGGGCGCCCACTTGAATGGTGGCGATGTTAAGGGACAAACTGTTGAGAGGGAACAGAGATGATTTACTAGTAGTGGCTGTCCTGCTGTAGTGGAGGAGAAGCAAGCACAAGGAGTTGGTAAGAGACAGAATTCAAGGAGAAAAAGAGATTGCTGGTTTGAAGAGGGAGGTGGGAGGACTGATTGCCACAAAAAAACAGGGAATGTGTGTGTGTTAGTGTGTGTGTGTGTGTGACTGCTTGTACTTGTGGAACAGAGAGAGAGAAAGAAAGAAAGAGAGAGAGAGTGCAGTGCAGAAATTGGTGAAAACAAGAGAGGAAGGAGCGATGGCAGGTCAAGAGACAGGCCAGATTTATAGAGTGCCGTTTCACTTTTTAAAAGCCTGCCCGCATTACATTAACTGCAGTGATTATAGGGGGAGTGGGGAGGCGTTGCGGTAAATCACGTCCACTTTCATACAGCACCGGCTCTTTATTGATGGATAGTGTTTGTTAGTCCACTCTATGCAGCCTTTGTGTGCAGAATGCATGCGACAGTAGCAAAGACATTGCAAAGTTTCAAGGGGCAGAGAGAGAGAGACGATCCTTTTCTGGCATTGTTTGGCAGTGTTTGATTTGTGGCTTGACATTGTTGCAATTTAGAGTGACTGTCGGTGTCAGACCAGACAGTGGTGTGGATTTTTGAGTATCTCCTCATAAATGTTTTCTCGCTTGATCCGTGACTTGCAGCAAAGATATGTCAAAATTGTCAACGCCGTCTAAGAATAGAGTGCCAGCAAGCCACGATGCTCCCATTATTCTTTAACACACTATTACCGACTCAAAAACAACAGAATGTGAAAGTCAATCTTCTAAATTAATGGGAGGACATGGGAGAGGGAATGTGTAGGTGGGAGTTTGTGGGTGGGAGTTTAAAGTTTAACATGTCACCTCTCGCCTCTCTCACTGCTCAAATACCAAAATAGCTTACTTGTTTTCCAACAGCAAAAAGCCTCAGCCACACTCAGTTCTCCCCCTATTTTTTACTGAGTTTCCAAGTTTTATTGAGATACAGTTTCTGCATACACAAAGCAGAATATGTAATGTTCACTTAATTCAAATGTACAGTAATCATACCAAGCTCAGCACATTTCAGTTATACTTTTTTTTTTTTTACATTTTACTTTTCCCTTTTTAATTATTTTGGCAGAACTTACTCAAAATATTGGTGAGCTGTTTGTACTTTTGCAGTAGTGTAGTATACTGGTTGAAACTTAAATGAATCTGTTTTTTGTTGGTGAGGTACCCCCAGGGTTCAAATCATAGAAGGACGCTTACATCTTTTCACAGCGCTCTTCATCATCATCATTAGGATGATTATCACTCCTACTGTTATCACTGCCGTTGCCGTTGCAACAGAGTGTTTAGCATCATGAAATTAGTCTGTCAGATCATTTGAATTTATCAAAGGATACACAGATCCTTTTGATGTATGCTGTTGGTGATCTAGCTGCACTCGTTTGTTAGCAGGCTGCTTTGTTCCAGTGGGAAAGACATTTTGATGAATTCATTGATGGCCAGCCTTCCTGCTTTCCCTGTCTCAGGTATTTGAACAGACACTGTATGATTGCATGACCCAAGGGAGAATAAAAGTTGGGTGTTTTCTCATCTGCCTATTTAAACCCATTATGGGAATTTGCCGTACCATACAGTATAGAACTGCACTAGATCAACTTAACTCCATTCAAACATTTGAAATATTTTTGTGCATTTGTGTTTTATTTAGACTAGACACGAATCAGAGACATTTTCGAATCGTGATTACCTCTCATTAGGCTACATCACTTTATTATGTAAGCTACAGCATATGATTTTTTTTTCTCCCTTTCCCTAAATAAAATGCTGACTCTTACAGAGCTAAGTAGATAATGATTTGTGGTACACATCAATGCATGAGGAAAACATTGCTGATGTGTAATCATTGGTGTTGGCAGAAATGCCATTGACACTGCATTTCTAGTGATTGATTTGTATTTGAGTATTGATTTGTGTTTCACACTTTGCAGTAGATGGTGCTATGTATACCACATAAGGAAAAATGCCTCCAGATAACAATAACATCCCTGTCAGCTGTCAATCAAGCTGATGCTTCAGCTGCAACCGGATATGAGCATTAGTTGGGACTCATAACTGAGTTGTCATCAGTCATCAGTCAATCCAATGTATTTGCTATATGGAGGGCTTTCAGGTGGCACCCTCTGGCAGCCATATTGGAGGTCCTTGAGAATGAAAACAGTAAAGGCACTTCTGATCTTGTGCCCTACAAAGAGGTAATAGCTCATTCAGTGCAATACATAGGAAACTGTTTTCACCTTTATGATTATCATCCCTTGTGCACGGTGCATCCAGAGTGGGCTTTGAAACTTGCCCTTTGATGAATGATTCATATGTGCATGAAATATCAAACTGGCCAGTTCATTCAACTTACAAACACTAACATGTTGGTTCTGTCCTGGGTAATAAAGGAGCTTCAAAACTAATCCATGCTTCATTCGATGAATGAGTTAAGTTCAGCTCTTCTTTGGCAGGTGCTTTGATGATACAATAATACAAACTCCCTGACATCATGGTCAAACACTTTGAAGTTAAGGGAGAGATGATAAACTCTGAGTGAACTGTCTTGTGTTAAATGTATACAGCTCAAACATCGAGTTACAGAAGTAATTTTCCCATTGATTTTTCCCATAGGCATTTTGATTATTAGCCATAACATTTTATGTGACATAGGCTTACCATGAGCTGTTGTGGGAACTCACAATTAACTATTGGACAGGTCACTGTTACCATAGAAACATTCCCAGCTTCAAAGTTGCACATGGTTGGTAGCCAGGCCAGAGTGAACTAACGGTTGTCAAACAGAGAAATGGAGAGATTGTTAAACTGTTGCGTAGAATAATTTTTCTCTTGCTAAAAACATGAAACAGTGGTTCAAAACAATCATCTCAAATCAAGTCGATAATCAGGACTTATTGTCATTGAAATAATTTTATATCAAATGTGTGCAACAGTTTATGATCTCAGAGACACCTAACTCTGTGTTTGATATTAAATTAAAGTGAGTCATTTTGATTTTCGCCATTTGCTATGGCCACAGTATTCTGAGTGAAAGTTAATTGTGAAGGGAAAAAAGACAAGAAATTAAATGTCAGCTAGCTACAGCCAATGCAAATATATCTCCCTCTACAATGTAATATCCTCTTTCTCCCTCTCTCTCATATATACTTGCATAAGGCAATAACTGAATAGCCTTGCATTTCCATTTTGAAGTGAGCAGATGGAAAGTAACGTGTGTGTGTGTGTGTGTGTGTGTGTGTGTGTGTGTGTGTGTGTGTGTGTGTGTGTGTGTGTGTGTGTGTGTGTGTGTGTGTGTGTGTGTGTGTGTGTGTGTGTGTGTGTGTGTGTGCGTGCCCATACATCAGTGCATAGGCCAAAAGGTGCTAGTGATTTAATGGGAAGGACACTGTGAACAGTTCTTTCTTATATAGAATAAGGAAGATCATCAGGCAGTAGATGTAAGAAAAGATCAGACATCTTACTTTGAAATTCTCTGTGAAAACAGTAATGTAGTTGGCTATATAACACAGGTGCATGCATTACATTGCTCATATGTATTGGTTTTCTGGATTATGATACCCGGGATCTCTGTATAGGGTCCCCCAGTAAAATCTGATTGTGTCATACATTATTTAGTATCACTTCTGAAAATGGAAAGGGAATCAATGACATCACTTGCTATGCTGTATGGGATGAGAAATTCATTCTTTCTTAAAAAAAAAATACATTATTGGGATTTTCTGAAATGTCTATAGAGAAAATGTATGAGAAATTCACTTGTGGAATAAGGGCCACTGATAAAGGGGGCAGTCATGTTTCAACTCGGTGGCTTTGTGGGCTATGGTGTCGAGAATGGAGAGGAAATTGGCGCCGCTCTCAGTATACAGCAGTAAATTCGAGGGGGAGAGAATCACCACAGCTAGGTCAGGAGTGTAGCTGAGGCTTTGTGGCAAGCAGCTGATACACCTTCTCAAATGCCATCAAGATCGATCTAGGGTGTCACAAGAGCGGTCTGACTGCAGAGCATCACAAGCTGTCCCACCTCTGTAGTGCTGCTATGGCCACAATGAACAATGAGAATCACCGTTTTTTTGTCAGCTCCCTGCCCTACTACAATATGAAACGCAGAGGCTCACAGTGGGCCAAACACAACAAACATCTCCGTGAAAAGAGAGGCATGTTGCATAATTAATTGTTAAATTAGTGCTTCCATCATTAGATGAGACACCCCATGGCAATGAAACATTTTACCCAGCATATCAAATGAGATGAGACTGGAGAATTTGGCGCATTTTCCGTGACTTCCCTTCCATAGGCTTGAATGAACCGGTTCTATGCATTATTTGCGACGCCGATTTCCAATTACACTGCTGCCTGGTAAGTATAGATGTGTTATGATGTGTGAGAGCAAAATGGGTGTACCAGAGTTTCAAGAAAAGAGGGGCATCAGTGTACAAAGACAAAATAATTTTTTTGAATGAACATCAGTCACGCCCAGTTGACATCTTCATTGTCACCGCACAGCACTTTGCTCCCATGGTTAATGGTTTTTCAGATAGAAGCCTTATGATCCATTTCTCTGATAGAATCATTTGGTGTTCCCCTTCAGAGACACAATAGTGCTTGATTTTCCTCTGAGTTCTGGGTACACTTGTCAGATGAACATACAATAGATTACCAAGGGGAGCATCTGAAGCACTGTCAACTTGCAACAAATGACTGGTATTTCATCAAATGAGATAGCCTATATTATGTCAATTTGACACAATAATTACTTAGAGCAACAGTTCTTTACAAGGTTCATTACCATACAACCTCATTTAGCCATGCTTTAAACTTCCAAAGTAAGTTAACAGAAAGGCATAATGAATTTCAGTATTGAAATATCACTGTTTCAAATGGCCTCCATTCCAGAGGGGTTAAGATGTACACTCGTGATCTGAGCATTGTATTCTCTTGACCACAATTCAATTTTATTTCAAAAATGTATTTGAGAAATGTCTGCAGGATGACATCCATGCAGTCGTCTTGTCTTTAAAATTCAATGACAGCTGTCCAAGAGGGAAAAGGCAGTTTGCTGAGATAGCCTCTTTCTAGAATAAAGACGTTGCATTAGCATTGGAGGCCTTAAGTTAGGCTTTACAGGCAGCACTCTGAGTTAATATGCTGCATCCTTGAGTTAAACCAAAATCCTCACTTGTTTACAAGACAAGGTCTATGCCAAAAAAAAAATCTCTCATGTACCAACACTGTATGACAAATGCAGTGATCCTCTTAGAATCAACATAAGCCCCCACTTAAAGCTAACAACAACAACCATGGTAGGGGGAAATCTTACAATATGTGTACTTTTCCCTCAATACATTTTGGAGTTCCCTCTTTTTATTTAACCCCATTTAACCTTGGATACTAGTCATTCGGAATGAGACTTCAGCCTCAGGAAAATGTAAAACTGCTATTAATGTAAATGTGACGTATTAACCATCCATCATAGGGCCTACGTTTACCCATTTACTGCGGCTTAAAGAGGGCTTCAGTGGAGAAGAGGTTAGTGCCTTGGCTCTGTGAGTAGAGGTCTCCAGTTAGAAGTTGGGATCAGGTGAAAAGTGTGTGTGCACGCGTGCCACGTGTTTTGAACGTGGGGGTGGGGTGGGGTGGGGTGGGGGGACGTGTGTGGAATTCTGTGAAGCTCTTAATGAAAGTCGGAGCGCTTAGCAGACGTCAGGGCTACCCTGATGGAAATCGATGCGCTCCTTTGTGACGGAGAGCGGAGCAGCCAATTCCAGGCCTCGGCCGCCTGACTTGGTGCCGTCAGACTTTGACGAGCATTTAATGACCTGTCACTGGGCCGGACAGGTAATCAATTTATTAAGGCAGTAATGTATGTATCCCAAGGTAAATCTTTAATTAATGGGCAAAAAGAAGAAGACAATTGTGATGCAGAGGTCTAAGGAGTATGAAAATCCAACGGGGCAAATGGGTGGCTTCCTCATTTGCCTTTTAATTAGCCGGGATCTTTGTCGAGCTTGATATTCTCACCCCAGCACAGCTCACAAGTGAAGAGCGACTGTGACCGACGTATTAGAAATCGGTATTTAGCCCCAGTGTAAACATTTCAAAGTCCCAGCCGCTCCAGTGAAGTCCCCCCACAGTTGCCCAGTCTGGCAGGAGTTGAGCGACAGTTCCACTACCTGTACACCTCCCCTGCCTCCCCTTTTCATGGGTAATTGACTTCATTTCTGGATCGTTTCACCATCGTGAAACAAAGCCCACAAGCACCACATACATCATGTAGACTACTGTCCTCTCAAAAGTGTTTATTTTCCTCTCCCTCCTCTTGAGCTGTTCTCCCACTCTCTCCCTCACGCTTTAGTGCCCCTGTATTTTTAAGGATTTTGCAATCCTTCGGGACCATCCACTTTTCATCTCAAAAAAAGAGATGTAGGTATGGGTGTTTTGTGTGAGAGAGAGAGAGAGAGAGAGAGAGAGAGAGAGAGTCAAAAAGGGAGACAGAGACTGAGAGAGATGTACGTTCATGTGTAGCCATGTTTAAGTGACAGGTTGAGTCAAGCCTCATTGATCAATCCGCTAAGCATTTGAAGGGTTTCAGTGTGTGGGTGGGGCAGAATTAGATTGTTCACTGGGCTGAGGTAAACTCTTTCCTTTAGAGTTGAATGGTACATGAAGTGTTGAATGTGTGCACAGGAGTATATGTCTTAATTGTGTGATTGGAGGGGTTGGCAGAATAACCTTTTCCATGGATAACTTTTTTTTAATGACCTTATTAGAACTCTGATCCTCATTGGTAAGGACTTAATGGGGAAACCAAACCCTTATATAACTTTAAGCCACAGGAAACTGAAATCTGTGCTTACAACATTTTAATGAGGCCATTCTAATGGTGTGTTACATCATTGTAAGTACATTATATATTAAGGACATTTTCATCAAGTACCTACACAGTAATATTAGACAGATTAATACACTGGAATAAGGCCATTGTAAAGTTTTTTTATTTTTATTTACATACATAAATCCTGCGTAAATTTACATGATAACGTGTAACTGGCAGTAAATTATTGACACTTCCTCATCATCCCTTTGTCACATTGACTGTCTTGATAAATTCCTGTCACACTGTGCGCTCTGTTCCAGTGCAGTGGACTGGACAGCAGTCTTTTGCTGAATATATTGCATAGCAATGGTATCAGAATTTTGCAGACTACATTTAGATTAGATTAGATTTTACTGAATTAGATTATATTAGATTAGATTATAGTTTTATTTGTCCTCAAGGTAGAAATTCATTTCCATAGCCAGTCAGACATAGATACATCTGTAGATACTGTACATCCATAAATAAACCAAAGAGTTTATACATGTAAGGCAGTATTAGTCCTATCCTACCTGCTCCTCCATGAGCCACTGTTTCAACAACATCAAATCACTACTAGAAGTTTGTTTTTTCCTTTATTTTTTTTCCCCCGCTAGTAAAAGTATCCATGAGGGGTTGTTTATGTTTGATGTATCGCAGGTTCATTTGCCTAAATAAGTGATTCCGGATAAAACTGCAAATCCATGCCCTCCCCTGCATGATTTAGAGCTAAATACACTTCAGCTACCTCTTCAGAAACAGTGTTTATATCCAATAAATGGCCGCTCTGCTCTTTCAAACCTTGGTGAATGGCTAAAAAGATACTCAACTGTGACATCAGGGGAAAATAACGGTGATTCAAATCCACTTTCCCAGCGCTTCCCAGCGTTAAAGTATATATTCCCAGTATAAAGAGTTATACTCATCTGGTCATTTTGTTGTTTGTTGAGTCAGTGATTATCACTATGATGAATACCATGGTTGCTTTGGTTGGTTAAAAGGAAAAAAGAACTCACTATTCATACTAGTATGGTCTGATGACCCTCAGTAATTTTTTAATCTCAGAACTCATATGATTTCTGAAGACAGAATTCTCCAGATGGCTACTGATTTTTCTTTGTTTGATTGTTTAATATAAATGGTAATCACAAAATCATAATACATTTGCATGAATATACATGTGCATTTGCATGCACATGTATATTCCAGTGTTTTTGAGCTTATTATGGGTTTAGAAAAACACGGACTGCATATTGCTCACTAGCTGCATACCAAGTTTCACCTTTCAATTGTCATAGGAACTTGATATATTACTGATAAAAACCCATCGTATCCATATATCATTTCTTTCTTTGACAGTTTGCTTCTAGTTTTGAATTTTTTTGCATTATGAACTCTTCTAGTGCTGCGTTACATTTAGTAGCCTGACAGCTACTTAACATGTTTATACTGTTATACAGCATGGGATTATAGCAGTCAGATCCCGCTTGATCTCGGAACACAATGATGTCCCTCCTATTACTAGTCCAGTCTGATCAAGGATTTGCAAGTGGGAGTAGAAGTTTTTGCAGTTAGAGCACCAGAATCTTTTATAGATTATTTGGATTAAATTCAACTTTAATGTAAGAGAAAAAGGGAAACACATTTACTTTTAGTTTGGTGTAATAACTTGAGAATATTTAATGCCTACCTAAAGGAGGCTCCAGGCTTCAAGTTTATTACCTGTTTATAGTCTGTATGGCACACCAGAGGACAGAATTTATGTTTTGGAGAGAACTGAAAATGAAATTCATTTAATGTTCTATTGCCCTTTGTGAACCGAAAAATGTGCTTTACAGTAAAATGACTCCAATTTTTTGTTAATTTCTTTTGGTTAGACTATTATGAAAAAAGTCAACCTACTTTGAATGTGTTATACTAGAGTTTGTATGTTGTACACAGTCGCAACATGATGTATGGATGTAGTACGGTGTGCAGAGTGCATGACACTTGAATAGAAAATAAATGTCAAATACACTTTATGGAATGCTGAGTTTCTGTTATGATGACGAAACTGTGAATGCAGTTGAGTATTTTTACCGGCAGGACTGACAGCAAGAAGTATCTCTGATCTCACTGCTGTTTGGAGCTGAGAAGATATTTACAGATTGATTATCACCATTATTGTCACCCTACAGTTGCTCAGATGGTGATCATGTTGACAGCCGATTATCATTTAATGTGTGGCACTGCACCTTTAGCTAAGGCCCAGCCCTGATGAAGTACCCTTGAGCAATATGGTGCTATACTCAAACCTCCTATATGGGTAGTATACTCTGTTGCTATGTGCATTTGTATACCTCAGGAGTATAAGAATCATTTCATTTACTTTTGTGAAAGGCAGTAGAGATCCTACTGTGATGTGATAAAAATAGACACATTGTTAAGAGAGGCAGGAAAGGTCAATAGCTAGCAGAGAGTTAGAAGCGGCTGTTAAGACCTTGGATAAGAGTACTATTTTAGCTATTATTCCCATTTATGACAATACTTCAGCTAATGAAGTTTCAAATTTTGTATTTTTCTAACGTCATTATTTTGAAATTCATTCTTTTACGGACCTTCTAAAAAAAATACGGAGAGCATTTTCATGATCTTCAAAAAAAACAAAAAAAAATCTTCTTGATCATCTCTTTCATGTCATTGGAACTCATATTGAAGCAGAATAAACAGTGAATGGTGTGTCTTCTTTGTCCGATGCCAGAATGTGCTCTGTTCAGTGTTATGAAAGGCAGCATTTACGATCAATGTCCCTTTAAGGCTCATTTGAAATGACTATGGGATTTATGCAGGAGGCTCCTTCCAAGGGAGCAGTGTATTGGTCTGTGACTGTGTGCTAATTATCCATGGACTGAGGACAGGGAGAGAGAGTGAGAGTATTGTTGCATCTCCTTTACAGCATCGGACTTCGATCTCACAATAATTAGTCTCTGAGTTTAGAAGGTGAAGAAAGAGTCAAACAAAATCAGAGAAACCTGTCCTCAGGTAATTATGCGGTCTATTGATATCCAATAACCAATTCATATGGGCCTTCAGACTTTTTTAACTATGCCTGAAGTGCATTGTGTCACCGCTCAAGTTTTTACAGATATTAATCTGCAGTGCCAGCGCAGTAGATGCTTCATTGCACTGACTTAGAAATGCACAGGTTGATAATGCTTTCGATCATTTTGAGCAATAAGGTGAAAGAACCCTCCATATTTCAATATTAACACAGAGATCCTAATTTCAGCTGAGATATTAGGTTTTCACCCGAGATCAACCCCTACCAAGCTCTTTCAGGCTTCCCCTAGTTTATTAGGCAGTGAAGCTGCCAGTGGGAAGGGCTTTGCATGGGAATGAGGAGGTTGAAGACTGTGTAAGATCACACAACAGTATTTATGGACAAAAATAAAATGCTAGTGGAGCCATTGTGGATGTCATTTTGAGAAGGAGACGTAGTTGGAATTGAGTCAAAAGCCACATACAAAGAACATAAAAACAAACAGCAGGCATGTGTGGTCTACAGTATAAATAACAGGAGTGAGTTGGATTACCAGACACAGGGCTCCACAGCATGGACACTTAGATGCCAAATCAATGGCAACCAGCCAGTGTAAATGAACACAGCAAGGAACAATCATTATTCAATTAAATGCCTAAGCACTTCAATAATGTCTTCTTTGTTTTTTGTTCCTCCCACCTTATGTCTCTTGCAAGGCCCGGGACAAGGACAACTGTGCCGCGCATGGTCATGATAGTAAGATGTGTATTTTCTGTTTTGCAGGTGAACCGTTGGCTGGTCGGACCGCTGCTGGCATTCCTAGAGGCTACTGGAACTTCTCCTGGGTGGCCGAGGATGAGCTGAGCTTCCCCAAGGACTCGCTGCCCATGTCAGGTGAGTTGCACATTGTCAGCCCTCCTCAGACAGACGGACAGGCCGGGGCGCCCCTGTCCTGAGGAGATCCCCCGCCCCCGATTGGCCGTGACGCCTGGCGTCAGCTCTCCATCAGCACACATAAACGTCTCTGTCTCGCCTGCCCTCTACCTGGCTGCTCACCAGCCCTGGCACGTTCACAAAGTTGGAAGTCCGCGGCTCGGCCCGTCCTGGACGCCACTAAAGGTGTCACATGAATACGACTACGATTGTAAAAGTATTTGGAAACTGCAGCAGTGCTTTGAGATAAAATGATCTCTGTGGGGAGCAAAAGTAATACGATACAGCAGGGAAAGCACAAAATTAGAAAATAAAATATGCAGGCAATAAAAATCATGAAAAACAAATAAAGCAACAAAATGGACTGTAAACAGTTGTGGGGTTATATAGGCATATGCAGCTAATTTCAACGCATTAAGTAGACTAAGGGCCTTATTTAAACGATCCATGGCGCATGGTCTAAAGCGCATGGCGCAAGTGCATTTAGGGCGTGTCAAAATCCAAATTGCTAGTTAAACGACACACAATGTGGGCGCAAAGTAAGGCGCAAGGCGCAAAGGGGTTGTACTGAGTCCCTTAATTAATCATAGGTGTGTTTTGGGCGTAACATGAACTCAAACAATCAGTGTCATCTCCCATTCCCTTTAAGAGCCAGGTGCGCTTGCACCTTGGCGCATTGCTATTTAAATAGCGGATTCGGCAAGTTGGAGAAACGGACGGTTTTCTGCTGAGGAAACGGATCTGCTCGTGCACGATGGCGATGTGTGTGTCGGGTAGGCCTATTGTGCGTCGGGTGAAGGTAAGATGCCTTTGCAGTTTATTTTCATGACTTTTTGTTGGGCTGTGCTTTGTATATATTTACTGTGTTGTTTTTCTTGGTTGTAGGTTGCGTATTTAGCAATTGGCAATGTGTGATGATGGTTAACGGGACATGCATGTTGTGCATTTGGCATTGCGTAATGGTGAAAGCATATGGCAACAAAATACATGTCAGGAACGAAGTAAAGTGCAAATTTTCATAGTAGATGATCCCATTTTTCTATTTTGCATGGTAACGTGAGAGAGAGAGAGAGACGCATCTTACTATCTGAATAATGCGCCCTATTAAACAGCAGGAAAATACTGCGCCAGACTTTAGACCAGGTTTTGTTGGTCAATGGCGCAATCGCTTTCTGCTGCCTCAAGATCGCAATGCGCCAACAATGCGCCTGACCACACCTCATTTTAAGACCAACACGCCCATGGGTGCAAAGATGGGCACAAGTACATTTGCTATTTAAACAGCGTGGGCGCTGGGCGTGAAAATGACAACTGCGTCGGTCGGACCCTAGCAATGACACTTGCACTGCGCTTTGCGCCGGGTGTAAGATAGGGCCCTAAGTGTGAGTAAGTATGGGAAAGAGTATGGATTACTTACATGTATGGATTTACCTACAGTTGTTACATAAACATTTTACAGTCTTGATTGTGTAATAAAATATGGGACAACTAAATATGAAATATGTAATATATGGAAGTATGTATGAATATAACTTTTTAAAAATCTAAATATCAATATGTATACAGTATGAAGTAGTGGAACTGATATGAAAAGTCTATGAAAAGTATATGTAACAATGAGAGGGATATCAAAAAATGGAAAAAAAACAAATATGTGAAGCAATACAAGCAACACAATATACAGGCATACAATACAATTTATAACGCTGTAGGGTGCATTCGAGTGGGTGGTAGGTATTAGGTTAACAGATGTACTGAATGTACTGTTTTTGTCATCTGGTGTATTTTCTGGTGATCATCAACCTCTCTGACTAAACTGTGCTTGTGCTGTGTGCTGCTGTGTTTCAAAACATATTTGAACAAGGATAGAAGTTATGAACCTTACACACACATATGTAACGGTAAAAGAAGGTTATGACAAAGTCAAAGTGACAACCGGAGGGCTTTGAAAAAGACTAGATTTCATCCAATTAAACTGTGATGAATGTCCACATTGTGTATTATGGAAAAAGAAATTATTCTGAAAAAGTCATTCAAAACTATAAGACAGTTTGGCCTATGTTAAGATTAGATAGTAATGTCAAGTAATGAAAGTTCATTAAATTTCTTCTCTTTGAATCTTATTCCAAATCACCCAGGCATTATGAACCAATCTTTCAAGTGCTTGCTTTATTTAAAGATGCAAAATCATCAAATCCACTGAAGCTGCAAGGCAATACAAGGGCAGACATTGCATATTTAATAAACTTCAAAAGCCAAACACACAAAGTCTAGCTGAGAGAGAGTGAGAAAGAGAAAATCTCTTCTCAAATTCATATTGAACTCAACTGTACAATCCGGCAGAATTTCCCCATAAAGGATACTATCATGAACTGACTGTTATTCAAAATTACGATGTGCAGGATTTATTGTACTATAATGTGGATCCGCACTTGTAAAATCCATGACAGCATTAGGGAATTGTTCCCTCTAATGTGCTCCATATACAGTGTGAAAGGAACACTAGGTCTCGAAGCCATATTTATGCTAAGAACAGCAATATGTGGGCGGCTGCTATGCAGTTAGTTAGGATATTCTCTCACAGTTCACTAATCCGAATGGAATGTCATTCAACTGCTGGTGCAGCCATATGTCACTGATAGTATCACAGTCATTTTACTGCAGTTAGTAAAGGAAATATTTGTTTTAACTCCTATATTGCACAGCCTATATTGGAGTTCATAAAATGAGCTCCTGAAGGAATCCCAAATATAATCTTGTCTGTAAAGAACAAGTTCAAGTTTCCTGCATTGCCATTTGTAGTAGCAGGGTACATACTGTACATTGGAATTTGCTGTATATGATGCAGGATGACCGTAAAATCTCAGATTACAAGATCTTAATTCACAGGGATCCTTTTCTCTGGGGCTTTGGCTTGAGTGACTCATATTACGCAAGCAGATATCTTATCAAGTGGGCAGATTTCGGCATTGCGTTGCCTGAGCTTAAAATGTCATAATCATGAAAGAGCGGTTTGTGGATCATTTTACCATTCACATCAGATTAGACCAGCATAATGCTACCTGTTGAGCAGAAGAGAGACAGCGGTGTGAGCCAGGCTGTAGTCAAGACCAACTCAGAGTCCAAGTCAATTCCAAGACCAGGTCCAGTAGAGTCTGAGTTGAGACCAGGCCCAAAGGGGGTCAAGATCAACTCAAGACTGAGACAAGAGTCCTACTCAAGACCAAGATCAAAATATGCAATAAAACAGTGTACATGTCTTTCCAAAGATAATTAATGCTTAAGGAGTTTCTTAAGGATCAACAGAGATGTAGATCTATCTGCAGGAGCTCTGTACTATACGTAGCCTTCAACATCCAACTTATTAATGACTAACTTGACTAATGAATGCGTAGGGGTTTAAGAATCATTACATAGTATACACAGGTGTAATCTCTTCAATTGTTTGTAGCGTTGGGGAGAAAATAAACAAAGCTGGACCAGGCAGAGAGAAACGTATCTTTGAAAATTTTTAGATAGAAAAAAGTAGAGTAAACCTCCAATAGTGGCCGAGACCAAGGCAAGACCCAGACGTCAGAAAAATGGCCTGGAGACCGGAGTAGAGTACTACAGCCCTGGGTGCAAGCATCTGCGTGAGCCTGTAGGCACGCATTGTGTGCATCCACGTCACCTCAGCCTCTCAAAGCTCATTCGCATCACTCAGAGGCGACAGCTCCGGCGTAGCCTTTTTCCCCTTGGGATCCTCTCCAAGGGGGAAGGTCATCCTGTAAGTGATAATTCAGAGCCCCGCCGGCACCAGACTGTCGCTCGACTGTTTATAAAACACATCCTTGACTGTGAATCCCCGGGACCTCTCCTCGGCTGCCTGTGACTATGACAGCCAGCAGTGGAGGTAACCGTAATTGGTGTCAGTTGGACAACGGGCTACCCCCACCAACCCCCGCCCCCCGCCCCCCCCCCCCCCCGACCGTTTGATTTAGAATGAATCGATCCATCACGCACACAGCTGGCCACGTTCTCTACCATTTCATACAATGACAGGCCTGACCTCTCGTCCCTACCGCGTTAGCAAAACAGAAGAGGAAAAACAGAGAAGTTTGTTCTGTGTTGGAGGTTGGTGAACTGAGCTGGATCTGGCGGGAGCAGGAAGGATCACATCTGGGCAGTAAAAGCCAGATGACCACAACGGCTCCAAATGAATAATAGAACCATCCGATGAGACACATTAAATCCTAATGACCACAAACATGCAACTGACCAAAACACAATTAAATGTTTGACAGCAATGCCAGAGATTGTGCCAAAAAGTTGATTGAACATACAAGAACAAATTGAATACATTTTGCTTGTGCAAATTGCAGTCATATAGCATTCACTGTCTGCAATGATTGTATGTGTGTGTATTTCAGTGTGTGTCTGTTTGTGTATTTCTATGCTTATGAGGACCAAATGTCCCCATATGGATAGAAAGATGACGGAAATCCTCCAGAGTGAGGATATTTTGCTGGTCCTGGGCTATTATAGGTTATGACTTAGGTTTAGGGTTAACATTACAACTATGATTAGATTTGAAGTAGTGTAAGGGTTAAGGTTAGTTTAAGATTTGAGTTTACGGTTAAATGATACATTTGGCAATTTTGGACCTACATATAATTTGTCTCTTACATAGCTGTAGTACTTGGATTAAGGTTAATGATTAAGGTTAGGAGTTGAGGAATGAATGTAGTCAATGAAGGTCCTCACATATGTAGCATTTCACATTTATGTGTGTTGGTGTGTTTGCACATGTAGGTAGAGGGGTCTTGGCATGTGTGCTCATTTGCTTGTGTGCCTGTGTGCATCAGAGCGTGTGCATACGCAGCATTGATAACAAATTTCCAGCCGGAACACGCACTCGCGGCGGTGTCTGATTGGTGACGTGCAGACAAAGTGGGGAGGTGCGTTGTGTTTAAATATAGGACGGTTCAGAGCGGGGCAGAAAGAGGAAAAAGAATGAGCGGCCATGGGCTTCAGTGATAGATCTCAGTTGTCCCCACAGCATCTGCTAGGCGCTGGCATTTATTACCTACCACATGAGCCGACGCAGACCGACTGGACGCTCGCCGCCAGCTGCCCCCATACCTTCCTCCCTCCCTCCTGCTAGCACTGCGTCTTTCTCTCTGTTAGCTGCTGGAGCTAGAGGGCAAGCCAACCCCCTTATTTCCATTTCAGCACTGGCATGCTGACTTCTCCGCCGCTGTTTGTCAGTGATGTCAGTGATGTCAGTGACGGCAGAGCACACTGACCTGTCTCTCTCCGTCTCATCCCGCCTCCCATCTCCTCCCTTGGGGAAGAGCAGCAGGCCAGTTCATTGCCATCCTCTGTCTAACAAAGCCTCTCCCATGCGCCATCTTTCTCACTCCAGCCCTATTCTCCTGATCGAGATGGATTGTCCCGGTTCAGCTGTGGCTGCCAGCTGTAACACAGGCACTCAAATGGATGCTAGCCACTTGAGGAGTTGCTGTGCTCTACAATAGAACATCTGCCTCACTCAGCTGGTAGTGCTGTTCTTGTGTAATGAGACACAGCAGTGGAATAAAACACATTTGCAAAGGCGGGGGGGTATAAAAGACAGAGCAGTGGTGCAGGTGCTTAAATATGGCATCCTCCTGGATTCACATCATTCAGCCATTTGAGCCCCCTCCAGTGTGCAATGTGTCTGTTCACCCAGCACTTGATCCCTCTCTCCCATTCTGTACAAACTGGCAAGAGTGTATATAGCTCATGTCATGTAGAGGAGGGAAGTTAAAATCAAGCTCCCAAATTACACAAATCCGCAGTTAGTCCAAATTGAAAGCATTGGTATTTATTTGTATGTGTGAGTGGTTCTAACGAAATGAACAAATAAGTACATTGTAAATTATTCACAACATTTTCCAATATTTATATACAGTACTTCAAAGAGCGCAGTTTCCATGATAAGGCATCAGGCCTTGTCTAGCAGCAGCAGCAGCAGCCTAAAAATAACATCAAATAGGATGGACAAATTCAATTAATACCATGGCATCCAGATTTATCAACATTAGTGTAAATAATTTTGCACATTATCTTTCAGACTTATTTTCGTCAAACAAGAAGGTGTCATTAAAGCATCATTAAATCAAATTTCCCACTCAAGAGTCAATGGGAGGTTACATAGATTTATGGCTGCTACTCTAAACTTATTATGAGACATTGGTAAAATAAATTAAATAATGTTTTGTATCAGAGACACACAGACATGGACAAGGCAACCAGCAAATAAACAAAGGGGAAGGGAAAGCTCTACAGTGAAAGACACACTCTTGTGTTTGATTTTCACGGATAGCAGCCAACCGCTGTCCATGGTGCTGAAATCTCTCTTACACCACAGACTAATTTGACCTGTTTTGCTGACACATATCAAGTGTTTAGAATGCTCTGCATTATGGGACAGATTTAGAAAAAAAAGCTCTGACATCAAACCAAGAGGTGACTGTCATGCATCTCACACAACACCCTTGTGATTGTGATGGGGAGGGACAACAGAGTAGTGTTGGGCAATGAAAGGAATACCAGTAGGCAGGGAACCAGAAGTAATGTGTGTGTGTGTTTGTATGTTGAGTATGATTATCATTATTATTATTATTATTATTCTTATGTTGATATCATTATTGCCCATTATGTGTACTTTACTGGAGCGGGAAGGAGGTGACAGAGGAGTGATGTGAGATTGCAAGTCCAATGAACAAAATCAGCAGCATTTGTTGGTCGAGTTTACTGTTGCTGCTTACAGTGGCTCAAGACCTATTATTGACTTGCTGTCTGGAGCGATGGGAAACTTGCAAACTGTATTAATGATTTGGATCATATACAGAAAAGCAAGGACTTTTTATGTTTTCGATTTTGTCAGCAGCACTTGGCATTTGGGAGGTTTCTACAGTATCTTCAGGGCCTTAGAGGGTGTGTTGTGAAGAATTTCTCTTGACCCCCCGCCAGCATGCTACCTTTGTAGTTTTGAAGGGTGGATACCGAGGATAAGGTGACGGGGCAAGTTCACAAGGAATTGGAAGGCTGACATTTGACTTTGATCCCCTCTGTCCTTGAATCAAAATCTGCCAAGTGCAGTTGGATCAAAAAATCTTGACGAACCAACCATTCCAGCCACCTGCTTCATAATTCCACCTGCCCGTTTTCTCCCTTTTTTCTTGCTGTCAATAAACAAATCACCGCCTCCGCCCCCCCACCCCTCTCAATTCCATCTCAAAACCTGGGGCAAGAGAGCAAATTCAGTTGCTTTGCCTCCGCTACAGAATGAGAGCAGAATTGATTGACGTCAACTCATAGGGAAGAAAAACAAGCAATGAGAAAAGGAATTGCCCATTAATATGTGTCCCCAGCCCTGGCATCTGAGTTGTGTGTTTTATTTCATTTCTCCACATTACTTCTCATCCCTGCTGTTTGTCAAAAATCACTTGCCACTCATCTATTCATCTGTCGGCCTGCTGTATGTATTTGACAGTGTGGCTCCAACTCCCTTGAGAGAAAATGAATTTGCCCTGGAATATGCAGGCCATAAAAAAGTTGAATGGATACATAAATAAGCTCAAGCCAGAAGCAATCCCATTGTAATCAGGGAATAAACATATTCATCATCCCAGTTAAAGGGTTTCAGAAGGGAATTTGTCAACACAGTTTTCACCCTCGATGCACAAAGAGACATACATCGTTAGATGTAATTTACTTGATGTCAAAAGCACTCGTGTGCAAATCCTCAATCTCATTTTTTTAAACATGTAATCATATAGTTGTGCACTGCTGGGAATTGGCAGGTTCATTTATATACAAAATCAAGATGGCCACAGTTGGCTTGCATCTCAATGACCTTCGGCAGTGAAACACGACACAGCGCTCAATCTCTGCTCTGTTGATGAATGAGGTCAGGGTCACACTGTCATGATAGGCTCATTAACCAATCACACACCCTTGTTAACACAGTCAGATCCAACGGCAACTCTGGGAACGGTCTATTTAATTACTGAAGGACCTAGGATTTGCTGGTCGTTTTACAAAGAATTAATTCCCTTTAAAGCACCCTAGCAGATCCATTATATGGGTGCCACCATTTGCAGGCCTTGTTTACAATGATCTACTGCTTTTGTTTATATTGAATGACCAACTTATGTTATAAAACTAACATCATTCGGAATGGGGCAGCTGTTCTGTTAACAACCTAAACTCCACTACGTTTACAACCTGAGTAGTTGCATTTACTAACAACAGTTTGACTAATTTATTAACATATAAAAGATATTTGGTATAATCTTAGTGGCTTATAAATAATCTCCATCATACTGTACATGCAGTAGATAACATTGTACACACAAGCCTTGTGAGACAGTATTAAATTGATCTTCATCACACATGAAGGCACTGACCTCCACAGACAAGTCTCAAGTCAAAACTGATGGTATTTATTTGCACACAGGACAATTTTTGGTTTGGTTGGTTCCGTCTTCAGATTGGCTTTATGATCGTCTTCTTTCTGAACAGGACATAAAATGGAGGAAGGAATAATTGGCCATTTTGAGTCCCGCAAATTTACAACCTATAAATGTTCTCAGCAGATTTGCATCTACAGTCCCCAGGATGCTTTATGGCTCCAAGCCCTTATGTCCAAAGCATCACTGCGCCCAGTGGCTGCCATCTCTGGGGTATTAGTATTCATAGATTGCCTTTAATTAACGCCAAAGCCTGTTGTGCAGAGGGCCCGTTGAGCAGGGCTAACACAAGCAGGGCTTGAGATGGATCCAGAAAAAGGCATTAATAATGGGATGATAATCAGCGTTATTCACTGTAAACCTTTATAATGTATTGAATATCACAGCACTGATGAAATGACACAGGCTAATGTTGCATCCAGATGAGATGACGGAGATGGTAGAGATTGGAGAAGAAGGAAATCAAACCTTTTGAAATGATCTCTCTGCCACTGCGGATGGCAACTCTGAGCTTTTGACTCTGATTAACAACTCAGACTCAAATCTCAAGCAGAAATTTTACATACTCACATAATGTTGACAAAAAGTTATGCTGGTATTTGCACAAACAAGTAACTTTGTCTGAAAATATCTGCAAATGCCTGACTACACCTGATGGCATCTGGCATGCACTGCAATTAAGAGAATCAATTTCTGTAGAGTCCTTGGGCAAATACAAGAAATGTAACTTAAGAATTTTCTTAATTTGCTCAGAGTGTGAAAACACTATGAGAGGGTTGATTCAATAAATAATGTTTTAACACCGCTGATGAGAAGTTAGGTGAGGTTCTGTAATGAGTAACAGTTCCTAATAATATTGTTGGAGCAAACAACATTGTTGAATATTACTGCTTGTTAAAGCTGGCATAAAAAAGTAGTTCAACTGATTACAGCAATATGGATGGTGCGAAGAAAAACAAACACTGTCTGCATTGTAACAATGTCAAAGTTAGCCAGATGCTCAGTGCAGCAACTGATTACACCTAATTTAAGTAGGTGACAATAAAAAACAATACTCAAGACAGAATAAGAAAATTTGTACACATACTAGCGGGGAAATGAACCAGCACTTTGGGCTTGGTAAGAGATGCCAATCAAAATGTGACACACCAAGTGCAGGTTGAATAAGTTACCCTTCACTGAGCGTTTCCAGGATGAGTGGAGAAAGAAAATATGTTTTGTGCTGTTTTGAGTGCAATTTGTTGTAGGAGTTTTATTTTTCATTTCAAGGGGTCCTCAACAATACATGCAATCAAACCCATCCTCAGATCAAGTGGAAAAACTGTGCATAGTGGCAAAGCATGATTCTTAAGTGGATGAGCTAGCTCATGTTGAAGGAAAATTCCACCCTCAGATACTCTTACACTGATATGTATTGGCAAACTGTGTTGTTATTTTGTGATGAAGTGTTGTAATGTAGCTTTTTGTTGTATCCACTTTCCCTCAACCTGCCTCATTTACCTCTACCTTCAGTTAGTGATTTCCTACGTTTCCCAAAATGTCTTTCATCAACTTGCATGGACTTGTGGTATTCAGGTTTTATGTGTGGGTGGGGAGAACAATAACAACAGCGATAGTAAGCGCAAAAGAGCCAGAGTTTCCAGTTGAGGAAAAAGCGAGAGTCGCGCCCCTTACTCAAAACACAACATGCCTTGTGGCTGCATTGCATTCTGGTCTATTGAGGCTGCTGTCTCTGCCTCCTCTATGATGGATTTCTCTCTGTATGACTGTTGAACATCGGGGCAAATGGTGAGTTTAGACAGAAGCCCTCGCTCTTTGATTTTGAGGGACTGACACCAAACTTGACATTTAACATTGATGTTTTAGATAGCTGAAAGTTTTTCTGCTGTCAAACTCCATTGTAGCTGCGCTGGAAATATCTCAACATGACGTCTACGTCTGGCCGGTTATCCTCAGGAATAAGAAAAATACATCACCAAGCCACAAAATAGGCCCAGAAATCAAAGGTACATCACCAATAGCTGTTGTTTTAACAATGTTTAAGTGTTTTAGGGTGGATTTTACTATTCCATTTTTGTGCTTTATTTGCCAGAGAGTTAGTGGGAGAGAGACAGGAAGGTATGGGCGAGAGAGAGGGGAGGACATGCAGCAAAGGACCGCGGGCTGGATTCGAACCTGGGGCCACCGGGGCGCCCCTTACTATTACTATAGTGGAAGGCTGACATTATCAGTAACTATTTGGGGGTTTTTTTTGTAAGGTGATTTAGTGTCAGGGTCTCTGTGAATCTTCATTAAACTTTTTTTTCCGATTCTTGGAATAGTTCAAACTTTTTAACTTGTATCTTAACCTTTTAACCCCATTATGCACAACATTTGCAGTACAAGCAAACATGTGCATTAAAGAGTAGTATCACTAGCAGAGAAATAAGTTCAGCCAGCTTCTTTATAGCACAAGCACAGGTGGATTATTTCAGGCAAGTTTTCTAAAAACAGAAAAATGCCCCTTAAACATAGGAATGCTTCTCTCAAACATATTATAGGTTCACAATGTGTACTTAGCGACTCAACTTCAAACAGTTTCCAGTAATTAGTCTGTGCTTGGGGTCAAAATCAAATATTAAAACAAACTTTTTAACAGAGAGAATGTTTGTCATGACCTGTTTCAAATTAACACTTCTCTGCCAAAACATTAGGGGGCAACCAAGGATACCTTTTGGCAGAAACATGAGGGAAATGTTTTAATATGGTGCCTGCCGTTCTTCTAAATAGGTAGTCTGTTAAATTAAAATTATCTGTTTCCTGCAGTGGTGTAATCAAAAGGTCAAATGAACCCTTGCTGAGTAATGTCAAAAAAGGATATTATCACATATTCAGAGGATATTAAGGAGTTGAAAAAGTGAAGGGCCCGAATGAGGATGAATGGGCTGTAAAAGCTGTGTCCACGGTCGTTTGGCAAGTCATCAGTTCTCACTCGCTTTGCACATGCAGGAGGTGGGCGAAAATTGGATGACAGATCCAGATCTCGCTCAACTCCGGTTGAATCATATCTCTCAGCCTCATTTGGCAGCACACAGAAGTGCTTAGCGTGTCAGCGTGTGCCAAGTGCTCTTTTGCATGCATGAATATGGCTATGATATCTGAGGGTGGAAAAATGCAAGGAGACAGCCCTGCAACTTATGTCTGTGTTAGTTTCTGTGAGTGTGTAACGTATGCAAATGTCTGAATGCAATTGATGTGCACGGCTTTTGAAAAAATTCTCACACGTGCACACGCACACACACACACACACACACACACACGTACATACATTTGCCAGAGAAAATTAGTCACAAGTTGAACTGGACTCAAAGCACAAAGCTTTCTTTGTAAATTGTCAGCACAAGGGGTGAGTTTTTTTTACAGAATATTATAGAACCAACAAGAATGACAATATGTTGGTCGAAAAAGATAACGGTTGTTAGTGTGCACCGATTGTATATCAATAAGGAAAAGCCACCGCATTACAGTGATTGATGACCATTTTCGAATCCTTTGAGTGGTGAATTTTAAATGCAAACTTGAAACGGAATGCACTCGATTCATATAAGCCGAGCAACTGAGAAAAGCGTGCTACTCTGTTTGCATCAATATGGGTCAGAACAACTGTGCTGATCTCAGCGCGTTGTAACTTTAAAGGGCCCATTTATCGTACAGCTGAACACACACTGCATCACTCCGCCCCGGCTACACAGACGTTTATTGAAGGCAAGGCAATGAGCTTTCACTACGACCTTGAACTCCTCAATTTCTCCACATCTCATTGGCCCTCACGGTCCCCGGTGGCGACTGGCTACAGGAATCAATGTTTTTGCCAAACGCCAGGTTTTAAGCATGGAAACCATCGCCATTACCGTCGCTAAGTGGCTGAGGAACGACTGCCGCTTTGACATCTTCTAAAGGCAGCTGCCTCCTCAAGTGGGCAACCATGTAATTTAAAGGCAGCCTAATGCTGCCTTGATGCCACCTCATTAGGCAAAGCTCCTTTTAAGCATCCCATCTAACATTTCAAGTCACTGATAACCTGTTCCAACTGTCTTCCAAGTCCTGTTATATATATGTTTAGCACTGCTGTTGATACAAATGTTGGAGAAGCACATTTTATTTATTCATTTAATTGTTAAATTGTGTTGTTTTTTTTGTAAATAAATATTTCATTTAAAGGCAGCAATGTATCTCAGAGTTTACCTTATCATTGAATTGGACTGGTTTTCAGTGGAGAGTTTTAGTGTCCCATCTTGTATATTTATGGCATGAAAAAGGTCAAATTTATAGATCAGCACAAAATAACAGCTATTATGGTATCAGTGTCAGCCTTCGGTCGGTAGTTCCTACAGTAATCAAAGCTTGCGTGCTTTAGGGTTTAATTCTATTCCTAACAGTCTCAGATCTTTACAATAACACAGCAGGGCTTCAATTTACACTCAGTGGGTTCTAAATGGATGTTAATTCGATGCTAACGATGGCGGTTATTAATACAGTCTGGTGGCTATACATGAGTCTCCATCTCACACTGTTTTCACCCAGCCTGGTCATGTTTCCCGACCGTCTCGTTGCATTGCTCTACAAAGGCGCAACCGTCGAAGAGACTAGCGCGACGACTTAGAAAGCTGATTGTATGACACTCTCGAGTGCCTCTCATCCAGGACCCATGGCGAGAAGTCATTTGAAGCCGATAGAGCCCTCTCAAACACAGATTGTCATTTACCAAGCCGCGGGGATGACTCCACGTGAGGTCCGTCCGCAGGGAGGGAAGGACAGATGGAGGTAAAGAGACAGACAGAGAGAGGATGAGTGGGAGGAGAGCCAACCTTGTAATTTTCTCTCTGAGTAATATGTGGGAGTAGGGTTTTGGTATTATCACAATAATACCTTAACTCCTACTGCGTCCGACCCTATACTTGAAAACAGGCATTTTTACGTGAGCGCTACATTCGTATGACGCCCCCCAAATCGCTGACACGGCACGCTGGTGTACGGCAAAGGTGCGACGCCATTTCATATGAAAACATGAAATATCTCCCCGACGTGCTTCGTCCTCCCTCAACCCCTTGTTACTTTCTCCATCTAATCCTTTGAGGCTGTAGTTAAATCTGGAATGAAGCTACATAAGCAATAATACCAATATTTACAGACTGTTGAAGACTGCAGACTGTTTACAGACTGTAAATACAGCAGGACTTAATTTATCGAAACCTTGGACATTCAATCAAAAAAGAACAAAAAAGGCACCGCGGCACAAAAATGTATTCCATCGACTGAACCGGCCGCTTTCCATTTCCCTTGATGATGCATGCAATTAAAAGTTTTTCATCTGCAAATCAGACTAAACAAAGCGAAGACTTGTGCAGACTTGTTTTATATTTCCAATATCCTTTGGCCTGGTATTATTTTAGCACTCATACAGACATTTTACTGGTTCCATCAGCCTCTGTTCCCAATGGGTTTGGATTAGTGAGGTTCCAATTCATAAAGTGGTCTTCAAGATTCACTTTAGTGTGAGCCCTTTTAGTAATTGCAGTATGATGCCCCCTGTTTAAACACTCATTCCATTGCTGAAGTTTATTTTGAATTATTGTTTGAAGAGTTTTTCTACTGACACTCAAATTGATTGAATTGAGGACTGACAGTACATGCCAGCCAAACATGAGTATTACATCTATTTTTTTTTTTTAAATGTTCCCATTAAATGTTTCAAACTTGTACATGTAAATCTGTGTGAATATACTTAAAATTTATATCACTAAACAAAATTCTAGATCGGGGCTTGAACAGCTAAGGTTATTTTACGAATGTCTCTCATTTCACCAGATCGCAGATGCCGTGGCAATAGCAAAACATGTGACCAGCGCCTGGGGGCTAACCCAGAATTCACTTGGAGCATAGTGGCTGCTGGGGACCCGCGGGAGGAAGGGAACGAGAAGGCCGAAAAGAAGGGAGGAAGCCCCCAGGGGTGGGAGGAAGGTAAGACTGAAGGTATCATGTTCCCCCCTCGCAGGGGAATTTCATTTTTCAACCAAATTCGTCAGTCTGCCGCTTTTCATGCTACGTGTTGTTGAGTCTGCAGGCATGCTTTGATATTCTGTACTGTACTGTCATTCATAAAATGTTCATCATGCCATTACGCTGCTTTAAAGCAATATTCCACTTCGTTTTGAACCGCCATGAAAACCAGAATATGAACTACTCACTAAGATTGGATGCAGCTGGAGGAGTTTGTAGCTTTCTGACTTTTACTTCCCATTCATTTGAATGAGGCCACGAAAATAGACTGAAAACTGACATTTAATAGATTCAACAACAGATCCCACTGTTTTAGAACATAATTTTGCCAAATTTTATTGATAGAAGAGAACAGGACAGGAATACCATTTATGAGAGATAATTCCTGTTTGGGAGACCGGATCTACTTTTATTTTTAAATACTAATTTTAGTGTAAACCAAGAATAGAAATGCAAAATGACAACAGACCCAGGATTGCTTTGTTGTCTTAAAAGCAGGATCTGTTGTTGAATCTGTTCACAAACGTGTTAAATGCAATTTTTCAGGATCCAGATCTTGGTGATTAGTTTATATTCTGGTTTTCATGGTGGTCAATTGCCTCATGTTAAAACAAAGTGGAATATTGCTTTAAATTCAACCAATATGTCACAAGAAATGGTTCATTAGGCCGTGATCACACAGGATGCTTTATTTGAACGCACACGCACCCTTTGTCAGTCATTTCTGTCAAATCTCCTCCAACTTGCCTTGCCTTGACTTACACTCACTTTTATGTGCCGAAACAATGAGGCAGAATGGCATGTTTGCATGTAAAGAAGTTGTCCCAGGTAAAAAGTTGAGTGAATATAGTTTGCTGCTCCAGTAGTCTGATACATCTTGTAGGCCCCTGCCTTTGAATCGTCCGTATCCTCCAGCATCATTCATTTTCATACTCTGGAAGATGAGAAAACAGTTTCAGTCGTCTTATCTCCTGAGGTGATGGTGAAATGGAGGGAGACAGTAGGGTCTATTTATTTCCTTAAATGTTTTTTCCCCATCATGAGCCAGACGTCCATGAGACCAGGAGGGTGGAGTGCTGGATGAAATTGAAAAAGTGAAATATATTGACTGGTAAGAGAGAGGAGTTAGTGTGAGTGGATTGTAGAAATGATTGATGTTTGTGTATTTAGTGTGCGTTGTAAATGGAGGCAGACTACGTGTGTGTGTGTGTGTGTGTGTGTGTGTGTGTGTGTGTGTGTGTGTTAGCTCAGTTCAATGGCTGAAGCATCACCAGTAGTAGAAATGCAGTGTGAGGAGTTGACCCTGGCCTTGTTTCCTCACCAAAGACAAAACAACACTTTCTCTTTGAATGTCAACCCACCATTCCAGTTGACTGGCAATGTGTTTTTCTTAAAATTCCCAGATAAAAATAACAACAGTACAATGTCAACCAACACAAGCAAAATCACAGAGGATCATTTTGATTGCTGTCTGTTATCAGTATCGACTGGCAAAAATAACTTTTGTTTTCTTTTCCTTTTTTCACGTACATTAACTTGTCAATAAAATTGGAGGATGCCAGGAACACATTTAGTATATTTCTCTGTGTGCATGCATGGTGTATCTCTACAAAGACAGATCCAACTATAATAATATATTGGCAACTGGCCATTGCTTTCTGTCACAGCATTTAGGAAATGTTAAAATGTTGTGGGGTTATTCTAGCACAACCCCCTGTCATGACCTTTCAATCTCTTGTCCTCAAAACTACTCTTGACTTTGTCATTGAATATTCATGGATGCTTTGGATGTGGATTTGTAAACTCTTCAACTTGATAGGCACATAAAATATTCATCCACACCAAGGTCCAGTGCAACACCTCCCCAATTAAAGACCTTGACAGACTTTGATATACAAAATTATTCCTAAAAAGGGTTTCTGAAAAGTAATACTAACTTTTCTCTCTGTCCACCTAAAATGGGCATTTCTAATATTAATCTAAAGGATGCTAAGCTCCCAAGGCAGGAGGATGAAGGAATTAAAATTAAAAATGGATATGATATGCAGGAATATTAAGAAGAAATGAGAAATTATCTATAAAGTGATGTACTTAAAGACGACATCAGGTCTTTGCGCTACTCTCCCTGACCCTACAGCAGCCATAATCAAAGTCATGCATGCATTTGTGCAACAAAAAAAAGAAGCTCATCCTGATTGAAGGTAGGCGACGCAGAGTACAAAGGAAATATATGTGCATAATCATGTTCAACCCCTCAGTTAGCCACAATACAGTTGCCGTGTTTTGAATAATTGAGCCAGGCGAGCTGCTGTCTCCACACATTTCACTGGCGCTTGCAATTTAAAAGGGATGGAAATAAGGGATGAAATGTTTAATGGCTGTGATCTGTGAAAATGCTAGAGCTGTTTTCTACCTAACTTATCCGCTGTAAGATGTTCAACTTTGAAGCTGGGAAATGCACATGTGTCTTTACGTGTGCTAGTTACCAGCGATGCTGGTAACTAGCTTTATATTGTGCAGCTGACCAAACAGTGAGCTCTCTGGGATGAAGCAATCCAGCCACTATAATGAGTGAATTACCAATGCTTTGTATTGAAAAGCGTGTGCTGTAAATAGTTGTTCACTGATGAATAATTGTTGCCTTGTATAGTGTAATGGATAGAAGCTGGCAATCAATACATTTACATGCACACTTATTCACTTGTAACCCAATTAAGTCAAATACTCTAACTTTTGAAATTGTCATGTGAACACTTATATATCTGATTGTCTTAATCAATGCCAAAAATGGCATATGTAAGGTTCATGTCAGATCATCCTGTATATTTGACTTGGAAATACTTTTTTTTTCACTTGATCTGGCACATTTTACTTTTTGACATTGTATCCTCAGTGTGATATGTGACATCATGTTTAATGGCTTAAATGCACACACGATTTCCCTGACCATTGCTGGTGTGTGACTTCAGCAAGCGAACACACTGCACCCTGCTCTTCCCTTATGGCTGATATGTGGGGGCAGTTAGCCACATTAGCGCTACGGCTAAAGTAACTAATGAGAACAGCTTGAGGCAGTGACGCCCTTGGCAAGGCAATTAGTATAAAAGACCATGGTTAGCATTTAGATCAAGAAAAATCATAGCAGTTATCATGCAGTGGTATGACACTAGAGCCCTTTTTGATGTGAGAGGGCACAGTGGAATGTTTTTCCACAGTGGCTGGTTAACAGGTGGTGACTTGCAGCATCGGCACAAATTGTGAAGGGGGGGGTAAAGGTCAGGGAATGTGCGATATACATATCCACTTAACCAAACCGTGCAAAAACGATCTCATCGCCAAATGCTTCTTCTGTGACACTAATCGCATCGTTTGGAAATGAGTCACCTCTGTCGAGTGCAATCTAGACAGATTTCAACAGCGCTGAGAGTTAAAGGAAAATCAGGACACCATGAGACAGAGGAGAAACAAAGACAGAAAATGATTTGGATGCGTTTGACTTCTCCTGTGCCCTTGTTGCGTAGAATGGGTCGTCTCAATTCCATGCGTCTGCCCCCGACGTCTCCTGCCAAAGAATAGTGTGAATATGATTACACATTGATTTCTTGCTCTCGCAGACAGAATAGAGGAGCATGAGTTGGAGCTCGGAGCTGACTGGCAGGGGGAGATATCCAGTAGGACGCTGTTTGCTGGAGCTGTTGATTTGTTTGTTTGTAATGGAGTGGCCCCGAGGCTGTCTCTGTCGTCTGCCAACTCAGGGAGTCATCTGGATTTTCCGAGCAGGGCTGAGCATTATAGGATTCCGGATAAAAAAGCAAAAAAGATGCAAAGAGGGAGAAAAGGCTTACAGATGCCGATGTTCTCATCCCACAGTGGCTACAATGTAAGTGGAGGTTTGATACCTTCACACAGGGCTTCAACATTGTCTGTACAGATCTCATTCCTTGTGGACCAAAACAGGAACATCTGCCATAGATGGCTCAGTTTATCCACAGGACCAGCACAATCTTAAATTCTAAATGCTCCTGGCAAACAAGCACACTTAATAATGCCTCACATAAGTAGTGGGAAATTAGAGAATAGTAATTATGGTAAATGAACTACTGTCGCAGACTTTGACTATTGCAAAGGCATGGTCTCTGGAATGCCCAAGGGTGTGAAACAATACAGTATTATCAACCTCCCAACCTCAACAAAGAGGATACATCTGCAGTGTTGTGATTTCAAAGCCCAAGGCTCGCACTCCGCTCATCTCCCATGACACGGTGTTATGCAGCAGAACAGTACCAGAAAGGAGTAGCGCATGGCAACAAACATGGTGGAAGAAAGAAATTAGCAAGCCAATTATCTCACTGTACTCTCTCATTATCTCATAATAAATTAAAGGGGTTCAAGCCTTTTCTGAACAGTGCTGACGTCGCAGAAAAAATGTCAGTGGTTCTGAGGACATTGTCCAAATATATCCCTTGATATATTTGCCAAGTTTCGCAATCATTGAACAAATGGGTGTGGAGTTACGGCCGTTGGGACCGATTATGCGAATGGACTTTGATTTAGTGGCTGTTACATTGTTATTACACCATAGGCCCCGCCCACTTTCACCAACGATGACAAAACTTCAATTTCGTCATCTGGATTAGGAGATACAGTTTTTTGGCATTTGTGGCGCCCCCTACTGTTCATACTTAGTTAGTTATGACAATTTAGCTGACAGGCCACACCCTCTCACGAATTTAAAAATGAATATCTTCAAAACGACAGTAGATATCAACAACCCTGTAACAACTTTGAATGTGATTAGTCTGTAGACTAATTTTAGTGGTGATCGGTCAAAGGGTGTAGGAGGAGATGTAAAAAATTTGTTTTTCAGAACTTTCAACATATCTCAAAAACTTTCCAGGCAGAGCTTGAGGGTCCTACAGCAAAGTTGTAGAGTGTGGTCAGCTGGACATGTGTACCAAGTTTTGTGAAAACCGGGCAAACGGTGTGGAAGTTATGGCCTTTAAAGTAAAATTATAGTTATAGCTCCCCCTTCAGGCCGATTGGGTAAATATTTGTTGATGGGTAATGGGTCATAGTATCTGTCATTGGGCAAAATTTGATGTCTCTGTGATGTACCAACTCACGGGAATTTGAACCCCTAATGAAGGACCTATTCTACTGTGCAAACCGTCTAGCGATGACATCTTTCAAAACACATCCAGTCCACATCTGTGCACACATGCTGTCGTTTCAATGCAACTCTCAACATCTATCAAACCTAATGAAATTTTCTTAGAATTATGTTATTAGCGTTTTTAGCAATTTTGCACTATTTGCTTGTGCAAGAAGATGTAGTCCTCACCAAGCCACTTGATTCAATTAATAGTTACTCGTGCGTCTAATTCACATACTCCTTACCTAGAGCAGTGAGAATAACAGAGGGCTGAAATCCACTCTGCAGCCTTCAGGTACTGCATCTAGTGAAGATATATAGCTCTTTTCAAGTGTTGACGCAAGTCTGTACACACATACACACACAGGCGCATGCACACACACACATAGATAGAGATCACTGTTGTGTATAGCTGGCTTGGCAAAAGGGTTGTTGTTTTTTGGGGCTCTTGGCTTGCACAATGGCTGGCAGTGGATTCTTCTTCATCAGCTGTTTTGTGAACCAACTGTGAAGTGGCGAGTGGCTATATATCTGCTCTTTGGGAGGAGGGTAAAGGAGGGTAAACAGCAACATGGGGCAAAGTGACGGCTCCAGCTGGTGGGCATTTAAATTTAGCCGCATCACAAACTTTAAAGTGCCATTTACAGCACCTCACAGCACCTTACAGTGACACCTCCGGGGAATACCTTTCTTAGCACTTTCATATGGGTGGAATGGCCTGAGCTGACACTGGCCTCTGCACAGTCCAGAAAGTATAAATTGGTTAAGAATACTGTGGGTGAGTCTACATTTAATGGAAGCTCCACACCAAGTTTCTCAAAGTTTGATTTAAAATGAGCCAGAACGAAACTTACTCCATGGTTACTTTCACCTCTATCTAGTGAGATTGCATCTGGGCGGATCGATGGGCCACTTGCCACGCGGGGAGGAATGGCCCAGTCGTCCCAACGGCTTTTTCTCCCCCCAGAACCTTTGTTATCCGGGCAAATAATTATGAAGCATTACTTTGGATGGGAGGCAATTTGTTCTACTTTTCAGTTTTGGAGCTGAAACATAACAGCCCTGGCATTTGGGCATACAACACTGTGCCTTGGGTTTGGTCCCTCCGTCTCTGACCTGATCTGATAGGCAAGGCAAGAGCAGGATACACAAAGAAAAAACAGCTATCTCCATGGCAACACGCTTGGCTTGTCAGACCTATAGTCTATGTCTGGGACTATAAGAAGAACACTGTGGCAGTTACAACAGTTACACTGGCAGCAGCTTACAAATAGAAAAACACGTTATCATTTGTATTCTTTGCATTGCAAGTACACGCATGAGCCGAGAAAATTAGTGAGTGAGTTAGTATGAGTCCTCACCCCTCACCCCTGCTGTGTGTTGAGAGTGTGATTAGACCATAGCCCAAGGCAAAACTACATTTAGGTGTTGCATCGCATCCAAGATACTGAGATTAAGGAGATTGGACTGTAAGATATAGTGCGCTGCAGCAGCTTGATCTCAAAAAGGCCTGAACACCATGCATAGATTACAGACTAAAGAGAGGCATGTTGTTTACCTTGAAAAGCCTCTTCTGGAGGGTGCACCGCAGGGAAATGTGGCTTCTATAGAGGATATTGTTCCAAGGGAGACGATGCCCCTATTAGTGTAGTAACAAGTGAAATATTTAGCTAGATTAGATGGGTAGGGGCCTAATGACCTGGTGGGTCAATGCGATAGGACACAGTGCATTTGCAGTGTCAGAGGTTTGAATCCAGCTCATGACCTTTATGATCCCCTCACTCTCCAATATTTTCACGCTCGACTACCTAAAAAAAGCAGAAATGCCTCAGAAATTATCTTTAGATCGGTAAAGATTAGATAACCTGCCTAAGGACAACAAGCTTTACTCTTTAACTTGAGGTCGTTATAATCATTCAGCAGTATAGACTTGCTAATAGACCACTATTGAAGAACAAGAAGTCGAACACAGCAAGACAAAGGCACCTCAGTGAGGCACTCCAAGATGAATGGCAGGTGCTATGTATGAAGTTCAAGCCCCTGGACTCCCTCCAGGCCTTTCCCTTTCAACATCTCAGGATCGCTAACCCACTTGGTAACCCACTGCTAACGACCCAATATAGATTAGCCAAGGCTGCCTTTCCCTTTCTCTGTCTTCTCATCAATGGTGAAGCCTTGAGGGAGCCCAGAGTTCACCACACCATGGAGACCCATGAGGCGTTGAAAGACCAGGTTTTAATGCACCCTCCAACCTTGAGGGCCCATCCCAGTGAGCTCACTGCGTCATTTCCCTTTTTCGATGTCAACTGTGTCATCGGGGGACCCGAGACTCAGCTCAGTGTCAATAATGCAGAAAATGGCGCGCCTTCGACCCCGCTCTCTTAATGAACTGTCCCGGACTATAAAACCCAAGGTCGACAGAGCACATCGGCGCTGCACCAAGCTCATCACTTTTTACAAGTCACTGTGTTGTTTCAATAATATATAACTACCCCCACTGCCTGGGGTTGTGTCTTAATTATACCCAACTCTCTACACCACCACAATTGCCTCACCACCTCTTCCTGGCTTTGAGGAGAAAAGAAATTTGTGTCTGCCTGATGGGAAAAAAAAAAAAAAAATTGTTTTGTTTTTTCTAGTTCTAGTAACTATATTAAAACATGCAATCTGCTAACATGGGTTACTATGGTGAAACACCGAAGGCTGAAGGAAATATCCAACCATCCATCCAGTCCAACGCTGAGACCCTCAAGTATCTTATGGCCTTTGCAATCAGTTGATTCAACAGCTCCTTACTCCAACAGAGGATGGCGCCCTCTTCCTGGCAAGCCCTCCGCATCTCCTGGGATAATAATTACCTGTGTAAGATATGGAGACGCTGTCATTCTCCATTCTCCCGCTCTCTCTCATTTAATGAACTATGGTTAAAAGACAAATAAAACAGAAGGAAGCAATTACAAGTACAGCATACCTTTCAAAGACAGAAAAAATCTCATTATCCCAACGTTCATTCTGATGTAATTAGGATACAGTCTGTAGACTATCCAATTAGTGTGCTTGTGCTACGCTGTTGACATCTCTCCCAAAGCACTCACTGTGTGTGTGTGTGATTGTGTGAAGGTGAGTGTGTGTATGTGTGTGTGTGTGTGTGTGTGTGTGTGTGTTGTTTTGTAACCGAGCGTGCCGCCTGTGGTTCCAATTGTCATGAATGCCTTAAGGGGAAAGGAACCTAGACTTATCCAGCCAATGTGTCATTGCTGTCCCTTGTGATGTGCATTATAAAGTCATAATATAGTGCATGCTTTGTCAGTAAATTCAGTGCAGGATGGCACTTGATTTCTAAGTATTTGAGAACACTTGATGGATGATAGCATGTCAAACAAGTAATACAGAACTTTTCATTTGTGTGCCAAGCACTTTTAAACTTATTCAAACCAGAACACAGTCAATCAATTACTTCTGCATTTACTGGCCTTGGGGCCGCAAAAATGCATTCATACACTCGGATATTAGGTGGAGCTATTTTAGCTGCCAGATGCTTCTCACTTAGTCTTGAGTGGATCATCGATCCTAAAAGGTCAGATCGATTGGTTTCTTGAGGGCCAATGTCTTCCATACTCAATCCCATGCCTATACCCCATCCGCTGCCAAGATATCTGTCCTTACTCAATCAATCAGCCTATTGATCCTAACCTGAACATGAGGCCAATGAGGATGTGTGTGTGTAATGGTGAAGTAAGGGCCCAGACCCGCATTCATCCATGGAATTACCTGGTCTTGGCTAGATTGTGCACCGGAGCTGGACCCATTTATACAATTGAAGTAAATTCATGCCAACAGCAGCTGAGAGACTTGTATTCCTGGAGGTCTCGGGGCAGAAGGAGGAGGGGTGGGGGAAGGGCGGGGGAACATGGGTCTTTTCCCAGAATCCCTGTTTGGTGTTCCACCTGCGCCCCAGCTGCGTTAGGTTTGATTAATTAGGCTCTTTTGATGGTGCCTCCCTGAAGGCTCCTCTTTTGGTAAGAGAGCATCCACAAGATCACACACACATTCACAGATGCATGCATTCACACACCCACATACATTGTGTGTGGCGGTCCAGGACTCCCTGGGGCTGTGATCAGACACACTTCTGCTTTTACTGGGGACGTGCAGAGGTGAGTGGAGGGTCTGATTCATCCGCCGTCTTGGGCAGGGCTCTGCCTTTGCTCTGGTTCCCCTGCTGGTCTTTGAAGCTTCACACATCAAAGAGGCTTGTGTGTTTTTAAGCTTGCTCGCAGTTCTTGCCCTTTGTACACTTTTGCCCTCCCTCTGCTTTTCACATCAGTCATTCGAATCAAAGATTAAGACGCATAAGCTCAGTGACAACTGTTCCCCTTAAGCCTGGCTCATTCTCTCCAGGTTTAGTGTGGTTCTCACAGCAAAGTTGTTGCCCCTCCTGTTGAACAAATGAAACCATTTTGTGTGGATAAAGCTCTGAATTTTTGAACATCTCACCTATTTCAAAGGAGTATTTGTGCACCGCAGATCTATTTTAGGGAGTCTCGTCTTTAAAAAATTTTTTGAAAAGAAACCTCCCTGCCTTTAGTTTCACTGCTTCTGTTACATCTGGTAGGTGGAAGGAGGATTGTATGAATGGGTGGTGAGGTGAGAGGAGAGAATTGTTAAGTTCAAATTAAGGATACCGCTGTCTGGTAATGGCAAAATGCAAACTAATATAAGCCAGAATAATTGGAGATTCCATTTTTGGAGATGAAAATTATGGCAGTGCCGTTTCTAGCTCTCATTTGGAGGCTCAAACTGTTCAGAAATACCCCTCTTCTAATCCTCCCAGCCTCCTCAGTGCATAGGGCAATATAATAACATCGCTGATAAGAAGATGCAGAGGTTGGGCGATAGCGCCGCCAAAGATACCATAGCGTCGACAAATTCCAGAAGAATGGGCAGTAGATTTCACACGTGATCAAGCTTGTGATGATGGCAAGATAAAGCGTAAAGACGGGAGAAATGGAAACTGCTCCTGATTGCGTTGGTGTTGAGGTTTTATCACATATAATAGGCGCACCAGATGGGGAGGAAAAAAAATCATATCGTTGAGAAGTGACCCGGAGATTTAAGAGTGAGTGCCGCTCAATTAATTAAGCGGCACTAGCGTCGCTATCACCACAACTGGCATCAGAACAGATAGTAATTATTTTCACAAAATTGAAAATGAAAACCGAATCGTGATGTCTCGGTCAATAAAAGCTAATGAAGCGCTGGATTGGAGGAGGGAATGAGAGTAGGTTTGTTTATGGTGCATCCTTTGATAGGCATGCAAAGTAACAGGTTCATACAGTATATATATATAATATTGTACTGTATGCAGTATGCAGATGCTGTATGTACCAAAATCATTTATTATAATGAAAACGCCTTTAGAGGCTCAGAGTAATTCCTAGAAAAATTATTCACTTTAAATTTTGCAAGCTGCAGGGTTTATATGATTACTTTTAAAATGTAATCTATTACAAATTACTAACTACTTAAAAGTAATATTTACAATGTAATCCATTGGAGTGCTCCAATAATCCACAATAATGATTCACCATTATAACAGTTATTTCAGTTTATATAAAATTATGTTTGTGTCAAAGTCTTTTCACCCTTAGAACACGCTACTGAGGGATCAATACTAAATAATTTATTATTTAAAAATAGCTGTATTCTAAGTCCAGACCCCACTGCTTCTCAATCACAACCTTCTTTACTCCGCAATATGTTTGCTGATGTCAAAACAGATTCTGAACATGAATCATTTATTTTATTTTTCCATTTACTCCTTTACATTTGCTCACCATTTGCTTTTAATTATTTTGGCCACCCTGTTATTTTTGAGCTACTGCAACCCTCAAGCACTCACAGTGTTGAATTCCTTAGCAACGCGGTGAGCGCTGCCTTGCTCTTAGAAAATAATTAATTTCTGAAAGTTGGTCTGAGTAACTTTGAACAAACTTATGAATCCATTTTGAGAGTTATTTGTGTACGGCTCAGCAAGGGGAGGATTAAAATGGGTTAACAGGGAGGAAAACAACTCTTGACTCAAAAACTACATTAACTAACGACATGCTTCTCACTGTTGTTGAATTATGTGGTCATGGTTGAATTAATTAAAAAAATGTGTCTGTGGTGTGTGTGTGTGTGTGTGTGTGTCTCCATGTTGTGTACAAACCCAATTCATTTGTCACACTTGGGTGGTTTGTTATTCACTATGTCATCAACTTCTTGAAAAAAGAAGAATGCTTCTCAGACTCAGTCTTCTCGGCAGACTCGCTTATTAACTAAAACAAAGCCGTGCCTTACTGTATGTTTTCTTGATAATTCTGATTTCTATTACGATGGGATGGTTCTGTGTTGCCTTGGGCTCCACCAGGGACTCACCCGCAGCAGCAAAGAGTGTTATTTGTTGTGCATGTCAAAGGCCAGCTGGATTATTAAACCTGTATGTTGACTTGTGCTGGGATTTGGCACACAAAGGTACAACAGGGACTCTTTCTGTATATCAACTTGTTCAGGATCTTACAAGCTTTAAAGAAGGTTTCATAGAGGTTTTATAGAAAGTGTCACGGCGGGCAATGGAGCCTAACCTTTGCAGCAAGAAGTTTATGATTAAGCGTCGATTCACAAACTCTCAGGCGATCGAAGAACCAATTGAGGAGCTCTGCCATTCCTGAAGTTTATTTAATGGAAAGTTTTTTCATATTTCTTCACAGTGTATTCAGATGTAATGGTATAATTAGATGAAAACCCACAGCCTCTCCAGCAGCAGTCGATGCTTACGCTCGGTTTTTGAGCCGCAGTTCATGACTTTTCTCTGCAATCACCATATGGCTTTCCCGCGGCCCCTGTACTGTACAAGTTTCACATTACATTTACACTCCCCAGCACTTATAAGTGCTTATTCAACTGAATGGAAGACGACGTGGTTCCATATCCCCTTGCATAAATTCAGCCCCGGGCCCACGGATTCCCCTTCTCTCTCTCTCTTGCTTTCTTTTATCATCGCTCTCCCCAGGTTAAAGCACCATCCATGGGTAGAGATTATCATTTTCCTCCCTCTTCTGTTAGAAGAAGTGCTTTGAATCTCAATTTGGGGAGAGTTGCCGCTAATTGAATAGCTTGACTTGTTGCCTAACTGCACTGCGTATCAGGGGTAAAGTAACCTTGAAAAACAGAGCTGGGATAGCTTGTGAGTTGTAATATCTTTTCAGTTCAACCTCCATTCATTCTGAGGAATTTCCCTTGATTTGAATAATCTTCTCTCAGGGAATTTTTCGTGCATGTTTTAGCCTTCACCTTGTCTTTTGCCTCACTGCCCTCCTCCCCATCCAATCCTGATTACAGTTCCTCAACTGGTCACATCTGCAGTATGCTCCAACCCTGATCTTTTTTTTTTTAAAGAACACTCACAGGGAATGTGGAGGAAGACAAGGTAGGGGTGTTATTTAAAATAGTTGTTTAATAGTCTAACTAGCTAAGAAAATACAGTTGAGAGCCCGAGTGGAGACACCTGCTGTGATTATGCAGCTTTGTACTAAGGTTTTGCTCTTTGTCAAAATTATGGGGGTTTTATGAGAAAGTTAATGATTTGAAAAAAATGTATGGTAACAACAACCCCTGGAAATTCCTTGTAATATTCAGCCTAACATTAGATTGTTTATCTTTCATCAAGGTAATCCTTGTGTCATTTATGTTATATATCCTCTAGGCTCATCTCCACTGAAGGACAGTGGTACAATATCAACAGAAGTAAAAAAAAACAAAAACAAGAACACTGGTTCTTGGACCTTAAATGCCCCCAAAAAAAAAGTAAAAAATGAAGCTCAAAATCGTACTTTTAAATTAATACCAGGCCAGGATCAACAAAGTCATAAAGGATGAAACACGATACATCATGTTTTCTAAATTAATATTTCTGTGTGTGCTGTACGATCTATAATTTATGAAGGGCCCATCAAGTGCAATGTAAGCTACCCTTTGAATTGGTGTGAAAATGGAGATAGAGGCGTGTTTAGACACCACTGTGCTGCATGGGTGCTGGATCAGACGGGATCTGTTAAGATCACAGCTAATCTGGCTGGATCAGAAGAGCAAGCTTACCGCACTCCACAGTGGTAGGAAGCTCAGGCAGCAGGCAGCAGGCATACACAAATGCTTGAGAGCGAGCACAGGCGCGCGCACACACACACACAATCATAAATATACAAACACATTTGTGCATATATGAATATTATGTTTGAGTTTTCGAAGGCTGATAACGATAGCGATATTTTTGTGTTGAAGCTGCCAATATTTTGTGCTAGTAGTCAGTATCAGAAAATTACAAGTATTCAATATTTCCCCTATGTTATTCTAGGCAGAGTGGAAAAGCCTTTGAAATGCATTCAGACCATCATGGGACACTAAAACTCCATTGAAAGCCAGACAGAATTCTTTTAGGGTTTTACTACCTTTAAATGAAGAAGAAAAACAGTGAACAATTCAATAAATGTATAAAATGTGCAAAGAAACTACAATTTCATTGCAGGTTTTACAGACTGTTTTTATGTAGCTGTGGTCAGAGAGGAACCTCCATCATATCGGAGGTGGACAACATGATTGACCAACATCTGATATTTAACAAAAGGCCTATATACTGATTCATCAGTCTAACCTCACTGACAGATACACACTCACATAGCGATGCGTGCGCGCATCCAAACTCTCAGATGCACGCAAAGCCATAAACCCAAAAATGCAGAGGCTTGCACATTTGCGTGCGGTGAAACCATGTTGATTTACTTTTCCCTTTTTATTCCCCTCTCTATAACCATGCGCCCCTCCTGCCCTCCTTTCTTCCGTCTTCTGATAGCGAACGTGCATTCATGTCCTCCCAAGACTCCGTATTCACCCAGAGGAAATACCATCAGTGCTGCGGGAGCTGACTCGGCACAAAAACCCCCCGCTTCATTTTCAGTATTCTGTTATTTTTTTCATTATTCATGATAGCGGTGGCGGCATAGTGATGGAAAGTGATGGATCAGAAAAGGGCGGCCGGGGAAGGAGATGGAGGAGCGTGAATGGTACAAAAAAAAATAATAATAATAATGATAATAAAATAATAATAAAATGAGAGAGACCCTGTCAAAGACAGAATGAGATAACTTTGGAGGAAGGATTAGAGGGCGGCGGGCTGCGGGGGAGTATTCTGAGAAAAGCAAAGAGATATGAAGGGCTAGAGTCGACATCAGAGGACGAGCCGGGCCAGATGGGAAGCGGGAGAAAGACAGAGATAAAGAGATGAAAGCGAGAAAGACGGAGATTGTCTCTGACGGTGATAGACAGAAGAGATGACAGCAAATTGCGCCTGGCATTTGATCAGTCTCATTTATATCCCCGGAGATTCGATTCTTGCGTTCTGTGTTTTTCCCGGAGTGGAAGGAAGCCGGCCCCGCTGCAGGCTTATCGACCGACCCCATACCTGTCTCACAGGTGTAAGCGCCCGGTCAAAACACGAAGGGGGCTTCTGCTCGGCAGCGTTCCGCCCCGAGACGAGCTACCGCCTTGCCAAAACAAGTAGACTGAAACATCACTCATCACCCGAGCGAGGCCGCCGCTCTCTCTCCCTTCGACTTCCATCCGTCTGCGTTCCTTCACCGGGTTCGGTCGGGCCTCGGCTCGGTGGGGGGAGGGAACACATCTCTCTCGCTCAGAAAGTCATTAGCGATGTTAGCGCGGAAGGAAGATGTGAAGATGACAGATACGCAGGAGATGAGCGAACACGGAGAGGAAATGTATATAACTAAGTTTTGGTGGCGAGACGCACCGAGAGAGATGGATAATGGTGGCCTTCTTTTGTTTCCTTCCGAGGAGAGCTTAATGACTTCTTTCTTCCCCTACTTGGCGTCGAATAATATGACTTACTGCTCGCTGGATGGGCTTTCCAGTTCCAGGAAGCCTATTTCAGACGCGGAGAGGAAAAATATGAGGAAGGAAACAAATGGGTTTCAGGGAGAGGAGGGTTTAGATAGGACTGACACACTGTGTATGTGTTTTGTCGAGGAAAGGAGCCAGCAGTGGTTTCACAGTCAACTGTATCAGTATAGTGTGATGCAGAAAATAAATCAGTTTGCCGTCGCTCTTTGAAGAGGCAGAATCGGGCTGCTTTTGTTTGCATGTTTACCGAAACAACCGAATATCAACTGACAGAGAGATAAAGAGACAGTGACACATAATTTGGGTAGTTCAGTCACTCTTCAGATTGCTAGGAAGAACTAATGCTTCACAAACATCTGTGTCGAAGGTTACCGAGCTAATGAGCTCTTTACCCAAAAAAAAGCTTTTTGCTCTCCCGTCTTACAACTTCTTTGACTGCATCAAGTCGTGACTGAAAGAACAGCCTGTCAAAATATTGTCTTAATAGACTTTGAGAGAGTGTTATCAAATTGTCAGCCATTCTTCCCGACTCACAATAATTGTTCTTCATTTTCTGTTTTCGCAGTTCCTTCATAAATTAACCTTCAATCTTTTTCATTCACATAGAAACCTTTTTGTGGTATAATAGCCAGGATAGTCAATCCTTGGTTGTTATCAGTTGCTGTCCTTTGATTAGCTCTTCAGCTCCCAGTGAACTAGTGGAAACAATCCCCTTGATGCATTCACATGGAGACATGACAAAGCGTTTTTCTTCCAGAAGCAGGGGAAGTCAGAAGTCTTTTCTGTCTGCTCAAGCAGTGTGTCACTTGTTTCCCCCCCTTTTTATTTGAGCTCGCATAATAAAAAGGCCCATTTGCATCTCCCCTATCAAGATGGATGTGCATCCGATGGACTTCCGTCACGGCATACCTGTCCGATGATTAAGCATTAATAAACCCTGAATTAAAAAGTTATCAATCTAAATTGCCCCGGCGTGCTTGAACTAGCAAGTAGTGACACTTTTGTCGGGGTTAAAAATCTTCCCGCTCCCCGTGTTCATTTCTCTGAGTTCTGGAGGCAGTCCAAGTAAAATGAAAGCAAATCTGAGGGGAGCCTTGTCGAGGAATACAAATGTTCCTGATACTGCTTTCGACTGAAACAGCAATCCCTTGGATCTCTCAAGGATTTACATGGTGAAAATTGCAATAAGATTCAGTCTTGGGCCAAGTGTCTTTTTTTTTTTTTTTTTCTTTTTCCTACAGGGATGCAAATTTCACTCCAGCCCACTAGCCCTGACTAGTTCTCTTTTGAGGCAAGGTTGTTGTGCACATTTGTCCTGACTAGTCACAATTTGTTAAATCTGTAATCACAGGATTAACTTTTTACAGATAAATAGCTGTTTTTACTTCTGCTCACCCTGTTTCATTTCTACAAGTCCAAACCTTTATTCTTTTTCAATGCACCTCAAAGATGTGCCAATATGTGCATGTACATTTGAATATGCACTTGCATGTACCTTTTCCTTTATGTACTGGCATATGTGTAGTAGAGGAGGAGAATGAGACACTGCAAAAGCACTGCCTTGGAAGAGGGGGAGGGAGAGACCCACACTCACACACACACACACACACACACACACACACACACACACACACACAAAACCACTCATCTAACAAAACATAATGACACTTGGTCAATAAAACGTTTTAGGTCCGCTCACCCCAATGTCATTTCTGAATGCCAAAGCCTTGAACTGTCCTTTTGAGCAACTGGACAAATGAATTTGTAGGAAGAATGTATATCTGATTTCTAAGAATTCCCCAGAGTGGCTTTTTCCACAGAAACTGCTGCAGGTTCAGTGACTGGACAATGAGGGATTTTACACATCTTGACCTTTCTGTGGTTGTAAAATACAATGGGGCAGTCGTCTGTTCATATCCACTGTAGGTCGGCACGTTTCTAAACTAGCTAGATCTCACTGGAACAAAAGGTCTATCATGAAATCCATATCTTGTAGACCTTATTACTGTTGTTGTGTCATGGTAGCAGACAATTTCTCTTGTTTCGCAAAAGTTTTTTCCTAGAAGAAATAAGTGATTTCAGAATTTACTTTAAATAAATGATTATACACGGCAAAAAAATTGTCCATCTTAACAAGTCGTAGTCTCATATTCAATCTTAAAATCCAATTTTTCTCAAAACAAGTGAAAGCAAAATAGACATTACTTTAAATGGAGCGACAAGTGACAGATTCTGCCAGCGGGGTGGTGATTCCATTTGTTTCTAATGCAGTTTCATTTGTCTCAGGAATTTTCTAAAAAATCAATATCAATCAATATCTTGCAACAAAGCAGAACAAAGCAGCCACTAGTATCAAGAAAATTACACTTCATTCCAAAAACAATCTTGAAACAAGCTGATTTGCATTGGAAACAAATGAAATTATAAGATAAGATAAGATAGCACTTTATTGATCCCTGTCAGATATTATGTGTCAGAGTTTTTTCTCTTGTTTCAGGAAATTTAAGATCTTAAACACTCAATACTACATTAGATTACTAATAGTTAACCCTGAATTGAAACTTCAGTCATTATCTACTCGCCCGAAGGTGGTCGAAGGACCACCAAACACACAGCAATTTAGTCCCCGTTGTTCCATCTCAGCCTTCTCCCAAATTATTGAAATTAACAGGACCATTGTTTTACAGCTCCATAAAATAGCAGAAAATGTCCATCAAAATTATCCTAACAGCTCGTGCAACATGATCCATGTGGTGTTTTATAGCCAAACAATTGCACTGTAGGTCCAAAAGTTCAATATTGACTTCATAATTACTGACTTAACAACTGAAGCGTCATTTTGGGGTGAACTTTACCTTTTAAGATGGATATTTTTTGCAGTGTATTATCTTGAAAAGTCCAAAGTAATTTCAAGTGCAATTCTTGAAACTAGTATGAATGAGACTTTAAAATGAATACAAGTTGTTGAGTCTTGGCGTTGCTGAGTGCTCATCCTCGCCCCCAGAGCAGTAGGCTGTGATTGTTTTGAGGTCTGCCGCTGCGGCGCGGCCTTCGACTCCAGCCTTCGCCTGGAAGCGCCGGGCCATTCTGAGGGCTTCGCTAGCGGCAGCTCTTTTCCTGGCCTTGACAACCGCAAATGTGCTCTGCTCTGCCTCGTACAAGGTCACATCGCCCCAGAATGACAGATCTGGACTGAACACGCCGTCTCCTCAGAACGCGTTCCAATGCCTGTCCGCTGTAATCAGTGTTCGAGGCAGGTCGTCCGTTTGTTGCTGGAACTTGTAACAGTCAATTTGACCTATCAGCGCCGCCATCAGTAACATGAATCTGGGGGTGTATTTGGCTCGGCTCTTAATGGCGTTGGCACTGGGGCCTGTGGAACATCTGGCCCTCGCAGGCAGAGGTTGGGTCATGTTGCTCGTTGATAGGTTTTATCAGTTTGAACACACACCCACCCATACACACATACACACACACACGTCCCACCCTACTCACCACCACTGTCTCTCTTTCTCTCTCTCTCTCCCTCACACACACACACACACACACACACCACAGTGAGGGTGGCATGGCTTTTCTCACAGCGGGCCCATCCCGCCGCTCTTGATGTGAACTGATGAGGTCTGTCAGCGCCTAGCGCACCATGCTAATCTCATCACACTGCTTGTGGATGGGAGCCTTAGCGTCTGTGCTAGCTCAGCCACTGGCCCCAGCCCTAATTTTATGAACTCACATAGCTATGCGTCTCACCTAATGGCATTAGTGTCAGATGGGTTGATAAAGACAGGTGGCCTCCTAGTTGATTAGCGCTAACTATTACTCACCCCCCCCCCCCCCCGGTGAGATCTAGAGAAGGTAATGATGCTTGCGTCAAAGGCGAGGATGATTGAAATGAGGTGAGAGAGAGGGAGAGGGAGAGAGAGCTGTAGTCAAATGCCAGAGTAAAATGCCATATCTTAGTGCTTTGACCTTCATAGTTATTGGCTTTTCCGGCAATAAAGCTGTTATTATTATGCTATAACTACATTGTCACTGCCTACGTAGTAATAGTTTACAACCTTACTAAATGTCTACCTTTCCTCTGATCAATTAGTAATACTCGTTTTTCCCTCAATAGCATATGTTTTCTTATTATTGTGGGTAGATGTTTAAGTGTTGCAGCTACAGCTATACACAATTATTCCACTCTGTTGAAGCCAGTGACTGCTGTAGGGACTGTCCTCCCACATGAGTAATATTAATGTAAGGAATATGGGGTCTTTGCACACAGTGGCACTAATTATGAAGAATTATTCATTTTCATAAGGTGGCACAAGTAATAAGATAAATATTCTATCTAAAAATCAGTCTCAAATGATAAAGTCTCATAAAGTTAACGATAAATTTTGGATGTCAATTAATAATTGCATAATTATTATTGAGATTATAATATTGATAGTATATCTTAATTAAACTACAACATTATACCTTAAGTTAACACTAAATTAATAATATCGCTCATTTAACTAGGATGAAAGATAAGGTGAGGTCAGAATTTGGTTAATTCATATGTTATGTAATACAGACACAAACCCTTTTAGAATCAACATGCAATTTAATGAATAAGACTATTAAAATGTAACACAAATGAACACAAACTATGTACAGGCGTGTGTGTATGAACATGTGGATGTGTGTGTCTTTGTCTGTAAACTATGTGTGAGTGCGCTGAGCTCATAGCCGGCGTGTGTTTGTCTTGGTTGTGAATTTTGTCACGCAATACAAACAAAGAGAGGGTGGAGGCTTTGCATCTAGCTGTGCTAAACTCTTTGGAATATGAGAATAACAAGAGATCTCAATATTCTGAGATCATGAAGTCAGATCACGTCAGTGGAGGTACAATGCATGCAAACCAACTTTGTGTATTTATCTAACATCAAAGATAGCTATTTAGTTTCAACAGATCAACAGTTTGTAAATGTAATACATCACGACAATTTAACATTAGCAAACAGGTAACATTCACTTTATTATACATATATCTTTTGTTTCCCTATGCCCAGTTGTTACAGCCTGTCTGCTTAAATGCAGATTTATATGCTGTGGACACAAATTATCTGAAGATTATGTTCCTCCACCACAAATTAGACTCTGTGACAAGAACATGAATTGGACATGGTATTTTCAGCTAAAGGTTGGCCAACGGTTAAGTTTAGGCAAGAGCAACTTCGGTTAGGGTTTGGGTTATGGTTAAGGTTAGAAAACTAAAAAAGCTCGGTTAAGATTAGGGAAAGGCTTTGGTCATCACTAAAAATTTAAATTTGACACACGATATTCTTTGTACAAGCTAGGAATTGAACCCACCAGCATTGAAGGCATATGCATATATATACCGTATATATGTGTCCTGGATATATACCTATATACCACCCCAACCACAACACCCTTACATGCTGCTTCAATGTGAGACTACTTCTTGTGTCTAGTCGTGTCTCCTTCACGTAACCCTCTTGTGCTGGAAATACAGAATTCTCTCACTTTATATGTACAGAGCACGTATTTGCATTTTAAGACTTTGTGCTTATTATAGATATGCTTATTCGTATTCAGTACTGTATAATTTCGGTGACCACAAACCTATTCAATCACACACATCCACCTGTAAATGGTGTAGATTTTTAGTTAAAACTTCCACAAAGATGCAGTGTAGATGTGAGTCCCTCTTCCACCATGAACCCCAGCCACAGCCCACTTTTTGGCACACATCTGCTACGCCTCTAGCCTGGGACAGCTCAGTCAATATTCGTGAGCATGAGCAAGTCTCTGTCCAAAGCCGGAAACCAAAGAATCAGGACTGTACAATCTGGAGCTGCTTCATTGAAGACTGAATTTGTGGACTCAGCATGTTTGTTTTAGCTTTTATGCCCAAATGATTGCCACAGAGGTGATAGCCAAAGTGAGTCAGAAAATGTATCCATTTTCACAGAAAATCCCCTGGGTAATCTCGCAGTCATTGTTTCCATCTTTCTTTATTCTCTGCTGAGCTGTGCGTTGACGTGATGGAACAGATCGGGGAGAGGGATAAACTCATTCCTGGCTATAGGTTACAGTAGTGAGTTTTCACTGTTACAGATTGAATTGCCTTGGGGCAGAGGAGGAACATAATTGCTGTCTGAAAGTCTGTGATACTCCTCTTCTGACTCATCAACTCAACTCATCTGCATTTTATTTTTTTTTCCATTTCTCAGTGAATAGTCACTTTTCTCACACTCCTGGAGCCTCTCAGTGAACAAGTTCAACTCAAACATGATAAGAAAGCTACCAGAAACATGTCTTGCTCTGTCGTATTGAAACATAGTGTGTTCATTGGTTTGGTGAAAGCAAGAGGGTAAAAAATGAATCAATGCCGTGAAGCGTGTTTAATAACAGAAGGTGTTAGTGCTCACCTGTTAGTCAGCAATTTAGCCCATTTAAGCAAATTAGTTTCTCATAATCAAGCCTGTATTTACATTACACTGAAAGGCTATTATCCACTTTTGCCACTCTTAACATAAACTAGAAAACATCTACTCAGGAAATTACTATTGTGCTGTTTATATAATACAGGATAAGTACACGTGTGTTCTTAAATGCAGCAACATGTAGTTGATTCCTCATGGCAGAACCCCTTGGCAGTAAAGTCAGTCCTTTGTTGAAAAACCCACACTTGACTGATTGAGATGGATCTTTTTCAGTTGAATGGACAAATAGAATTATGGTATTTGTGGTAAAGTGTTTTGGAAGGCCGTAATTGGTAAGTTCAGCCCCAGTGTGGAGATACATGTCTGTCTGTTTTACATACAGTGACTTTAATTCTGTACATACCAAGTTAATACATAAGTTATGCTCAACAATCTATGGTTAGAGGTCCTAATATCCCAAATCAAAATGTAATACTTGTAATTTACTTAATTTGTTGCCTCAAATTTGAGATGGTAAAAGCAGGAACAAATTGCCAGCAATATGTCCCTCCATAGTAAACAAAGCATTTCAACAGGGAGAAATTGCCCATTGCCACCAAATTGTGAAGCCCTCGAGTAAATTAGCCGCTCTGATGTGGTTAGCAACAGCAATGCCTGTAAAAACAATATAGAAAAAATGATATTTTCAGAATTAACCCTTGCTGTAACAGTGTCTGTGTAGGTGCTGCTTTGATAAGCTTTATTAAGCACCAAAGGTATTATGTCCGTGTATTACGTTTGTGTCTTTGTGATTTGATCATTAAATTGTTTGTGTGTACCTGTGTGCTTACATAGAAAGCATAGGGAACACACTTTACAGTATGTATTGGAATGTTTTAATCCCTATTTACCTCCTATATGATTTCAGTGAAAAAGCTGCTGTATTATATGGCTTGCCATGAAAGTTGTTGGGAAGAAGCAAACTTGTTTGTGCAGACAAAGGTTGGAATCACCTCGTCATTCTGGCTGTTCACGTCTCTCTCTGTCTTGCACTAAGCCTGCCTCCCTTCAGGACTGACCTTATGGATCACCAACCAAGCCTCAGTGCAGGACTTCCAGAGTTCTTGTGCCAGTGTTCTAGGTTTTTTTTTTGTTTTTGTTTTTTTTAGAAATTGGCAGTATCCTCCTGTTTGCAATCCTGGCGCGAGTCAAGTGGCTGGAGGACCACATGCAAGCCATTTTATTTAGTTCCACAAGATGCAGAAAGAGTAAAAATAAGCAATAGAAATGTTGAAAGACTTGCGTTGATTTTGTGGGAAATTGGTTTATTCTCCAAAGACTTGCACTTGCTACCAGGAGGTTTCCTGCCAAATTCTCAAACACGAGAACGTTTGCATAAAAACCCAGATGGATTGGAATCAGTCCTGGTTGGTAATCAATAAGGTAGGCTTCTCAAAATCACAAACCCACGCATAACCTTACTTATGCTGCGGTCTCCCACACATTGTCTTTACACAACTTAACTAATGTAGTCTGCAACATGTTTCTTTTCCATCTCTCTCACTCACTCTCTCTCTCTCTGTCTCTCTCTCTCTCAGGGTCATCAACTTCCCAACTTCCATTAGTTCCAATGCAATGATTGCAGCACCCACTAGCACACGTACACACATGGACACACAGATTCAGTTGTATGCCAGCAATATCTATGCATAATGTGCCCATTCACAAACACAAATGCATTCAAATTCACACATTCATGAATAGGTTTGTGCCCACACTGTGTCGTCATCTGTGGAAAGCCTGAGAGAGTCGTGTAGCAGCACACACACACACACACACACACACACACACACACACACACAAAAACCTTGTTGCATCAATCCCGATTAGTGTCTTCATATATATAGCCCACATCCTAACCCTCTTCTCTTACTTTTTTATCTTACAGTAATCTTGTGGGTGTTCAATAGCAGCTCTGCAACTAAAACAACACATGAGCGTGCCCACAGACACGCACACTCACACACACACACACACACACTTTCCACCAGCCCACCAGTGCCCACCCTAACAGTGATCCTCCACAGCTTGTCCCATGTTTGCATTAGAATGAATATAATGTCAGTGGAGTGTGACTGTGTTAATTCATAGTCCACATTGTAGCTGGCACTCTAAATGCCAAGGCCAGTGTCAACTCATACTCCTACTGTGTGTATCAGTGTGTGTGTGTGAATGTGTGTGCGACCTCTGAAATTACTGGGTATCCTCAACCTTTCTCCATCCTGTTATCTGACTTGCCGCCCTTCTGCCCTGTTCTCTGCCACGCCTTTTGCTCCCTTTCTATTTGTGACTTATACCTAAGTCACAATCCTAAGTCTACTCTGTCTGTGTATTTCTTAAGGGTTTTCCTCTGTGGGCTTTTCTGTGGCCTGCTTTCCAAGTTAGCTTGTGGTTTTGTTGTTTTTAATTCCTTCTCTTATATCATCTCCACCGTCCTCGCACACTCTCCTCCTCTTCTTCTGCCTTCTTTTCCACTTCACCTCCCCTTCCCTCGTTTGTCGAGTAGCAACAGGTTTCTCAAAAGGCACAAGTGCTTCTTATTGATCATGCGTCACATCCTCTTGGCATCTAGCTCCCACCCCCACTCCCGCCCTCCTTACACCCCTTCCCACTGTCGCCCTTCTCTCTAGTGCTGCACAAATACAAAAACAAGGCTGAGAGAGAGAGAGAGAGAGAGTGAGAGAGAGAGAGGGCACAAATCCAGATGTCCTTTAAAGTACAAAGTCTGAGCTAATCAGAAAAGAAATGCCTTTAAGCACTGTTGCAAATGGCTGTATCTGTAACTACATGGTGATTGGACAATTGCCAGCCCCATTAATATTTCATTACTTATCAGAATGTGTTATCATAATTAAACAGTAAACAATGATTGTTTACAGAAAGTGAACACAATCTTCTTTCACAGCTACTTTTTAAAGACAGTCACCTCGCCTGTGGCTTTGAAAGCAATGTGGCTCAATACTGTACATGGTGCACAAATCCAGCCGCTTCTTTCTTGGTGGTGGTGGTGCATTCATTGGATTTACTTTGTTTTCAATTGAGGGAGAGCTCAGAAACAGGAGACAAGCCTGTGCCCCACTGATAAATGTTCACCTGTTCACGTTGATAGAGCAATTGGACAGGTGGGGAGTGCTTCGGCAACACTGCGTCCCGCTGTCCCTTGGTACTCTCTCCAGTAATCATCCACACTTATCTAGATCTATAGTTGCTGCTTTGAGCATAAATTGCCTCTAGAACCAACCAAGAGAGTGGCTCTCGAGGCAAGATTCAAATTGTGCACTGTGTGCTGTTTTCACCTACTTTTACTCACACATCAGGTGACGCACTCAACAACAACAGGATAAATGCCTTAACACGTAGTAGAGTACCTGTTCTCCGCTTGCTCGCAGTGCGGCAAACCTGACAAATCTCCCACACGAGAGTTACCCACCCCGTCTCACTTTGCACTTCAAAGATGGCACGTCCGCCTTTTTTTTTTTTTTTTCTCTTTCCCTTTCCTCCATGCCTCGCTTTACACGCTTAATTGTGCTGAGAGCTTTGATGGTGGGTGGGAAGAGAGCGTGGAGTCGAGGGGAAGAGGAATTGAGCATTGACACTAATTAGACGGAGAGCAAGCAAAAAAAAAGTCTCATTCTCAACACAACAGGCAGTATTGTCAAGGTGAATTGTGGGTAGCGAGGATGGGGTCGGGAGGCTGGAGGCACAAGCGCCAGGCGGGGTGAAAGGTGCGCGCCGGGCTATGGATGCACCTGCTGAGAGCAACGCCTCAGGGGCAATTCGGCACGCCCAATGGGAAGGGTATGTAAAGGGCGAGAGGTCCACTTCTGCTAGCCCTGGGCGCAAGGAAGTTGATGAAGTACCAGCAATTGTTGCTTGCCCTCAGGGTATATGCCTTAAGGCGGGAGAGCATGAGGCAGAACTTGTTAAAACAGAGAAGTAGCTGACATTGAAACTGAACTTGAAGACGGAGATTGAGAACGCTCCAGGACAAAGCAAGAGCACATCACCCGAGCCCACCGCACAAATTTAGGCCCTTGTAGTACCTGAGCTGTCATGAAATGGCATTGCCATTGTGAAGCACACCAGGTGAATGTGAATGCACAAGAAGCTGAGAGAATGGCAGTCTGTGAGAAGAGCAGGCGTAAAGCAGTTTTAAACTCTCATTTGAAAGTGTCGTCAAACCAGTGTAATGGGCGGCCATGCAGAGACGCCAAACTGTTTTAGTCGTGAGCACCTCTTTTTCTTTTTTTTTCCTCTGCGGAAATGTCTGCGTGTGTCAGGCCGTGCTGCTTTCTCATGCTGCTTATGATTGTGTTGCTTTAGTCTTTGAAATAATATATGAAGTGCCTCCGGCATGTAGTGCCACTCTTGACAGGAGAAGAAAGAAATCTCATCGATATCACTGAGGGCCCTATCTTTTTTTCACTTCCTTCAAAGGCAAGAGACACAGCAAGGGCTGTCCTCATTGCCGGGTTGCTTAACAGGAGGGATGGGAGAGAAATGGAAGTGAGAGGGAGGGAAGAGAAGGAGAGAGCGACAAGACGGCCGGCAGAGACAGAAGCTGAAGTTTAGTGGGACAGAGCGAGAGAGAAAGAGAGAGAGGGGGGGGGGGGGAGGTAGTAATGACACAAAAAGAGATTGGACACAAACAGAGATTGGAGGCACTGGGAGATGGAGAGAAATAGCAGGCATTGGAAATTAGAGGGAGTAAGAGACAAATGAGACACACACACACAAGATGAGAAAAGAGGGTACAAAAATTGTCACAGACGCTGATGGAGTAAAAAGAGATTAGAGGGAGAGAGATGTGGAGATAATATGTGGCAGGGAGAAAGAGATGGATGCTAGAAATAAGAGGGGGATAGACTATATGAGAGAGTGATGGAGAGTCAAGACACCTTCGTCAGATAATGGTTGGTGCCCTACTTACATCTGACATTTGAGGAAAAAACAAAAGCTCTTACCACGGAACTGCAGATATTTTTCGGAATATTACACGAGAAAAACAGAAGAAAAGGACAGGTAGTTGAGCAAGCCATGGATTTGTAGGAGTTGAATCAGTTATGGTAGTCTCATGCATTTATTAATAGCCCTCTGAGGTGACAAGAATATATAGATCTATATCTATGCCTTCCCCATAGCAATCACTGTTCCATGATTAATTTCCATGCCGAGATACTTTAATTACTTACTCCAGAAGCATGTGGTGCTTAGTGTCCCGTGAACTAATCATATGTTCCGTGCGCCTGCCTTCATAAGTCTTTGAGAGCAGACAAAGACTCTGTAGTGCAGTCCATATCCGCGAAACGTTCTTGTTCAAAGAAAACACATCAGCATATTGTAATCATCGTAGCAGCTAGCTAAGCCGCGTAGCTAAAGATCAATGGTCCGATCTCATTTTGAGATGAATCGGCCTTAGCGGAGCAGGCCATGTAAGCTGGAGACGAGTTGAGCAGGGAGGCAGGACAGCGATGCTCAACCGTGTGCCATCGAGGCCCAAGAGGCCGCAGGTTTTCTTTCTAACCAAACACTACAGCAGCTGGTTTTACTGGGTAGTTCTTCATCTCTGGTTGAAGGTGTGCTAATCGGTGAAGTAGGCTTCTGTGGTGATTTATTGAAATGAAAACCTGCATACTGTTTGGCCTTGATGGCACATGGTTGAGAATCACTGCTCTGGGGCTATTAATTAATGATCCTGCACCTGTGTTAAAGTTTATCGTTTTGTGCACAAAGTCAGCCTTTCCACGCAGTAATAAGGGTTGGGCTAAATTATGGGGGTCATATGTCAGGTTTTGGTGTCAGTCCCTCAGAACTGAAGGGGAAGGGCTTCTTTCTAGACTCACCATTTTGCACTGGCGTTCAACAGTCATACAGAGACAGATTCTTTGTCTGTTTTTTGTTTTGAGTAATTCTTGCTTTTTCTCGAATGGAAAAGAACTCACTCTCTTGCCATCACTAATCACTATCATTATTGCTCTCTCCACCTTCACGGAAAACCAACAGCTGGATGCAACAACTCCTGGCGCATTCTCTGGCGGTTGGCCAAAGGCATTCTGGGAAATGTAGGAAATCACTAACAGTGTTTGAGGGTGTAATTGTCCTTTTAAAGCTGCTAGCAGTAGAATTTGAGTCCCTAAATGGCAGTGTTTACATGCTACGTGCAGAGAGAAGACAAATATGTATACAGAAGAGGCAACGTGAAACTCCTAACTTGTGTAAGAAAGTCAGTCAAATGCTGCTCTCTCACCTTGTATTGAGTGATGCTCACTCCTCCACTGTTACAGTCTTGCTAAGCTTTGCAACTGCAGTAACTAATCTATGCGTGACCAAAGCATATTTTTTGCCACTGAATATTTTAGTTACAAGAAGATTGAGCAAGCAAACCAATTTTTGAGTAACAGGTGTGGAATTTATGAGGTTTGCTCAAAGCTGACAAAACACCGCTCTCTCACCTCCTATTGAATGATGCTTCCTCGCTCTGTGTTACAGTCTTGCAGTGTGTGTGTTTGCAACTGCTGTGGCTAATCTATGCGTGTGAAAAAAAAAAAAAATGCTTGCGAATATTTTAGTTACAATTGCGTTGAGCCAGCAAAGCAGTTATATGAGCAATGAATTTCAAGTTGCTGCTCACATGCTCTGATGTAAGCCATTACTATAATATGTAGCTCAATGGGTTTTTGTTTATTTTTTTTTTCTTGCACCACCTTTCACTGCAACAGCATTCCCTCCTCAACCAGCTCCCTACACCACACACACACACACACACACAAACAGCTAATCTGCATATGCTATTATGCAATTATTGTGCTATTCAGGCCATGTATTAACCTAGTTCTGATGTTGAAGCATTATCCTTTGTTCCTTTTATTTATTTTATAACCCTTCAGAAATATTTGTTTTTCATTCCCTATTCGTTTCCCCATTTGCCTCCCATAAACCCATGCTATCCCATGCCTTCGATGATGATAATGATGATGATGGTGACTATTACTATTATTATTATTATTATTATTATTATTATTATTATTATTATTATTATTATTATTATTATTAATGGACCATGCTTAGCTGTATGCTTTGGTGCCTCATCATGCTCAGCAAGAATCATTGAAAGTGCAGTAGACATACATACATAGCATACACACCTACATGCTTGTCTGTGTGCATACATGTCTGTGTAGAAATTCACACTGGGTCTGGCCAAAGGACATTATTATTGTGATTTTAGGTTGGAGACAATTATTGGTCAGAAGTAAAAAGTCCCATTGCCAATTCCCAATTTGAACCTTAGCTCCCCAAGAAGATAAAACAACTGTCTAACAGATCTGCCTCGAGACCTCTTGGTCAATCAGGCATGTAGATAGACACCCTTGATCGGGTAACTCATCGCATCGTTACTGACAAGGGTTCTCTTTGGGGCAGTAGTGGAGCAGCCAAGCCCTTATTAGTGTCCATCAACCACAGTGCTAAATGCCAGTCTGACAGTGTGACTGGTTGGAAATATCACAGGCTCGGATGCCAAGGGGAGAGAAGAAATCCATGCCCCACTAGTTGCATCTTCTCTGCCCCTCTATTTCTGGGGCCAAGCTGAGAATCAGCTGCTGCCGTAAGCCAAAGGTGTAATTGCGCCTGCAATCAAGACTACCATTCGAAAACGGAGAGCGGGAGCTCTAGGAAAGGTTTGATGGAAAATCAGTTGTGGTGGCTATTGGCTGGGCGAAATCGTTTGACCCCTCCAAATGAAATAAACTGGTTTTTGAGGTTCAGTGGTGAAGTTGTGCTCTCTGTTGCCACACATGGTGGGTGAACTTCAGCTATTTCATGATTGCCCTTTGTCATTGTAGTGGAATTATTTAACCTTATTTTTTACATTGCAAACTGATATGGAGCAGCTGTCTTGTAACCCTGTGTCCCTAGTTTTGAGATTATGTGCCCCTTTACCGTTTGGTAAAAATCATGTAACAAACAACTCTACAGTGAATGAGGATATGGTCTCAGTTTGGACATTTTTTAAACAAAAAAACAAATGCAACCCTCCATGCCACTCATAGCCAGTGGGCTTTTTCCATCTTCACATTCCACATTCAGCTTTTCAGTTTTGGTCTATTGGGGACTTTTCAAAATAATCCTTTGTATTCCTATATTTGAGACAATAGGACATACAGTACCTCAGTTGTATTGTTTAGATATTTACAAATTTGCAGATGATTAAAAAACATTTTGCAGTCTTCCCATCTGCTGGTTGAGTAGATGAGAGTTTAAATTGGAACCCTGCAGAATGGGAATTGGTATCTAGAGTACAGAGCAGTCCAAGCAGTAGCTTCTCTCTCTTTGTATCACCTTAGGGAGCAATGTGTGGAGTACTTTGGAATTGAGCTATCAGATGATACTTGGCAGTTTCCAATTAAACAAATACATTCAACCTCTCTTTGCAGGTACAGGCTATTTAAAATAATTCAATTTAAAATATTTCACAGACTACATTTCTCTGAAGGCAGGCTGGCAAAGCCTTTTCCAGGAACAGACCCAACTTGTTCTCGTTGTCATCAGACTGAGGCCACCGTTGACCATATGTTCTGGTCATGCCCAGCCTCAGCACCATTCTGGTCTATGATCTTTGAAACATTTTTATACATTTGCAATAAAGACATAAATCCAGACCCTATAATTGCATTTTTTTAGTGCAGCCTCTGATGGAGTCACTCTTTCAGTGGCTCAATCAGATCCTGTAGCCTCTCATCACTTCTGGCCCGACGGCAGATTCTTTTAAAATGGAAATCTGCAAAGCTACCATCACACTTGATGGGCGGAAGATATAATGTCACATCTCAAGCTTGAGAAGCTTAAGTGCTGTTCAATAAGGAAATGTTTCAAAGTATGGAAGCCATTTCTCTTCTACTTGGAGCATGTACTTGTATTGTAGAGTGTGGCTTAAATAGGTTCCCTGCCTTCCATCCCCAACCTAGACTTTTAATGTCATATCTTTATTTATTCATATATAAATGTTTGGGGGTGGCATAGTGGTAGGAGGAGGCATGGTTGCACAAATTCACACACACTGAGGGAGGAGAGCATTACTCACTAAATTCTCTCACACAGTTTTTCCCAAGCAGTCGAGAGATTCGAACTGGTGGCCTCCAACCTTCATGGTAAAAATGCTGCATATTAGATTGGAAATTGCACAATAATATAATGCAGTCTGTGTTCACTGTATTTCAAAGACTGCGCTTAAATAACTCCTTCAGCAAAAGCAAACTATAGCGAGTGTGTTATGTGATGCACATTGTAAATGCATGAGTTCAAATTCCAGTGTGTGATTCACGGTTGCGTCTCTCTCTGTGGAGGCAACAGAAAGAACCAAACACTGACACAACAGCATGTGGCCGACAGGTTGTTTTTTTTTCCCATTACAGTTTAAGTGAAAAAGCTGCGAGATGCAAGATGCGTGCCCGTCGATATCTGGAAGACTGAAGAAACAGCGTAGGGGAGTATCAGATCCACACCTGCGCAGATATCTCGCGTTGGGGAGCTGTATTTTTCTTCTGCAGGCTATCAACAGGCCTTTGAGAGCCCTCCTCCTCTGACTCTTCCAGGGCACCAGTAATTCAAACAAATGAACATCTTTCTCCATTTGCTGAGAAATGACTCAGCTGAGGAATTGTTCAGCATCGCCCACAGACACGGCAATAGGAAAAAGTGGGCCCACCAATCACACGCAGCACTTCAACCTCCGTGGAAAAAAAAAAGAAATGTTTTGCATATCCTGATATTTATAAGCGGTCTCCTACCCAGGCCTTTTTCACGGCGGGTTAAGCAGTTATGCATATCGCTTTATTGTTTCCAGTGTTTGCACAGCTAAATGAGCCCGTGTGTTGCACCTCGGGACCTGGAGGTTGAAGAACATCGATGGGGTTGGAATCACAATGAGATATCCCTATAGTAGAGATTCGATGCGTTGACAGTGGAGGGCTTGTCCACTTTTCAGCTTGATGTGACCTTTGCCCTCCAATGCACTCCGGGCTTCCTGGATCTCTTGAATCTTGCTCACTGGTTGCAACCCAGCAGTCTCCGTGTCAGTGGAAGTGCGCTCGGTTACCATGGCGATCACATTCTTTCTTTCCCACAAGCAGAATTGGACAGAGAGCGGCAGGGATGAAGGAAGGGAGAGAGGGATGAGTGGCTCTCGGAGGAGCACATTAAAACGGAGAGCAACACAGATGGATTTAGGCCTCCAGGGTTGGGCTTGGCTCACTGCTAGTATATAAAGAAATATACAGCCTCCTGTAAAGAGGGAATGTATTACCAAAAAAAAGGGGCAATGCCTTGTTTATGAGCCATGTTGATGAACTCTGTATAGCTTGGGGTGGTGCTTTTCCACCCCAGTTCCATACTGTAGATCCATGCCATATTCATTGTGCTATTAATTTTTTACTTATCCAGTTCAAGTAATCCTGATTGAAAGAGGGATAAAGAAGACGTGGATGTGCTTTTTATTGCAGTTGAAATAGTCAGTGTTCCTTTAGTTAAACCTTGCTAGATGGCATAGTATTCTAGATAATGCTTCAAGGTCTCAAAAGTATGAATTAGCCTCTTGGCACTTTAGGCAGTTACTGTGAACACAGAGCTTTCTATTTGTATCTGTAGTTACATCTGTAACATAGTTATGACTTCATGTAAGTGCCCACTCTCTATAGTGTGAGTCCCTATTTCACAATTACTATCATTTAGGTTCATAAGGTCAGTGGCATAGGAAATTTCGGACTGAGTGCTCAGAAACATGTCAATCACACATTTAGAGTCATTCCCGCAGTTGCTATTTTTCAATTCTGTGTCCTTAAAGAGACATTTTGCAGCCGTAAACGCAGCAGCGATCTAAACGGGGCGTATACACCATCTATAAATTATACATTAGTGTGCAGCTGAAGCTATGTGTAATGGGTTCATTCCAGTCAACAGCTTCTTAATGCCCTCATCTGAACGGCACAAAGTTGCTTTTATGTGTGGGAGCGTGAGCTGCAGCCACTCTGTCACCCCGAGCGCAGCGGCGGCTTTGCCCCGACGAGGGAAAGGGAATCAATATACTGCGCGAATAGAACCGTCATTGTAGGCAGTCGAACTGTAATCATCTTTCGTGCTGACATATCGCGCCATACTTATTTGAGTCCTTAAGCGGATCGGCTTGTGTTGCAAGGCTTGATGACAAAACCAATAGATTTTTGATTCCTCTCGCCTCCACCCCTTGCTGTTTTATTGCTCACGTCCGCATGGCTCCGCGACCTATTAACGCAAAAAACCCAGCTCACGAAAAATCACGTCCTCTCCGGTGCAATAACAAAGCATGTTCTGAATGATGATTTGGTTTCACTCCGAGGCGTTTGCTGGATTCATACGCTCTTTTTTTCACTTTGTGTATATCTCTAGGACCAGATTGTGTGGAATGATGGTGAGCTGCTTTTGACTGGCACTTAATTCGGTCTTATTCATCAACAATGTTCCATTATAGTCGACACATATGCGACAGTCATTAGTTAAGGAAATCCATGGTGAGTTTCTCATTCTGCAAGCTGTGAGAGTCTTTGCTTGGTGCAGCCACAAGTAATTAAAAGAAGCGCCTGTTTGGCAGGATAGGTAATTAAATTAGCTTATGCTGTGTGCGCGAGTATATGTGTGTTCTGTGTGTGTGTGTGTCTGTGTCTGGGCTTCATGCATGCCCAAACGAGCGAGTGTTTTTTTGCAAATGTGTGAATGTTTTTCGTTTATTTGCATTGAAAGTTTGAACCTGAGTGATAAATGGTGTGTTTTGCCTGCATGTATTTGTGGGCGACTTCGGTTCCTAATTCATGCAATCGCTGCATCACTAGAGATCACTGGAACCAATCAAAGCACGCACACACACATACATACACACATACACACACCATCCCTCTACCACTCTAAAAAGCTGGGCTGAGGGCCTGAGCGCAGTCGGAGTGTTTACTGTTTACTCCCTGTGGAAGACTGAATATGTGTGTGTGTGTGTGTGTTTGTGTAAAAGAAATTGACTGTGAGTGTAAATTATGCGTGTAAAGAGGATGATTTCTGTGTGTGTGTGCGTGCGTGCGTGTGTGTTTTCATGCATGCCATGAACACACACACACGCACACATGCCTGTCTCAGCATGCGAGCCCATGTGTTTCTGTGTGAGAGAGAATTCGTCACCCGTAGCGTGAAGTGATGGCTGCCATCTGATAATAAACAGAGGGACTTGTTGAGCATGACTGAGTGCTCTTGTACTTGGTTTCAATCAGCGGCGGCGGCTAGCGCTAAATTACCGCAGTCTCCCCACTGTCTCTCTCCGCACTGCCGAGTGCCTGCAGGACTCCACACACAATCAGCAGTCTCACACCCCCCGCAAAGCTGCCGGGCGGCTTTCTTCAAAAGACATGCGGAGGCACTGAAGGATTCTCTGGACACCTTACAAGTAGTACGCCACAGTACCAGAATTTCGACTTCAATACCAATAGTAAGTTTAAGAGGGCATTAAGTAATCTGTAACCTTGGGACCAGTAGGAATTGCGACATCAACAGAACGTACCTGCTCCTCCGACACAAGTCTCTGGCACAACCGCCACCCAGTGACAGCTGTGCAAAACAATAAAGTCACATTTTCACAACAGAGACAAGCAAGAGGCGGGGACTCGAGTCACATGACTTGGACACGAGCCACAAGTTTAATTGCTTGAGACTTAACTTGATGCATGAAGACAAGACTTGGCTTGACTTGGGTTCTGGTGACTTGGGACTTGACTTTGACTTGTACTTTGGTGACTTGAAAAGGTTTCTAAAGTCTTGACAAAAGATCTTGTGTTTGTGTAAATGACTTCTGTAGCAGACGACTGAATTAAAATTCTGTTTTATGAATTTGTATGGAATGGAAAGTTGAATCTGATTATAGAAATCAAACTCATGATGCTCTTACCAAGTTTTTATCCTATCAAAACCATATTGCATTGAAAAGGCCTAGATATTTCGTTTTCTTTAAGATATTAAATTGATTCCGGACTCTTGATTTGTTCTGACTTGACGTGCTGTTATACATTTAGACTTGAGACTTGACATTAATGACATGAACTTGACTTGGTAATCTACATTTAGACATGGGACTTGACTTGAGACTTGTGCGTCAAGACTTGAGACTGACTTGGGACTGGAGCAAAGTTGACTTGGTCACACCTCTGGAGACAAGTAATGCAAAATACCATGCAAAATACTGTAATAGTAATACCGAGTAATACTGCTTTGTCATTTGCATTTTTCGGCTTGAGAACAAGGCTTTTTGTCTTGGGACGCTGGTTGCTCATCACAGAAGCGTCCTCCATAGCTGATCAACTGAGAATGTCAGTTAGCGGGGGGGAGGGGAGAGAATGGAAGGAGTACGCACCTACCTCGTAGCACCTATGTCCTGTTGGACCAGAACTTAGCTTTATAGCACTTACTCTCGTTGGTCTCTCCTAACTAGAACCTTGCTTGTGTTGTATGAAAATCTCATGTGTAAGTCGCTTTGGATAAAAGCGTCTGCCAAATGTGAAACTGTAAATTGTAATTGTAAATTGAGTACGGGCCAGAAAGTAAGTTTTGAAAACCAGAGGTCTCAGCAGTAATTCATTCATTGATCATTGGTATTGATTCAAAACCCTATCTATCCCCTGCAGATATATTATGGTCATTTTGTGCTATGGGACAGTACACAACTCTGTGAACGATGAGTGGAATTTCAAGCTGCTCAACTTCACTCACATGCTCTGTTGTAAGCCAAATCTTACTCACTTCCCAGTAATATCAAATCCAATGCTACTATAATACCACAGCAAAAAAGAAAAACTATCAAGAAATGTCACAGAACGACCACTGCGCTTTGGCTCACTCCATCTTTTGCTCCTGGCAACAGTTTTGTCAACCAGTTTAGGTGGACTGGGACACAGTTCAAGATGCGGTGAACTGTTGTTATGTTTTCAGCTGTCTGACTCCTTTGGATTTTGCTCTGACTGCTGCAGTCCACTGTCAAGAATCAGGCTGCGACTCTGTTTATTCCAGTCCTCCTTTTAACTATTCTAATCCACACATATAGGTAGACGCTCTCTGGAGGTGACGTTGGAATGAAATTTCAGCTTGCAGAACACTTTTTGTGAAAGTAGGCAACATTTAGAAAATATTGAATTCAATCTTTTGCAACAATATTGAAGATGGACCAATATGTAAAAACTGGGTCTTCTGTGGCTACATTTGTACAGGAACACAAAAGGAACATTAGAAATTGGTATTTTTAATGTTACTGAGGCTTTAGGAAACTCAGTCAAAGTTGCCATTTTTAATTCAGCCTTGATTGTGACATGAGACCGAATATACACATGTAATTAATTACACGTGATGTAATCTATGTGACCCAACATAGAAAAATAGGCACTTTATGGGAGATAGTGTTTTTTTGTTTTTCATAGATTATTGATCTTCACAGTATTAAAATGGCATCTTGCATTATAGGTCAATAAAGGATTTTGTTAGAAGTGTCACTTATCAAATCCACAAAGTGCATTTTGATCAACCTTTTTCTGATGTAAAATTGCTTGTGTGCATTTCAGAGTAACCAGACGCTTTATAGACCTTTAGAGCACCCAAAATACTAAGTCTGTAACTAAACCTATTGAAATGCTGCTACCAATCCCCAAATAGAATGAATAAAAAATAGCAACGGTTTATGCCATACTGTCGTGTTACTCACAATACCCTTGACTCCAGAATGACTCCGCAACTGAGCACATAACCACCCAGTGTGTGTGACTGTGTGTCTGAGGTTGTGATGTGAGGCGGTGAGGGGGGTAGAGGGTGTTCAGTTCACTTCTCTGCGGTGCAGGAGCAGCTTCCTTACAGCTGATATGCTCATAGCAGCATAGCAACAAAGAGGACAAACTACACTCTTTATGGAAATGCAGCCACACTTTCTACTTCTCGCTTCTAACATTGTCGTTCTCGGTATGCTGCTGTGTGCTGCAGCTACAAGGAAGCCGCTCTCAAACAGCCGAGAGCTGAACTTGACTCGTCACACAGCAGACCAGGGAGGAATGGACACAGACACAAATCAATATTGAATTGAAAATTGCACATTCTGTTCTGTTTGTTTTTTTTCTTTTGTAAGAGCAGGATAGAGAATGGACATGTCACAGTACGCACTAATCAAAGCCTCAGTATTGGAGGAGCTTTGTGTTCATAGAGGAACTAGATCAGAAAACCTGCTGAAGGTGGTAGACACATACAAACACACACACAAGGGATCTCCGAGGCCAATCACAAAGTGCAGCATACACACAAAAAATCTCCACATGCTCTGCGGTGAATATGCCAAACGTTTTGCCTCTCAAAAGATGTGTACTATGTGATTCAACATTAATTGAATCGCTTCGCCCACTTGAAGACATTGTATTTGCCTTCTCATTACTGGATTATGGATGCGTGTCAACGCCGAGCTGCCAAAAATGAACAAGTCCTCCACTTAACCCCGCAGCATTTCAGCACAGCATCCTAGCATCAGTAATGGATTATCTTAGCGAAAACTGCAGAAATTTGGAACGCTGGTCAATGACCGTCGTCACACTGAGTCAGCGCTGTCATTTTTTTATTCACCTCAAATTCAGTCGTCCCTCTTTCCTCAGAAGAAGCTGGTCTTTCAGTCAGTCAGGTTTACTTTCTGTGTTATTGCTATCTATTTGTGTGCTTATATTCTGTTACTCTGTTTCTATACTGAATCATATTACTTTTGCTGCTGAACCTACCTCATTTACCCATGGGAATAATTAATGTTTTATCGTATCGTATCTTTTCCTTTGTCTCATGCAGACACACAACACAACAACAGACCGATTCTACATCACTTGATCAGAGCCCTCGCACCCTGCCACACAACAATACACACTCACAAATACACACTTGCCGTATATATGCGGTTCTTGGCTCAGGCCCTGGCCCCGCGCGTCTAGGCCTCTTGTTTGGGAGCTTTGGGAGGCCAGGCAGGAGGTGTTGGCAAGGGAAAGAGGTGTTGACTTTCCCCAGAGGATAGTGATCCATCAACTCCCCCCTTTACCTAGCAGAGAGGCTGCTGGCTGTCTGGCCCGCGGTCCAAACCCCAGTCCCTTGCCGCACATCCCGGGCCATAATAACACACGCTCGGAAATTAACGCAGAAGAACGAAACAGGCGAAAGCGTGCACTTGCAAACACATTCATTACCAATCTGGGCGAAGCAATTAAACCCGCACACAAAATGCATACTGTACTATGCACACGCTCACATCCACGCGCACACACACACACACACACACACACACACGTAAGCCTCTTTTCTGTGTCTCTTCTCCCCCACACTGACTGTGTTTGCGCGGACGGCAGGATAAAAGGGTGGCGGAAGAAGGGAAAAGAAAGATAAGGGCAGGCAGGGAAAAAAATGGCGGAAGTCTCTAATGGAGTTATTACCACTGTCTCCCTCTAATGTTCCCTAATCACATGATATCCCTGCCTTGAGGAATTCACTTCAGGAGATACTATCGGCGCTTCCTGAGGGAATAATCAACAAGCTATGTATCTACCTTCCCGCCCCGCGCCGGCTTCATGATCACTAGTTTCACTGGGCTGGAGATCTGTAGCCGAGGGGGAGCGCATCAACACTCTGGTGCATTTGCAGCTCAGAGGTTCTACTAATTTATGGATTCATTCCTTTTTGTCTCAACTACAAAGGCAGTACGTGTCCCAATTTTTTTTTTATATATTTCCCTCCGCCGTTGGATCTGGCGCCCGCTCGCCAGGCGAGAGCGTGTAGCTTACTCAATCCGATCCCGCCCATACCCTCAACATTCCTCTGATGTGTATTTGTTGTTTTGTTTTTTTGTTTTTTGTCCGTGTCCAGTCGGTATGCGAGGATTTTAGTACATTCCTTTTAATGAGCCTTTTCTGGCCACACTACTTGAGCAGACTTGTGTTCAAAGTCAGTTCTGGCACAGTGTGAGGTTACCCCAGGTCTTCGATGAACTTACTACTTATCATGACATTTGCGCTCTGTCAGATTCTGGCAACGCTGAGACTGTGCCGCATTGTTTCCAAACTCATGAGTCACAAAATGCTTTGACACTGATAAGGGTGCATAGCAGACCCGAAAACGAGAATAAACTAGTCATAATGTTGTTGGAATTTGATGTGAAAAGGTGACCTCCGACAGCTCTCTGATACGAGCGCCACACGATCAAAAAGAATGGAGTGATCTGATTGTGAGAAATCTTTCTGAAAAGGAGTTTTGAAGGCTGAAACTGATATCATTACTTTTGCAATGCAGCCACCATTGTTCAGTATCTTCATATTTGAAAAAGTATTCAGTGTTTCCCTAAGAATTATATTCTTCTCAGGGTGGAAAAGCCTGAAAGAGAGCATTTTAGACCATGGGACATTAAAACTCTCCACTGAAACCCAGGATGATAAGAATAAGAAACCTATTGAGTGATACTTGTGTGGAAGCCAATCAAAATGTTGCATTAGAATCAATTCAGGTTAAGGGCTTCACATAGACAACCAGTGTAGAATTGATCAATTCTACAATAAACATGTAATCAGACAAACTATCATATCCATCATATTTGAGATGGATGGCACAAACTGACCCATATCTGGGGCCAATATTGGTCCAATATACAGTATTGGCAAACCAATATATTGGTCTAACCTCACAGTAAATTAGCTTTAATTCCATCAGTGACCGGTACGGTAGCTTTGCCAAATCAAACTGTCCTAACTGGACAGGAGACTCCACAGCTTCCCTCAGCTTCATGAGTGAAATTCAATTCAGGAAACATTTGGCCTAAATAAATTGACTGAATATGACTTGGATCACGGGAGCAAATGGTCGGGTGGGATTTTGAAGGATTTATGTGTGTGTGTGTTTCAATTTCTCTCTCTTTCTCTGTTTTTCAAAGGTCCTTTTCCCATATGCAAAGTGAATATTTGTATCAATTTGGGCAAATTACTTCAACAACAACAGCTCTAAAATGTCATTATCTCTGTGTATGTGTCTATTTGTCTCTTTTTCTGTGTTTTTGAGAGGTCCTTTTCCCATATGAAAAGTGATTTTTGTATCAATCTGAGTAAATTACTTCAATGACAGCTATAAAATATCATTATTCTTGTGTTTGTTTGTGTGTGAGTGTGTGTGAGTGCACATGCTTAGTGGGAAATGTGTATTTATTTTTATTATTTTACGCATTTTATGTTTACCAATGCCCATTGGTCTTGAGAATGAAATGTGAATCATGTCGGTTGGGTTGACAAGCAGTAAAGCCGTTAATCAACTATATATATTGAATAACCAAGTATTTACCCTTATTAGTTAATTAATTTAAACATTATCTCTTTTATGTTTTATGTTAATTGTTGTTGATTTGATCAGGGTAATCGTCAATAATAGACTATCAGGGTCCAAAATTAACACCCGCCAAGCACCAAATGCGGGTAAATGTAGGGTTTGGCAGAAAAATAAAATGGGGTCACCGGCCAGTTGGCTGGTAAATTATTTTGGAATCACAACACACTGCCAGGTTTACATCGCTGTGTTCATGTGCTTAGACCAGCTGAGACTAATATAAATAATATGGTAATATGACCGTCACTGTACCGTACCTATCATAATGTGAGCGAATCAAATCAAAGAGTAAAGCAGCCTACTAACAAAACATTGGCTGTTCTGTAGCGCGTTTACTCAGACTTCAGTGTTTCCCCTAGATTTTGTTCTTACAGCGGCAGCATGGTCCAGGGGAGAATGCCTGTTTATTTAGTGTTGATTTTTCATTGAAAAAGATTTGAATAAAAGTTGTGAGGCTTAACATGAATTTGCATACTAAGAACTTAAAGTAATAATTTTAAATGAAATATTGCATTTTTGGCTGGTAAATTTGGACCCTCTAGACTATTGACAATGAGCAATTAGTATTAATAGATTAGATATACTACTACTATATATAATATCAAGATTTTTTTTTTTTTTTTTTTTTTTGCTGAGAAAAACCAGTTGAGAACTACTGCAACACTGTTGATTTCTTACTTCTAAATTTATAAGCTCAGGATATCTGAATTCATTTTCCGTACCTCTTCCTCCACTCTCAGCTTCTCTCAAATTGGTTTGTGTGTGTGTGTGTGTGTGTTAAAGTGTTAGGGTCAGTGTCTAAGCCAACCAACGTCTTTGTGGAATCCACTATTATGTGAGCTCAGCCAAACATTGCCTTGGCAGCACAACCCTGTACTACCTATTGATTTTGTCCAATACAAGAGCACAAGAAGACAGAGTAAAACAGTCCAAGATTCTTCAGCCTTTCCCCTTTGTCCGCCAAACTCCGCTCACTTTGTGTTAGCTCATGGTGGGCACCAAGGTGATACAATATTGACATCGATATCGGTATCGATTCTGTGAGGTTTTTGTGGTCTTTTCTGGCAGCTAAGAGAATCTTTTAACAATGTGTGTACTCTAGCTAACAGCAGCAGCTCTGGCAACAGTAGGTTAGGTAATGAAATTAAGTGGATTAACTGACTACAACATCAACAGTACATTTGTCATTGCTTTGGATGGTAAAGGGTCTTTCAACACTAGCTAGCAAAAAGATAACATTAGAAAGATAGCAGTGGAAATTTGCGAGTTGCTTGCAAACATGACATGAGTGGACTGTTAGGAGAGTGATGCGCTCATGGCCAAAGGCTGAGCAAGGTGAACAGGCTGAGGGAATCACATTACAGTGAACTGACAGTTACACAGGACTGTTAATACCAGAGCTAAAGATAGATTCACTCTTTATGAAATGGAAGATGCAGAGTAATTGGGGTGAGGGGCAGCGAAGTAAGCCCCCCCCCCCACCCCCCCACCCCCCCAGCTGCTCAGTGACCAACAGCAAAAATCACACCGTGTGAAGCGGAGTGTCGATCAAAAAGAGCATGCATGCTCAGTCAACTTTCCCTGGATAAATAAAGGTTAAAAAAAAATAATTAGTTGGGCCAAGCACTGTTAAGTTACAGTCATCCACTTACAGCAGATAAATTGCTTTTTGAAGAAGTGTAATTGTCTATTGTTGATGTTGTATTAAAAGCATTCAACTGATGATGCTGGAGAAATCCTTATTCATGCCAGCCTCTCTTGTTCGCCCCCACCTGCAAATTAACACAGCTAAGCAATGGCTGACAGCCCAGCGGACGGCCCGTGGCATCCTTCAGACATTTGGGAAACACCCATTGGCGCTGTTTCTATCAGTGCTATCTATAAACAAGGCTGCTCAATCAGTCAGCTAGCCCGGGCCTGGTGCTCTGTCCCTTAGGCTAGCGGCACCGCTAACCCGCTTTAAATCACCGCTAAGGACTCTCTGTTGACTTGCTTGTTTACTCTGCTTGGCACTAGTGGTATGACACAGTGTTAATAGTCTACCCTCTCTACTCTCACTCCCTCTCTACCTCTCTCTGCCTAACTCTCTCTGTCTCTCAGGTCTGTGTGCATGGGTAGGACAGTGGTTTTTAAGACATTTTTTTTGCAACTCTTTCAATTGCATACAATCATGTCATTGCCTCTTCTTTCTTGGCAAAACAAAGAAAGTGCCTTCTGTGCAGTGGTGTGGTGTTAAAATAGGAAGGAAGAGGTGTTAATGTAATATCTGTTCTTTTGTTGTCTCCCCTCCAGCACAGTGGTGTGTCCCTCATAACCAGCGGTAACCACTCGCTCCATGACAGGCCTCTATTTTAAAGCTGCACTAGACAAGATTTTTGTGGAAAAAATACACCTGTCTTATCAGTCTAAATCACAAAGTGGAGCTGCAATAAAGAAGAGTGTCCCATCCCCCCAACCCACCCCCCAATTGAGGCACAGTAGATTCGCCAAAATGAAATACCGGTATTGGGTGTGAACACTGGCAGGGAATCTTCTCCATCCACAGGACGTAGCAAATCTAATCTGTAGAGTGAAATACAAAACTGTCAACTAAGTTTTCAAGCAGTTACCTCTTGCTGCCATTTGAAGCTGCCAATGCGTAAAGTTGCCTAGAGCAGCTTTAAAAGAATATTGAGTCGACATCTTGAGCTTGTGCACTTGTGGCCAATTTCAAGTACTGTATACCACATGTTTTATTCTATTAATGCAGAGAAAATGTTACTAGAGCACTGCTACTTCATGTAGAAGCATGACCTATAACTCAGTGAGTGTCAGCATGCACCCTATGTACTGAAAAGAGAGTTGCTGGTATATGAACGGCTTATTGCCATGCAGAAACAATGCAAATTATTCTTAACAGGCAGCACAGTATGTGGAATATCCTTTAGTATGCCACAGTAATCATAGTAGATTTGCTTGATGCTTAACAATTGGAACATTAAATACAGAACAGCCAAATCTATACTTATTTCCCTCTGACGCCCACAGATTAACGGCTAAACCTTGTGAAAGAGACCAAATTATTCTCGTGATTCACACCAGATGAGTGAATGTAACAGATATTTAAGTAATATCACAGGAGAGGGAGTGCTGTTGTACTGTATATCAGCACGACTGTGATTCGGTCGTAGATAATGCTGACACTCAGTGATAGCTTTTATACAACAGTTGTATAAACAAAGCTATTCATCAAGTAAGGGTAGCCTAATTTGAGACAACAGATGATTTTTGTCTGTTATTTGTCTCCGTCAACAAAAACAGTTCCCTCAGGATTCCACCACCAAGTGTTGCCAAGCAACAGGTAAACTGTTTCCCGACTGCAAGCTAGCTAGCTACTTTTAGTTAGCACAGACGATTTCAGCTTACTTTCTTCCCAATCTTCCGCCTCGGCCGACCGTTCATAATTAAGGTCAGATGTATCCATATTTGCGTTGTCGCTACTAGCTGCGAATGAAGTTAGAGTTTTTTGTGGATGTGTACTTGGAATATCTGGTAAGCATTTGTTTGTTGCACAACACTGTATTGTCTGCTAGAAGTGCTAACCAGCTGGTTAGTTTGCCAGCTACTCAGCTAACGTCAGATGATGTTGTGGTGATCCGCTTTTTATTTCTCCTCAAGAAGCGCTCCAGGCAGGGCTTTCTTCACACATAAAAACGCTATGTGTGAACGCAGCCTAATCAAGGTTACATTAGAACACCTGTGAAGCGGAGTGATACATACAGTACAGCGTCCCAGTGCTGTTATACTGTATATCAGCACTCATGGAATGCCTCTTGTCCAATCAAATTGCTCAACCGGAACTAACTGTTATGGAACCAGAACTAACTGCTATAATGTGCGTTCAAAGGAGAAAAAGCCGTGGCTCACCTCTGCATGCTGACTGGTTGGAACCTGCTCAGGCATCATCATGCGAGGGATCGATGCAACTGCTGTGAAACTAATTGTTGGGTTGGAGCTAGGAAAATGCATCATCTATTGAAGTTGTATTAAACAGAATCGGAGATCTGTGTCTTAGATGAAGAGAGTCAAATAGTTGAATATTATATTTTTGGCATTGAACTACTTCAGAAATAGTCACAAATTGTTCTGCAAGACCCAGAAAAATCAAAGCCAGCGCCTGGCATGGACTGTGCACTTAATACAATAGATGGAGATAAACAGTATTTGCATTTTGCATGAGAATGATGAGCCTATTCATCAAAATATATAATTAATAGATGATAGCAGCATGGTTTCCCAGAATCCCTCCACAAATTATTCAATTTCCAGTGTTTTTCTCAAACGTTTTCTACTGTAACACACTGTAAGCTCTGTGTGATTGTGAGACTGAAGACGTTCTCCACCACTGAGGCAAATTGTTTTCTAACATTAGAAAACACGTTAGACCTCAACAAGTTAAGTTACTGAATGAAATAAAGCGCTGCTCGATCACTTCGACTTTGTTTTCCCCCTGTCGTCTTACATACATTAAAGTCGTGGATTATTATCAGCTTAATTAAGATTCACATTGTTGTTCCAATGAGGATGGGAGGTTTACAACAGTAAATTCATTACAGTGCAGGCCAAGTATTCACTGTAGTAATTGGATTTTGAAAACAAAAGCCTTTTGAAATGTTCAATAGCACACACACTCTTCTAAAGACTTGTTTCCCTCTCTCTGTACTTTGTTTTAAACAAATGTTTTAGCCCCACCAGTGAATACTCAACATGTAAATAAAGTAATATCTTCACAAGCCAGACCTGGGCAAAAAAAATGAATATTTTAGTAATGCTAAGACTAAAGGTAATTTTGTAACTGCTTGTAGAGTTTTGATCTGAATTGAGATACCCATCATTACCTAGCTAATGAAATGGGAGTTTCAGAGAGCCGTGCCTTTGAGTTTCATCCCAAAATTTGATGTCTCTTATTTTACATCTGTGACAAAATTCTGGTTGAAAAGTAAAACTCATGGGATGTTATTACTGAAATAAAAAGGAATTCGGTAAGTATTTTATGAGCTGTGCTTCCTAAAATACTACTACAGGATCACATAAAGGTAGTGGAGGATCTATTCATCTGTGTGTTGTTGTTTTTTTTGTTTTGTTTTTTTACGCATTGAGGAATGAACATCAAATTGTCATCACATGAATTCTTTTACACTGACGATTGATAGACTGTATCGAAAGACATCCAGTACAATATAATGGCTTCTCAGGTCAGAGAAAGGTGTAAAATTCTACCTAGAGAGTTCAAGACATGTGATAGGACTTATAAGGGTAATAAGACACTATCCAAGTGTTTCATTAGTGTCAGTAACATGGTGGTAAAATTCAACCAAATTCTGAGGCAAGCGTCTCAGATAATTCTCAGTTGTTAGTGTCTTGTAAGGATCATTCGTTTCAAAGATGCCACAAAAATCTTATTTATTTCAATTAATTGTTCCTCTGGAAATTTCAGGCGAAACGATTCAAATGTCAGGGAGCATACAGCTACAGTAGGTAACAATATTATTATTGTACCAAATCATTTTCATTTGTTAATCTCTTTGCTGTAAATCAGCCTTGTCATTTTTAAGTAGCATGTAATTGGCACTATGCTGCAGCCAATCCTTTTCTGTAAATGGAATTTAAAGATTAGGTAACACTTTATTTGTATAGTCCAATGTTGATGCTCAACTAACTTTCAGGTGACAAAAAGTTCAACTAAGTGTCATTTGCCTATTTGGTGCGTCTCTACAAGACTATGTAACCCTGGCCTTAGTCTGACCCCAACCCTGACCCCATTTCTAACATTAGCCCTATCAACCCTAGGATTAACGCTAGCCCAGACACTGAATATCTATAGACCACCTTTCGCACATCATTGTCACTTGATAGGAAGCAAAGGAAGGAGTATCAACATTGGACTATCCAAATGAAGTGCGACCAAAGATATTTTTTTTGGCATTTTCCTAAACAGATCAAAGTAGACAAGAGACAGAGAGACAAGAAAGACAGGGAGAGCGAGGGGGATGACGTGACAAAGGTCCTGGACCGGATTACACGGTATGCGCCTTAGACCACTGAGCCACCAGGATGCCCCTTTACATTGCATTTAATGAAAACCTGTATCTGATATCAAGTGTACAAAAACAACTTTTAATTATTTGGGCCGATAAAACACATTTCTGGCAGCTAAATTTGTAAATTCCCCCTTGTTGGGTGAGCCAAACATTTAATTTCAGACCCTGATATTCAGGGAGCCAATTTAGAATAATCAATAATGCATATTTTGTTGTTTGGGGTCCTGACATTTTATTATTATGCAGGAGGTTGTAGGGCGGGGTGGTGGGGATGGGCGCATAGCAGCTTTTGATGTGGGTCCCCTCATTATATGCACACTCCAGAGTCATCCACAGTGACTTGCTTTTTTGCACCCTGCTGAACCTCTGTGCCCTCCAATCTCCTGCTCTGCGGTACCTTTGTTGTTGTTGACACCAAGGTCTTTTTGTCAGCGCGCAGCGTGGGCTCGGAAGCATCAAAAATTTCCAGCGGTTTAGTCTAAAAACTTAACTAAATCAAACAAGCAGGTGGTCCTGATACGGCTGAGTGCCTTGGAATAAAAAGGATGCACCGGCTCCAATCACCAAAATGAACATGATTGGCACAGGAGTTCCAGGGAGTAACTACTGTACCGCAAACAAACACTACACTCTAAAAAAAGGACAATTTAAGTAATATATCGTGTAGGGAGGTACTTGTGAGGCTTTGGTTTAATGCCCGGGCCACAACGCCTACCTGAGCAGCGCGTGTGCATCGCGGAACCTGTTGCTTTTCATTTCGGCGTCCATGTTAACATGTTAGAGCAGCCACACAGCCCGGTGAGCAGCGTGGCTCATCTAGAGATTCGGCGTGTTTTTTTCTGCGTGACGTGCACGGTTCTCAGCAAAAATAGACAGTGAAAATGATCTGTTGATAGTCATATTATTGACATCATACCAGCAAAATTACACCTTTCAGTACAGTTTCAATGTCTATATCTGTAGAATATGTCACAGACATGAAAAAAATATATATATATTTCTTTTTACTCAACACTTTCTGTTTCCGTTTCAAATTAAAAGGCTATAAAAGAGTTATGTGCAAACTGTTACCCATAGCCCCAAACGCCATAACTTGCAGCACAATAGCCAAGAAGTGGATTTGCTGGAGCTGAGCTTGCAAAAGTGAGTAGTGCTTAGTGAAAATTGTCTATTCTCAACATAGCAGAAGTAACTTGGGACAACTACCACAAATGTTTACGCAGGTAAGACAAAGACAAACTCATTTCACAGAGCTGTAATCATCGGTGTTCTCATTTGCACTGCTACATAAATATGCAAAAAACACGGTTATGTGTAAACAGTGGACCATTTACGGAATACAAAAGATGACAACATCTATAGTAAAAAGAAGGCTCATTTGCTTCTCAAATGTAATGAGACTTTCCCTTGCTGACATTCAAGTCTTTATGGAATTTGCATGGAGACAATGCCTTTTCATTCTGTAATGATATAAAAAAAACAACTCAAATAACAAACATAATAACAAAACCAAGAACTATGGGAAATGCCAAAGTATGAAAAGGAACTGTCTGGTCACAAAAGTTTTCCTCAAGCTAGCTCCCAGTAATGTGTAGTACTATGCAATAAAATGTGTCTGAAGTTATGATGGTTCAAATCCACATGAGAATTGACCACGTTAGAAAAATTAGGGCGGCCTTTTGGATATTTTATGTAAAAAAAAGTTTATTCCCTGATGGTATGAATGAGGATTTTACAGTCAAAGAGTTTCTGTAGTGTTTTCTTGAGTCTGTGTGCCTTTGTAGGCTATTCTCAGTTTTAAGAGAGCCATTGGCTGAGCTCCAAAGGGCATTGTACAGAGAGGATGAGGAAAAAACCTGTAGATGGCAAGGGTGGTTTCCTACAACTCTTTATTATTGATAACAGACTTTTTTCTTCTTAGTGTCAAAAAGTGCTCTCTGGGAATACACCTTTCATGAAAATATATCCATACTGGGTATAGGGCATAGCAGTGATACCTACGAATGGGAAGTGACCTATTGTTAACTTGCAGATTGGAGTTTTAGTTAAAGAAACATTTCTTGGAGGCAGAGCTGCTCTGGAGGCAGAAATAATCTTCTTGGCTGAGTTGAACCTCAGTGGGCGGAGCCAAAGAACCATAGTTTTTTGAAGCATATGTTACTAACTACTAACCGACAAACTTAAATCACTTAAACTTAAATTTCTTTCTTTCATCCACATTCATGAACTTAGAAGGTCAGCAGGCTAACTAGCTAACTTACCTAGACACGATTGGTTAGTATGGCTATTTTGAACTTGGAAGGCCTCAACCATTGAGGTTTAACTCGACAAATGAGATTATTCATGTCTCCAGACAACTTCTGCATTTGTAGCCTATAACTAAAACTCCTATCTGCTGCTAACTTAGCCATCTGATTTGGAGTTATCAGTGGACTCCTCACCTGTTTTTAGTCAGTGTAGAGGTCTAACTTGTGGTTTATCACATGGCCATATCCTCTGCTTTTCTATGGCTCAATGAGGCTGCATGTGTCAATAATCTGTTGACTGTTATTTCCATTGCCTCTTATTCTATTATCTATAGGCTTTTGGTTTAATTGTTTTACAAACCCTGACGAAGGTCACATGACCTTCCCATGCACCTTGCTAGTGGCTGAAATTGTGCCAGAATACTATTTCAACCTCCCCGAGGCTTCCCAAATAGCTCAGCAAGCCATGGAGAGGAATGCAGGGAATGAAGTTGGAATTTTAAATATCCTGATATTGATTTGATTATTAACCACAATTGCCACAATTGATTATTAACCACAAATTGTACAATTGCCAGACATAAACTACTCAGTAAATCTCTTCAAATTGACAAATCCTCCTTTTTCACCATAATGTTGAATTGAACTGTGGGTACATGGCAATTGTCACCCTAAACCCCACATAGAAAACTAAATTACTGGGGCCCAAATGGATCATTCATATAACATGCAGAAACCAGCAACAATACCCTGTCACAAGGGGGCTCTTTTAGCAGTATGTTGAACATACATTTTGACCATCCCTACAAAAGAAGTTGTGTCATAATGTCACGCAACTGAATGGGTTGTAAATTGAAATGTTGCAAGGCGCAGCCAAAGTCTTTGGAACCCCAAAAAGCTTGTGCCGGCCCTGGGTAAATGCATTGTGTGTATGCTAAGAGGATTTAGGAGAGAATACATTTTGAATGGTTTGTTTTCTTCCTTCTCTTAGGCCTTTAGCTGGGATTTTATTATCTGAGGGAATTCTACTCTCACCAACAGTTGGCCTGATTTGGTATGCTATGTCAACAACAGCCTCAGTTGATTGAATCTGTAACCGCACAGAGAGCTGTGAAAAGTGTTTACTAGCTTGTTGCGATGATACAGAATACAGCTATCACTTTGGATGGAAATGTTTCTGCTGTTGCTTTTTGGGCTTGTCTCCTTCCTCAGAGGGGCAATAATCAAGTACCATTCTATAAACACTGTTGATTATGCTAAGTCTGAACTTCACAGATAAATGAGAAATTGCCTCCAACAAAGTTCATTAACTGCAGCAAAACAGGCCAACTAGAGTACCAGCGCGAGCGTGGTAAATAAACTCCAGATCAATGGTTATTGAGGGTTCCTCCCAGCAACAAAGTCATGTAATTGTTTTTTTTAACATCTCTTAAATGGTAAGAATAGCTGTTAAGGAGTGATATCATTTTCTATGAATGTTAAGACCTTGTTTCTAAAATGATACTGGATTATCGGATTGGCCCACTTCCGGTGGATTCCCACATGGCAAGAGCAGCAGCATGTCTTCATTAGCCTGGGTACCAGGGCAGAACCTCGAATCGAAGAGAAAGTTGCCTTGAATATGCCATCCTTCAAGCCTTCCCAGCCCTGCATTATGGTAGTATCAAAAATTTGAAGTTAAAGAGCCGGTTTTAACATAAGCTGTTGAGTGATTATCTCTTGCTATACTGCTCAGATAAACACTGTATCAAACAACATGTTCTGTACACAAGTTGCATTATTTGTGTGGGCGCGGACAGTCTGTTCAACCAAGTCCTGTGATGCAGTAACGGAGGGCATTCATGCTTTTCATGTGTAAGACTTAGGGTGAAACACTATTATCGAAAATAGCAAGTATTTGCCTCTGTTAGACACCAGTATCCACAGGCAGAATGAAATTGAGGCAGAAATCTACTAATGGAATTCTAGTCTTGACTTTGTAGTTTGCTGTTAAAATCTGTACCCTGCTGATAATTGCTCCCAAGCAGGTATTTCTTCATCTCAGTTGGACAGGGAACCAGAGCTGATAGTTTCCTCCCTTTGGGCCCCAAGCCCTTCAAGGCTTAGTCTGAAAGCGGCTTTGTATCAAACCGCTGCTGGTTGTGTGGAAAGTGTGTGCAGTCGACATCGCCTGCAAACTTTCTGGAAGCGCTCCTACCGTCCTTGCCAAATTGTCTGGAGCCTCTGTGTATGGAGCATGCAAATGGGGAAGGGAGAGCAAATGAGGCTTAACTGGAGCACTGCAATTTGAAGGCCTTCAAATTCACCAGTTTCTCAATGCCCTCGGGGGATAAAGGACACCTCAAGAAAGGATAAAAGGACTCAGTCACCTCTCATGAAAAAGCAGTGTGTACAGACACAGACTAATGACTTGAGGTTCTTCTGCCCATGGCTATAACGGAGTTCCTCTATTGGCTTTTATTTCAAATTAAACGCCACATGGTTTGATTATTGTCCTCTCTTTTGGTCCTTGGAGCTATCCAAATGTTTTAGACTTGAGAAACTCCCTCAAAGACACTCTTCTGTTCTCGCCACAGGCTGCTAAAAGTAAACTCCAGTTAATACATGCAAACTGACTGCTGCGTGGCAAGTTGCTATACCGACACATGGCACAGAATGCTAGTTCCACACCACCATGTGAGTCACTGATCCATGTTACTCAATATTGCCTTATATTCCACGTCAGAGAATGAAAATCCCACCAGACAGAACATCAGCGGTTTCTATGGCCTCATCCTCCCCCTGTCTGATTCAGCACCAGAATACCAAATGTATACACAGCTAATGGCAAAGCGCTGTTTGAGTGCAAGGGTGACATACGCAAGGAGACATGTGTGCCCCAGTTAGAGAAGTATACTTTGATACAATCTGATCCCTGGGAAGCTGGTATTAACCATTATCCAGAGGCGAGAGTGCAGTCTGGAGATGGAAACAAACAAACAAAAATGAATACGGCAACCCCATGTAATGAAAAAAAGTTATATGTTCATGACAGCTTTATTAGATCTGTGAAAACCTCCGCAGCGAGCCCACCTTGCGCTCACTTTAGTGGCAAACAAAATAAACAACAACGCCGGGCCGAATCCTCCTCGAATGGATGCAAATCATTTATTTTACAAGATTTTTGCTTAGCTTTTTTTTTTTTTGCTACTTTCCCTCATCAACGCTACTTTTCTTAACTGAGCGCATTAAAAATGGATTGTCCTCCTTTCAAGTTGAGACTCTTTGTACTTCCCCACCGCACACACACATGCGCACACACACACACACACAACTTTCAGCTTCTGATGAACTTCCTGCTTGAATGAGCGCAATAGGTTTGAAAGTGAAATGGGACTTGATATCAAAGCCAAAAAAAACAGCACTTTGATTTTTCACCCACTGCTTTTCCCTTTTTGTCTTTCTTCTTGCTAGAGATGTCACTGACTGCTCTCATTCAAAGCGTCTTTATTTCATGCATTTTCATCAAGTGCTACTCTCAGCCATCAGATGAAAACCAGTTGAAATCGTAGCCCATCACTCATCCGGCTTCAGCACATATCAGCTCATCATGTCCTTCTCGTCGTTCAATGTCGTGAGATTTGAATTGTGGAGAACATCCGAGTCAGCTTGCTGCTGCTAAGCTGCGTTCAGCGAGACTAATCAGTTGTGCTATCTCAGTCTCTCTCGTTTTCTCTTACACCGTCCTTGTCTCTCTCTCTCTCTCTCGCTCCCTCTCTGTCTCTCTCTCTCAGGTCAGTTCCTCTGGGTGAAAGGTTCAGCCTTTGGGGGCCCCTGGGTGCTGAGTCCCTGGCTGTGGGGAGGCCAGGGTCCCTGTGGCCTGGACATGGCCGTGTTCCTCCACCCCAAGCAGAGCGGGCAATACACCATATGGC